>NC_136912.1:35371300-35718554 GCF_949606895.1 Notothenia rossii | reverse complement strand
AGACCTCCTTTCTGCCAGTGCAGCTTCAGAATCTTAATACTTGGCCTGTTCCAACAAAACAAAACCCCAACATATTTAGGTGAACTAAATAACATATTTCAATAGCTCTGAATGTCTGACAAGCATCTGTGTTATTCTTAAATGAAATCCTTGAGATCCTATTTAAAATATAAATATAATATGAACTGCTAATGTTTCTGATAAAGAAACACCCTAATGTTATGGATTAAAAAACAACTAAAATCATGATACTGACAAAGTGAATGATTTCCTGGGCCCCGGAGTTCAACACTTTTAATCTCAATCAGATCCGATCAGATTTTGAAATCCCATTTTTTGTGATCCAGGATCAGACAAGTCGGCCAAATGTTGTCCCTGGAGTTCAAAGCAATTCAGGATAGGATCACCCTGATCCATATTACGATTTTTCAAGATGACTAGATCCTGAATATCTGTGCTTTAATCCTACCGATCGCCATCTAGTGGATATGAAAAATAATACAAGGAAGACAAGAGACCACATTGCAGAGACATCTATAATGTCTAATTATATTTTTTTTATTTGAAAGGTGATGACAGATGATGGACTTTTTTTTTGTTGAAGATATTTTACTTTAATCTAAATTACCTTTTTGATTGACAATCTTTGCTGTTACACTTTTATGAGTATCAACATTGATGTCATCAACATTTGGTTGAAAAACAAACACCACAAACGTGAGCAAAAATGGGAAAAATTAAATGTATTTCCCATGAAGGCTAAAAAGTGTGTATTATTTCAGTTAACAAACGTTGCCATCTTATTTAAATTGAAACATATTTTAAAATAAATTGTACAGTATATGTTGCTCTCGTGATCCACTGGAAATCCACCCCTCTGGTGGGATCAGGGTAATCCAGTTTTTTGGGATCAAACTGATCCAATCCTGTGTTGTCGGTTTGAACTACCCGTTTTGAAGATTTGATCCAGATTAAAGCTTTGATTGGATTTCCTGATCTGATCGGATATCAAAGTCATCCTAATCCTGTTTTTTTGGTTTTGAACTCTCCAAAATCCAAATCTGATCTGATCAGATAGGGATTCAAAGTTTTGAACTCCTGAGCCCTGGTGATACTGCTTCTACCTGTCAGTGCTTAGATATTATCAAGCTGAAAAAATGAATACAGAATTCCAACATATGTCATCAAATGTCTTTCTATTATGAATTTAAATTAAATGTACATCCCCATAATGACCTAAACAATAAAGTCTATGGCTTTTACTTCTTTACCAGGTTAGTTAAAAGATGTTGTCTAAATTAAATTCTATCTCATTACATTACTATGTTTTAACTTAACTGTAATATGTTCTTTCTACATTTCAAACCTCAGTTTCTTTAATACCTGTTAAAATATTACAAAATTGTTTCATTATCACAGGTCAACTTCTCTGGTATTCCCATTCTGGAATTACACCGTCTCACAGTTGCCCCTTGGCCACTGATTCTGCATCTGTGTTACCTGTTATAACTTAATCAATATTAGAAACATATCAACATTCACCAAACAGTATCTTATCCCCAGATATTGAGCAGGTTAATTCTAAAACTGTCAATCAATGGTCAGATTGAACATCCGAGTTGGGGCGCCAGGTTTCTTCCAGTCCCTAAATGAAAAATCCCACACTCCCCCTTTTTACACATGTACTCATGTGTCAAAAAATCCTGTATTGGAAGAAAACCTTAAGGTAACCAGTGGTTACAGATGTAGCACTGAATTTCGGACTCCAGCTTACAGCTTCCTGCCTACTACCTGCCAAAGACCAGTATAGAGGAATGTTAAGCCCTCCCACTATTTTCCAAGAGGGCGTTGCCAGATATTCAATTTCAGGTTTTAACCAGGAGATGGTGCTTCATTCACAAATACAGAAAGACAAGTTTCATGGACTTTCAGTTGTGTTTTGAAGAGCATTTGAACACATCAATATTTTAGATCAACTAAAGTATATCTAATCTTGTAATTCAATAATATATAGTCTTTATATATTAAATAATCATAATCATAATGTAAATGTTTACATTACACTTCTTTATTTGTTATGCTCATACTTTAACCTTTACAATCGTTTGCTTTAATATGCAGTATATTTTTGTGTTTGCTTCCTCCTGCTCCCTTTCGGACACATACTGTATGATTTATTATTATTATTAATATGAAGATATCATTCAGATAAGATAAGATGTTACTTTATTGATTGAACATTTTAGTTTAGAATGTGCTGTCCCACGGTAATTCAGAAGGCTCACAGGTCACATTCCGACCATTATTTAAAACAATAGGTGCTTTCACACCGTCTACAGTTTGATTTGTATAGAGGGAGCTCTGTCAGTTTTCGAATTACCCATTTGCTTTCGGGGAGCCCTATTTTTCAGAGCACATCCTGCTACTAAATATGTCACACGCACGCTCTGTTGACTGGCGCAGCAGCGCGGATGCGATCAATTGCTATAAAAACACTCTTCTACTAATACAGACGGTGTCACTATGCCGGCGGATGTGGCCGTTGTTGAAGCCTCTTCAGGCTCCGCATCGGCAGGCCTCTCCCTCGGTGTGGAGCTGTCAAGCTCGACCCTAACGCCGCGTACAGCCGGCCAACTAAAAGTTGTTTTTCCGGTCACGTTGTCATTTTTAGACTCCTTCGCTTCTTTGCTTGTGAATCCAAAAGCTGTGACGCTTGGCTGTTTTCGTTTTGCTATATTTTTTTATTACACAGCCAGAGTTAAAAAAATATCAATATGAACATTTCAAATACCGCGCCGGCATCACCGCCATAACCATAGCAACGTAAGTAAGAATGCAGCGCCGCCACGTACAGATGGCAACACCCAGACATATTCACAAATATAAAACAAATATTCAGAAACTGTAATGAACAATAACTATTATTTATTTCAAGAACTGTTATTTACAGAAACTCAACATTTCTAATCTGTGTGACCCAAATATGCAGGATTGTTTTGGGCTCCCCCTATTTATCTCAAAGTCAGCCATCAGGGGAGCTCCCTCCCTCTTTGGGGGAGCCAAGCTCCCCCTAGCTCCCCCCCATTTCGAACAGTGTCTGTGGCTGAATGGCCAACGATTAGGTGCGGCGCATTTATCATAGGTGATCAGAGCTAACTGCCTGCTGTCAGATTTCATTTAAAAAACAGATCTGATTTTAAGACTATTTCTGCGCTCATAAAGAATGATAAGAATAAGAATAATGCGTATTGAACTGGTTTCATTAATTAGTGAGTTTATTTAACACTAGAACCGCCAATCGGGTCAATTTGTGTGATGTGTGTTGTGTGTGTGCAATGTAACTTTTTTTCAATTAAATATTAAAGTCTCCCAGTCCGTGACTTTTCCTGAAAGTGTGTTATGTAGCACCCTATGTTGTTAAAAATTGAATTCTAATAGCGGGATTTGACGGGTTTAGGTAGGCCTATACAAAAACCTCCGGCGGTTCTAGTGTTAAGGTAATTAGGTACAGTATAAGCCCTTTTTTTATCAGTAACAAATTTAGCAGTTGAACATAAAAGTCAACTAACTGAGGGTCACTTGCAATTACAGTGTTGTGTCTAACTGTAAGCTTGTCACTCAGAGTAACCTACCGTTAATTTAGCTGCTGGAGAAGAAAGATCAAGGGGGGAGGGGGGCAGAGAGCTGTGGTTGATGGGCCATTAGTTGTGTAAATACACAGCTGAGAGCTGCCGTTTCATTCAGACTGTTTAAAAAACTGTAACAACGGACTATTTTTCTTAGCGGATGCATGTCAATTTAAATCAATACATACAACTATTTTTTAAATCAATACATACAACTATTTTTTAAATCAATAAAAACATTTTCTAAATCCATAAAAGCAGTTCAATTAATATTGGGAGTCATGTCGTTACTTTGTTGAGAATGTGGCCGTGTAATAAGCGGGATAATTTGCAGCGACTTGTTCCTTATGGGGAAAATAACACCCGTCATGTGTGTGTAGAGGTGTGTGTGGTTAAAACACTTTCATGAAGTGAAGGAATTTCCTTCTATAAAACAGCTGTGGGCAGCAGTGAGTGTCACGGACATGAATTCATAGATCAAGGCAGACTGGTGCACAAACTCTCCTGTCCTGCCAGGCGACACGCCCCTTCTAAGCCATGTCCCTCACTCCTCACATCCCAAGCATCCCCGAAAAGTGTATTATGTTGTTACATCTCAGATGTTATGTTTCAGTTGTGCTCTGTCTATGTTCAGTGATGCAAACTTGTCACCTTTCGGAGAAATTCGCCGTTTTGAATCCAAAATAAGTCGTTTGTGTCATTCATGTAGATCTGCAATACAAATATTTTTGGGGTATGGGGGGGGCTGGGACCCGGAGTAATCTGCGGCCGTGAGCTGTTATGTGCCATCATGACACGCATGGTGTTCTTTTTTTTATATATTATAATGAAGTGCGAGCTGTGTGCTCGAGTCTTTTCCGCCTGTGGGCTCTGCTCATGGATGTATAATAAGGCTCTGCTGCTCCGAGATGATGGTCTAGCTTCAGCAGCTACATTACCTACGGGTGCGTTCGTTAATATTAACTGTGCGTCCGGAGTCACTGTGGCACAGGCTGGACCGCTGGTGAACAGCTATTAGAACGGGCCGTTCAGGTGTTTAGAGCAGAGCTCCCTGTCGGAGCGGCAGAGCGTGATGTGAACTGAAAAGTTTTTCTGTGGCAATATTATTTAAGGAATCGTTGAGCTAGCTAGCATACATTGTCACTATCTGCTAACGTTAGCTTTAGCCTTCTATTTCTAATAATATTTTTTTTCATAGGCTATAAACAGAGGTGGTATAAGTATATATATATTGTACTTGAGTAAAAGTAGAAGTACTCAGATCTTGTACTTGAGTAAAAGTAGAAGTACTCAGGTCTTGTACTTGAGTAAAAGTAGAAGTACTCAGATCTTGTACTTGAGTAAAAGTAGAAGCACACAGATCTTGTACTAGAGTAAAAGTAGAAGTACTCAAATCTTGTACTTTAGTAAAAGTAGAAGCAAACAGATCTTGTACTAGAGTAAAAGTAGAAGTACTCAAATCTTGTACTTGAGTAAAAGTAGAAGCACTCAGGTCTTGTACTTGAGTAAAAGTAGAAGCACACAGATCTTGTACTTGAGTAAAAGTAATAGTCCCAGTTACAGTAAAAGTCCTGCATTCAAAATGTTCCTCAAGTAAAAGTAGAAAAGTATTATCATCAAAATATAGTGAAAGTAGCGACAGTAAAAGTAGTCATTGTGCAGATTGGTCCATTTCAGAATAATAGATATGATATGTTTTATAATGATTGATCATGAAAGTGTTCTCAAAGCTGCTAAAGGTGCAGCTAGTTTGAATGACTTTGTATACTGCAGGGTAGCTTGTGGATTTACTCCAGGTGGAACTAAAGTCTGATTTAACACTTGATTATATTTCACTGAATTAATCCAGATCTGTGAAGTAACTAAAGGTATTAAATACATGTAGTGGAGTCAAAGTACACCATGTACCTCTGAACTGTAGTGGAGTAGAAGAACAAAGTAGCAAAAAATTGAAATACTTAAATAAAGTACAAGTATCTCAAAATTGTGCCCAAGTATAGTACTTGTTGAGTTTATGAACTTAGTTACTTTACACCAGTGGTCACCAACCTTTTTAAGCCCAAGATCACCGACCTCGGTCTAGGTGAAAGGCGAGATCTACCTATTGCAGAGTTTAGTGAAAAAGACGGCACAGACAGTGCTTCCAATTTAAGGCCTTTTATATAGGCTAATTGCATCTGAATGACTGTTACAATGAAGGCTCCATGATTAGCTCACGGCATATAGGTAGGGGTAAAGTGCTATTTGTTTATGAGTGGGGGGCGGACCTCACCTCCTCTAGGGGGGTCCTCACCTCCTCTAGGTCCTCACCTCCTCTAGGGGGGTCTGGGGGGATGCTCCCCCGGGAAGATTTTTTTTTAAATATTGAAGTTGAAAGCATCAATCTGGTGCACTTTGAGAGCAACATGAAGAGATCTATGGATACCTCTCTCAGCACCCATATGAAACAGAACTGTAAACAGATTTTTGTTTTTCTTTATGGATATTTTACAAATCACTCCCCTTTTAAACTGTATTCTTGTTTTACTGCCATATAGTATTTCATACCTGTTTTTTATGTATTCTCTTATTGTTTGTATAACTATAATGATCGTATGAAGGTGTTCCGCGGAAGTAATCTTTTAAATAATTTGTGACAAAACCTTTCTAAACACTCAAGAGTCCTTGAGCTCACCTGAGCCCCTCAGGGAGGACCCTCCTCCAGCTTGTTGTGGAAACAGCTCCTTATGTCCGTTAGTGCAGCTAGCTAACCAGATGCTAACATCACGATCCCCGCTAGCACCGGTCCCTTTCTCTCGCTCTCTCGCTCTCTCCCTCTCTCTCTCTATATCACACTAAATGCGCTATTGCCACACACACACAGAGCCGAGCTTGAATGACACAAGCACACGTGTATTTCCATTCAACTCTCTGATTGGTCTGGTGACTTGCCTCTGTTGCATTCACTGAACACGGGAAATTGCAGTCCTGCCGTCCTCTCTTGTGTCATGATGAGGTTCACGTAAAGCACGGTTAATGTATTATATTATTGAGGTGTCTCAAATATACGTCAATCAAGTGGCACCTGCTAACGGGGTGGTGGATGATAGGTTTACTATCTAAAAACGTATTTTTCAAACATTATTATTTTTATTTGATTTTTCTTTCTTTTGTTACTTTTTTTTTTAACGGTCCGCGATCTACCCGCACCACACTCGCGATCGACCGGTCGATCGCGATCGACTGGTTGGCGACCGCTGCTTTACACCATGTGGCTATAAAGATAAAAAGACTTAAGCCTTGCACAGAGGCACGAAAATACATTTTCAAAATGCTCAATAGTGCTGCCAAAATTATAAACTGACTGCTACACAATTTAAGATAAATGCTTTTATATATTTTTATTAGATGTGACTCTTTGGCGTTTCTGTTATTATTAACACTGCTGCTTTAGTTGTTCTGACTGCTAAAATCCTCTGTCATTCCTTGGGTCGCGGAGCCGGGGGCTCGGATCCTTGTCACCTTTTTCATACCTGATGAGTTTGCATCCCTGTATGTTAAAAAGCCTCAGTCACCTTAATTCATGTAATAAAAACATCTCAGGTCAGTAACACTCAAAGCTAAATGTGCAATACCATGTTCAGCTATGTTACTATTTATAATGTTATTCTTGTTACATCAGAAGATGTACATATTGAAATGATTTCTTAACTTACAGTAGGCTATTTTTTACAATGTGTGTTGGAAGGATTTATTAAATTACAATGAATATTGTCACTGTTGAAGGCTTTTAGAGAAGGGTGAACTATAAGCCTGAATTATATAACATTTTATACCTAAAAACATAAAAGCCACAATAAATAAATCACAATTATTCTAGTTATTTTTACCTCCCGGATTGCTTTCAACCCACCAGCTTTTATGGTGTTGTTACGTCACTAACTGTAAGCTTGTCACATACAGTCTATGGTCACTCAGAGTAACCTACTGTTAATTTAGCTGCTGGAGAAGAAAGATCAGGGGGGGAGGGGGGGAGAGAGCTGTGGTTGATGGGCCATTTGTTGTCTAAATACACAGCTGAGAGCTGCCGTTTCATTCAGACTGTTTAAAAAACTGTAACAACGGACTATTTTTCTTATGCATGTCAATTTAAATCAATACACACAACTATCTTTTAAATCAATAAAAACATTTTCTAAATCCATAAAAGCATTTCAATTAATATTGGGAGTCATGTCGTTACTTTGTTGAGAATGTGGCCATGTAATAAGCGGGATAATTTGCAGCGACTTGTTCTTTATGGGGAAAATAACACCCTTCATCCAGATGAGGATCCCTCCGCTACACTTTGGGATCCTGATCGACCGACAAAGCTCCATTAAAATATACATATTTTTGGTGAATTACTGAGTTTAGGCACGTTAATAACGTTTTAATGAAGTTGAATACAGTATATTCATATGTGTCAGTGATTTCATGTCAATTCGGCGAACATAAACATAAATCATCGTGGTGAAGATGATGATTAAATTAGGATTAAAAATCGAGAGCCGGGCTGCATTTCCTCCCGTTCGTTTTTTTCGAATAACAAAATTATTTTGTTAAATAACAACATGGTGATGTTTTGTAAATGATTACATGTCTCTTATTTAGCACAGTAGTATGATATCCGTGACATATGGATCTTAACAAAGTTCCACTGTACATCCAGCATACTGTATCTGACTTTATTTCACATGAGCTCCAGTGTGGAACCCCACTACACCCCCTGGTGGATCAATGATCCATTGCAGCTGGCTTCATTATAATTACATTAACTATCACGGGGGCGGTCTCAAGTCAAGCTGGAGGTTTTCCCTTGAGCGAGGGCAGATCACGTACCAATCACGGCCCTCGCGTTTCAAACTGTCTGAAATGAATCGCTACATCTGTATAAGAAAATACCAAACATTAATCACAAAAGTACATCCATTTTTTTTCCAGTAAACACTACAGTGAAAAGAAGTGTTTCCCTTTTGTGGAATTTTTAGGAAACCTCTCGTTTCCGTTGGAGCTCCAGAATAATATGTTAGTCCAAAAACATGCTTGGTTGGTTAATGTTTCAGAATCATGCAGTTGCACTGATCACATGCAGAGATTAATTCAAACTCACACTGTCAGGTTGTAAGGTCTTGGTCAGGTCAACCCCAGAGTCAGTCATTGACAGTGCTTTTGTCACACTGTCTGTCAGGGTCAAAGGTCATTTGGTCTCAGTCTTTTTGGCCATGTGTCGTGCTCTGCAGAGATTTTGATATTTCAGCATAGGCCAGGATCTTTCGTCTACAAAAATATATCATATATGGAGCGCCATCATTTACTACTTTGTGATTACAACTTTAATTGTCCAATATCTCTAACTTGTCATCGGGACGGCTGCTTCCCACATTTCCTGAAATTTGTTAGCCAAAAATGTAACTTCCTTAGTACTACTACTGCAGTATATTAACACCTAATTATTAGTACAATGTCTAATAGATCTAATTCAGAAACTTGTGTACATAACTATTATCTTGAGTCAAACCATTACTAGGATCTGTGCAGCTCTACATTTCATAGCTCATTATACTCAATTATCTTCAATTCTGGTCTACTTAGAAAACAATGTTAAAGTCTTTAGCAGTGTGTGGAACCCTGGGTGTCCGAACACGCAACAATTACCCTTTACTTGATCAAGGATTCAAAAACAGAAGTAATTTCATCAATGGTTTGTTGTTGAACTTTTAGGAATTGTAAACACTACATTCTGGACTACAAACAACAGTTACTTCCCCCTAAAAAGTTCTCGTATAGTAATATATGTTACAATGGTGAATCCAATACCTCAAAATGAAATACTATAATTTTTCAGAACTAGTTTTCCCTTCAACGTTATCCTTACAAATAAAGATTTGTCGTATAGAGTGGTTCCTAAAACTATCCTTTTAATGGTGATCAATATTGTAACAAATGAGATCACTTCTCTATTCACAGGTGAATACAAATCTGTTCAAGAATAACTTATTAATATGATGAAAAGATTGAAGAACATGGTTCTACTCTGTCATATCTCCCCCTTTCTGCCTCAGTGTGGTTTAGGAAGATTTTCCCCTTGTACTTTAACAGTTTCCCCTTTACTGCTATTTTGAATTTACCAATTTACTAATTCGTGGGAAATATAACTTCTCTCTATAACGTCTATCATTTACTTATTTATCAAGTCAATTCAATCTCTTTAAATTTAGTTCTTTAAAATACATTAGTAAATACCTTGTGAAGTATTCACAATATAACTAATCCTCTAGGTCTAGGATATGAAATCCATTCATCTTTAACCAGATACTATTTCCCTATTCATTTTTAGTTCATGATAACAATGGTATAACAATCACACGTTTCACCCATAGCTAGTTTCTATGTTAAGATCATCATGTGTGACATAATAATCAGATGTCTTGTTTGCCAAACAAGGATATTAAACTTTAATCTTTTCAGTATTCCAGACCATCATTAAACAATCAGCCTCCCTTCCTAAACACTAAGCATATCGTTCTACACCACCTTCTGGTAAACTCTTGCACAGTTATAATGTAAAATCATCGCATGATTTCTTCAGAGTCTGAACAGACTGAGACCAGCCTGTCTCAAGATCTTGTCATACTGAGAACAGTCAATGATTCATTGTCCTCTTCAGCTGTAGTCAGTGGCAGGGTCCCCAAAAAGCTAGAACCGGCCCTGGTCAGTGGGCTTCAAGGAAACTCTCTCTGGCATTGGGATGAGGGAAGGAATCACTTGGCAGACACACGTTGTCCTCTGTACAGCAGAAATCCCCCCAAAACCGCAGTACCTCTTCACACCTTTGTTGCCTTGACAACGAGGCACAAGCAAACTGTCAATACCTCCTCAGAGATGCGTTCTGTGCACAGTTCTTCTGCTTCTGTAGTGAGCAAGTTCACCAACACATTGATTCCGAGAACCCAAAAGGTGGTGCACAACTATCCAATGCTGCTGTAATCACAGCAAATCAGCTACTGAGAAAAATTCAATTTAAATCTCTCCCCCAGCGGGTGACAAAACAAAACAGCTGAGTGTCTATATGGTCAGTAATGCCGAAACATGTGAATGTTAAACCCATTAATGGTAACATTCTTCCTATTCTTCATTACTTCAGTTCCAAGTTAATAGGCAAAACAAAGACACCTTAACCACTTTAGATTCATCTATTATCTACTTGCTTATTCTATTATTTTTCAAATTGTTTATCTAATTTGTGTTACAAGCATGGATAGATTTGTAACAGAATACAAAACTAACTGTATTTAGCGCTATATTTGAGAAACAAGTAATCTGATTACAGTTAATGAATATATTTTTGGAACACTTAAAGGAATTATTACAAATTGTAATCTTCATTATTACTAAAGCTAAAACCTAAAGAAATCATCACGGAACAGTTTTCTGTCCTTACTACTTAATTGTTAACCAGTGGTTAGCCTGTTGTTCTTATATCTATTCAATATATTCTTTATTTTATGTTACTCATAAAACAATATGACATTTTCCAGAATAGTAGTTAACTCTATATAACCTGTACTCTCTCTATACTTCTTCAAACCATATGAATTTTCTCTCTCTCTTCCTCTCTGCACCCTGCAGCAGCCTGCTCCTGTCCACAAGTTTCTCATCAATCATCTCTTTGTGTTATCCAACAGTATGAGATTGGCTTGAGAAAGCATCGTGCAGCACCTCTGTCATGCTTAAAGAGTAACAGCTTCCTTCTGACTGACAAACTTATAAAGCCTTCCTGTTTATTACTTACTACTCTTTCTTCATAAACTTAAAAACACAATTGTGGTGAATCGTATGAGTTTTCAGTTTCCTATCCACAACCACTAACTGAGAGTCACTATTGTATGATAAATACAACTCCTAAATAATATTACTATATCTATTTCTTCCGGTGAGTTTGTTATTTAATGTTTAACAATTTCTTCTCTTTCTATGTCTTTATACTAGGTGGAAAAATCCACCTATTATATTTAATTTGAATAAAGCCTTAACTTTAATGTACTTCATATACTCAGTAAACCTCTTTTTACTTTCCCCTAAGGTTACTGTATGTAATATAATTTTTCCTTGAAATATAATTAAGTACAATTCTTAGTTAAATGACAAATACCATGAAATTCACAATGCAATGACAATCAGTTCTCAAAACCTCTCCCCCGCTGGAGATCTCAGCCTTTTTAGGAGAAGGGGGGCTTCTTTCAACAGAATGGGAGTTTAAACCCAACAGAACAAGAGATGGCGAGATCCGTTCGTTTCAAATGGCTTTTGAAGGTCGCGTTTTCTCCTCTTGGATTTTTACATATAACGCACCTCCAGCTCCTATGAGCCTTGGATTTGTTATTTTGATTAGTCATGGATGGAGACTCAATACTACCATTTCACTCCCCCAGGAAGTATAGCTTGTGAGGACTCGATACCTTCACTTAAGCTAGGGACTCTATACCCTTCCAGCCGTTAGAGACTCAATACCCTACGCTGAAATACTTTGCTGCTTCACTTTTATATGAATATAACTTTCCTACCTATCTAACATAATATGTATTGTATTGTTTACCACCAATGACTATGACACTGTGAACGTCTTTGACAACTCTAAAATGTAGTTTAGTTCAGCCAATCACAGATCTTTGATATAAAACAGGCATCTGTTTTACCTCTTTCGTTGTCAGGACCCTGTTGTCAGTTGTCAAAGATATTCTTGGTGCTGACCCCTGTACCCAATGCGGTCGCTGGTGTACCCTCCTCTGAAAACCCCACTCACAAACGTCGGAGGTCACCATTTTGTTGGAGCAGAACCTCTGCTCCGCGCGTTCCTTTCTGAATTGGTCAGATTAACAGAGGAAGAATTCAAAGCAACCAGGATAAGGGTTAAACAATAATATTTTAATGGTAAAAGATACAATACATCACCTAATCACGAAGCACTCTGCAACAGCAGCTTCAAAATGCAGAGTACTCCAGGCCCAAGTTCTTCCACCGCATGAGACACCTCTCACGAACGGCCAGTGGGAACAAGAGCGCCGATCAACAAAATCATCACAACATTTATACACAGGTGGGGAGGAGTTTTGTCGCTTGCTCCTTCCTAGCTATTTGTTATTGGCGAGTTCACTTCTGAGCGAGCTAGCCAGTGAGTTGGCAGTGTTCCATTGGTCGGTTTCACTTCTGGGCGGGACCCCAGGCAGTGAGTCAGCAGTTTGTCGATTCCATCTGTTGCTTCATCTTCTGTGCGTGTGTGTGTGTGTGTGTGTGCGTGTGCGTGTGCGTGTGTGTGTGTGTGTGTGTGTGTGTGTGTGTGTGTGTGTGTCTCTGCCCTTAGGCAGATCCCCCAATCAATGATTTGGTGTCATGACAGAGGACTCTTTGACAGAACGCACACACATTATATCATACAAAGGACACATGTTTTTCTCTATGAAAGCCACAATTCATATGGTTAACCCCTTGTTGTGCAGCCTGATGGCCACAGGCACAAAAGGTGTCGAGGAGGGATGAGTCTGTGGCTGAATTCCTCATCTTCACCAACTCTGCATGGAGGGGGGGGAGGGGTTCTCCAGGATACTGTTGAGCGTCCTCCTCGTCCTCCCTCCTCCAGATTGTCCAGCTGTAATCCAACTACAGAGCTAGCCTTCCTCATGAGCTTGTTCAGCCTGTCAGTTTCCCTTGTGTTGGTGTTTCCCCCACCAGCACACCACGGAAAATAAGAGCCCATTGGCCACCACAGACTGGTAAAACATCGTGCACACGTTGAATGACCTGAACCTCCTCAGGAAGAACAGCAGAATCATTTCTGTGTCCTTTTCACTTTCAAAACCAGATTTGATCCAATAATCTGTTATAATTTGACCTGAACCTTAATTAAAAACAAGTAAAAAAAAGGTTTGCAAGTACAACCTTTCAAGTTTTTTTATTGTCGTAATACTTATTTCTGCCATAAGGGGCACCACTACCCAACTACACTGGCATTGTCCGTGTAAAAAAGATCCTGACACAAAAAAAAACCTGACAAAGAAATGTTGTTCACTTTTTTGTATTCAATCAATGAAGAGATTTGGAAAAATGATTCTGGCAAAACTGATTTTTTTACCTGTTCTTAAGAGTGTATTCAATGTGGCAGCATCTATAGTGTTGTGGTTGCAGATTGAATACCCCTCCTCTCACCCCTCCCTTTACATAACTGCAGTGACAAGCCACTGGTGCAAAACCATGGTAACATCCTGCTATGTTTCACAACCTTCACCTCCCTCAAGGCCATCCCTACCCAAACACTATTTAGGCCACTGGCATTACCGCCATTTAAACAGCTTGCTGGAGATCTACGGTGGCCTTCAGGTACCATTAAAAACACAAAAGGCCCCATTTTCAAATAAAACAGTTTAGTTTGTCCGTTCAAAACACGGTCCCAATATAGATAATAAAGGCTCATTCCAAGGTAACGATTCTTAGTTTCAGATTAGTAAACACTGATGAAAACATATTTCTGAATAATATATAACATTTCTGAAAATACACCCTCCCTTATACTATACACTAGTCCTTTAAGTCCTATACATAGCAGACCCGGTGCCGTGGGAGGGCCAGGGAGGGCCAGGCGCTCCCATTTGACATTCCTGCCCTCCCCCAACAAACACATTTATTTTATTTTTTATTATAAATAAACTGTGAACTTTAATGCTACGATGTATGTGATGTCAGATAGTAATATAAGAGTAAAATTCCACTGTAGCGCCCGGTACATTAATGGGTAACCCTACATGTTTGAGCACCCTCTATGAAACGTCAAACTACCCCACAGCACCCCCAAAAGAAAATCTCTGGCGCCGCCACTGGCTGCAGCACATGACGGTTTTGTGTGTCCTCCCATCAGTTCCCCCCTCTCTCAAACTGGCTGCTGTCACACCCATTCTCAAAAGACCTGGACTCACACCTGACATCATGTCCAACTTCCGGCCCATCTCAAATCTCCCCTTTCTGTCAAAAATACTTGAACATGTCATTGCCTCACAACTAAAATCCCACCTCAGCTCCAATGACCTCTTTGAGCCATTTCAATCCGGTTTCCGATCAAAACACAGCACAGAAACAGCTCTTCTGAAAATCACAAACGACCTCCTCCTCTCCTCTGACTCCGGCAACCTGAACATCCTCATCCTCCTCGACCTCACCGCAGCATTCGACACCATCAACCACACCATCCTGCTGTCCCTCCTCGAATCATCACTCAACATCACTGACACTGCACTCTCCTGGCTGAAATCCTACCTCACCGACAGACATCAGTTTATCAACATCAACAACTGCACCTCCTCCACTGCTCCTCTGTCCCAAGGAGTCCCCCAGGGTTCGGTGCTTGGCCCCCTCCTCTTCATCCTGTACATGCTCCCCCTTGGCAAAATAATTCGTCGCCACAACCTTCAATTTCACTGCTACGCCAATGACATCCAACTTTATATCTCAACAAAACCATCACCCCCACAACACACTCCACTCTCACCAACTGTCTCTCAGAAATAAAAGCATGGATGCAAACAAACTATCTCCAACTGAACAGTGCCAAATCAGACATCACCATCATCGGCCCCCCCATCCCGTATCAAAGACATCCAGAATTTCAACTTCACCATTGACAGCCACACTCTATCTCCCCCCCCTCACATCCGCAACCTCGGAGTCATTTTCGACAGTCAGCTCAAATTCAACCACCACATAAATCACATCACCAGGACCGCCTTTTTCCACCTCAAAAACATTGCCCGTCTCCGCCCATCACTCTCCTCCTCTGCTGCTGAAATCCTGATTCATGCATTCATCACTTCACGACTTGACTACTGCAATAGCATCCTCTATGGCATACCATCCAACCTCCTCAATAAACTCCAACATATCCAGAACTCTGCTGCCCGCCTCCTCACCCACACCCGCTCCCGAGACCACATCACTCCCATCCTCCAGAACCTCCACTGGCTCCCCGTCCGTCAAAGAATCCACTTCAAAGTCCTCCTCATAACTTACAAAGCCCTCAACAACCAGGCCCCCCCCTACCTCACAGACCTGCAGCACCACCACACCCCTTCCCGCTGCCTCCGCTCATCAGAAGCCAACCTCCTATCCATCCCCACCCGCACCAATCACCGGACCTGGGGGGACACAGCCTTCTCCGTCGCTGCCCCCTCCCTCTGGAACTCACTCCCACAACCCATCAGAGACTGCACCGACCTCACCACCTTCAAAAAACTCACAAAAACTCACCTCTTCAATCTGGCTTTTCATGTGTGATTGTTTTTGTATTATTCGACTTTAACTTTAACTATATATTTATTTGTTGTTCCTTTCTTCTCTTTTCTTTCTTTCTTCACTATTATCTGTAAAGCGTCTTTGAGCACCTGTAAAAGCGCTAACAAATGAAATCTATTATTATTATTATTATTATGAAAATCATATGCCCTCTCTGTAGATTTGTTCTGGCGCCGGGTCTGTACACAGGAGGAACTTATTTCAGAATGATATCACCTATTCTTTTTTTATCTTGCCTCTGAGGGTTTCTGTACAGATGGCTATGTGTGAATAGTATTTCCATCTATTGGTTTGTTTATCATGGGAGTGAGTATGAGTAAACACTCTATTATAATGTTTAACCTCTCCGTTTTCCTACTTCTTGTCAGCCATTTCCATTGAGGGAACAAATGTTAGCATGGCCTTTTACATTGATAAAATAGGCTGACTCTGGCAGATCATCAGCCATGTACTGATTGCCAACTCTAAATCTTGCTGCCATGAACGATTTATCACCGCCAGATGCTACCTAACTTACTGTGTGTGTGCGAATACTGGATAGTAAAAACAGGACAGGAGTTCATTCAGTCTCTTCGATGCATTAATTGCTATTTTGTACACACTAAGATTAAATGTGCCAGGAGGTGTTAATATACACTTTACTTAAATCTTACCTTTGACCTATAAGACATTGTTATTTTGAAGATTCACTCTCACACAAGCACCTAGCTCACCAAAGCATTTTGAATTGACATATTGTTATACAACTCATTTATGTTTTAATACAGTTTCAGTTTAGTAATAATTAAAAACAATTGTTAATGTCTTAGTCCTTGATCCAATTTCCCTAAAACATGGCGGAATCTGGTCACTTTTGCCTCTCGTGTGCAAACATATTGCCTTGATTTATTATTTTTAGTAAAAAGTGTTAGTCTCCAAGGACTCTTCGATAAAATCATTTGGTTCCCCAGGCAAACAATAAAAGTCTCTCATACTCTTTTGAAACATAAAGCTCCTTGTCAACTATCATTTGATCTGTTTCTTCAACTATAGTATGTAAATCAGAGCTAGACGCAACATCCTGAGGGATGAAACACAAACATAACACAGACCTATATAAGAATTATTTTCTTTGTGCGTTTACTCAATGCTTTTTCATTCCGGCAAACAGAACAATTTGTGCTCTGTTATTTAAAAAGAGAGCAACTGCTTGCTGTGGCAGCAGTTGCTGGGGGGTGTGGTTTGGGCGCTGGCTGCTGGAGTGAAGGGAGTGGCTCGGCCGGAGGCCAGACAGCTGATCGGAATCAGGTAATCAGTGCAGGAAGAAAAGCATGTCGTAACCTGGTTCTGGTCTGTTATGCAGTAGGCGGGATCCTGGAAGGTCGCCAAAGGACCTCTGAAGTTTCCCACCCGGGCAACGTTTGAGACCCGCGCATATTATTGTTTGGAGTTAATAAACGCCTGTGTTTCACCAACCTGCTCTTTCCGTCCTGATTTGAACCCTGTGTGAGCGGAGAGGCTCACACTTGCTTTTTTAGAAGAACAATTGGTTAATCCTCAAATAGGCTTTCTTTGTCTGAGTGGCTTAACTGACAAAACATAACAAAAGTGTTAATTTGCACCAATTGGAGCCCTGTAACAAAATATAAGACTTTAATGCTTTTAGAAAAATTTCAAAAAGCAAGAAAACTGAGATGTGTTATTATTACATATTGACAAAATGGTCCTTGTTAACCAAATAATGTTCAATAAAGTTGTCTTAAAATTGTTTTGTGAACTATTGCATTGTATTTCAGGGACAATGGATGTTTTTGTGTTAAACCTATCCCACATAACAATTGATCAAATTCACTAAAACATTGCATCCTTGATACGTTTTTCGTTCATTTAGACATGGAGTTATCAGCTGACAACACACCATTCTACATCAAACCTACTACCATTCTACATCAACACTCAAAACGTCCATGTTTGGAATATATCGACTGCTTGGCCTACAACATGCTTTCAGCTTGCAGCTTTCTTGACATCGAGGCAGAAACGACCTCAACTGACTCCCTGCTAACCCAAAAACAAGCAAAGAGATAGAATGTCGGTGGAGTTTAGCCAGGAAAAGGTGTTGCTACTGATCGGACAGCTAGAGTCTAGCTACTTGAGATGGCACCTGTCTCTCAAAATCACCACACTCTTAATTAAGCATAACTTAAATGCATTGTTAAATTCAGAAAGGCGACCAATCTAAAAATGCACCCCTGTAGAGTTGCCATGGATGGAAAATCAAGCTATAGAGAGCGTAATGTTTTTTGTAAGACTATAATTTGTTTTATATCTGGCGTGAAATTGGACATTTTAACATGGGCCAGCCTCAAGTGGCCATCTGAGGGACTAGAGATTTACGCACTTCCGCGTTGGCTTCTTTTTTAGCACTGGAGGTTGCCACTTGGTTCTGAGCATTCTTGTAGAGAACTTGAGGCAGTGCCACATTCATTCGTATGTAACTTGCGATGAAGCCCAAATTGCCTGATTCATGAGAGCAAAAGCAACTTTATCTGGGTTTCATAGAGCCTGCAAATGTACTTTTTGCTTAAACCCCACCTCCAAAACGCAGCGATGCTGGACTCAGTCAAATGAATGGCGAGAGAAAAAATAACTTGCGATACTGCTTTTAGTTTCAACTTTTAGACTTTAATAAGGTTGCTAAAAGGGTTAACTGGGTAGTTGATTTAGTTAAAAAAAAGTATCCACTGATTTACAGATGTTTATTTCCCAGTGTTAGTATTCTAAAACCCATTTTTGGACCAAATTACATCACTGACTACCATTGTAGTGGCCACTACACAACTTTTCTTTAACGTCTTGCACACTTCCTGGGGGCTTGGTTGTGAGCAATACAACTGCAACCTGCCAAAATGCAATTTGGTGGTGAAGGGGTGGATACGTTTTGAAACAAAGAACAACAAAGGCTGCCTGTTGAGCCCTCATTATATCAAGAGGCCGAGCTCTCAGGCACTAATAAAATAAAGATTGCAGTACAATTGTTGTAAGTTTCCTGATTAACAAAGTATATTGAATGCATGTGATGCAATGTGATGTTCTTGTAGTTCATTTAGCAAAACCTAGATTAACCCAACCCGAAAAAAACGAGAGATGAACCAAACTGTGGCTAAAATGTCATGACTTTAAAGGGATCATTGATTTAGAGAACCTGTATACCCTTATAGGAGTTACCTCTAAACACCTAAACGTGTGTACATACCTGACTAATAATAAAAATGTCCCAATCACAAGAGCTTGCATTTGACATTGCAATTCCTTTCGTCCGCAGCAATACACCTGCCAAGTTTGAAGTCAATCTGATAAATGGTTGTCGTAGTAAGTATTAGGAAATCAAAGGACAGATAGATAGACAGAAAGAGGCTATTTCCATTTTAGTTAGATTTAGTAATTATGGTGCTAGTCCATCAAGGGAATGAGATAATAATAATGATTGTAGAAGGAACAGCAGTTCCGAATCAAAGGCATATTGAGTTTTTTATAATTCATAGATTAGACTTTTAAACCTTCTTTCATCAGTTTATCCACCACCTGGAAGTTTATTTTGTGCTCGTCACTCTTGAACTTCCCGGTCACAAACCCAAACACACACTCCCACACACACATGTCTTTTTTCTTATGCCTAAAGCCTCATATTCATCTGCCTGTCAATCAAACCCAGACGAGAAAAAACAAAACAAAAATAAAAATATTTGTGTACCTTTACTCCCAGGCAAATTCAAACAGTGTGTATCAAGCTCAGTCTTTAGAAAAGGAAAGTTACGTTGCAAATAACCCTGTCAGCTAAACAACAAAAACAAAACCCCATCTACTTATCAAGGTGTAGAAGTAGGCCTAGATGGAAGAGGAGTGCTGCAGGCAATGTGAGAAAGTAAACAGATCCCATGGAACTGTGTGTGTGTGTGTGTGTGTGTGTGTGTGTGTGTGTGTGTGTGTGTGTGTGTGTGTGTGTGTGTGTGTGTGTGTGTGTGTGTGTGTGTGTGTGTGTGTGTGTGTGTGTGTGTGTGTGTGTGTGTGTGTGTGTGTGTGTGTGTGTGTGTGTGTGTGTGTGTGTGTGTGTGTGTGTGTGTGTGTGTGTGTGTGTGTGTGTGTGATCAAAGAGAAGAAATGGATGAAAATATAACTTTAGATGAATAAGGGAAACAAATAACTTTGTTCATAATTGTTTTTTAAAATCCAGGCCATAAATCACTTGTTTGTTCCGTATCACATTGCTGTGTGATTGAGTTCAGTTTTTAATGCATTGAGCAAGGGATTTGGATGAACAATCATTCAAATTTGCTATTGCCTTTGTATTACTCCGAAATAAAGGTAGTCAAATGTGGATAAAATGAATCCGGTTAAAAATTCCTCCTTATCCATTTTCTCCTTTGCAAACATCTTGTAGGATTGCGTGTCACTTAAACGTTTGTATTAGGTCCAAATTCATGCACACTTTGATGGTGAATTAAGGCTATGAAAAGACAAGCACCATTCTCTTTCAAAACCATAATAACCGCCCCCGTCATCCAGCATACTGGAGGACTGCCCGCAAATTAAATGAGCACATTAATCACGATTACTCAAGTTGTCTTTAATGTTGTGAAGTGTGCTATCCGACAAGCTCGGGAACTCCACACGCATTGAGAGCATATTGTCGTTGCTGCCTCTTTCAAGTGTGAAATTACTATCAAATTGAGGATGTGTTGTAAAACGGGCTGCATGTGTGGGCTGCTTGGCGGTGGTTCCAATGACTTCACATGTGTCATATCTCCTTCGGAAAAACCAGGCAAGCTTAAGGGATGAAACATCCAAATCTGTGGTATAAAGGACGATTGTACAGATAATAATAATTATCATTAGCTTTTAAGTTTTATGAAATGATGCATAACCATGGCAGATAATCGCAATTTCCCAGTCTTTTGATCTTTGTTCTATGGACTGTTGATTGTGTCTGGCATGGTCTGTCAGCACCAATTAAAGGAGAGCTTAAAGCTGCCTTCACATGATGATCGGTAAAACATTGCTGGCTGAGTAGATGCTTTCTATGGTGAGAACGGTGCCGCACTACTAAGCGGAAGTACTACCTGTTACGGCTGCTGCCTTCCTGGTCGTCTGAGTGTTTTCAGCTGTGTGTGTTCTATGTAAATGAGCTGTGCGGTTGCCCTCCCGGCATTGGCTGCCATCTCCTGGTCCGCCCCTGAAGATTGCGATTGGAGCACACCGGGCCCGACGCACTCCAATCGCAGCGCACAGCCGGCGCACACCTGCTGGAGATTACTACAAAGCTTGGGGACAATCATCATTCTGGAGGCTCTGTATGTGGACAGATGCCTCTCGCTACTTGCTCTTTGTTCTGTGGTTAAACTTGTGTGATTAGTAGTGTCTAGAGTAGCTTAGTTAGAGTGTAGAGTAGCTTAGTTAGTGTTTAGAGTAGCTTAGGATTCTGTGACGGTTGCCTGTAGTTTAGTTGTGTTTTTGTATAGATTCTTTGTGTTCGTTGTACCACTTTTAAAGTGAGGTTTTGTTTTGTTCTTTATTTAGTATATTAGTATTTATTTTCCCTGTATGTCTTTAGAGTCCTCCTTTTGTTTGGTTATTTGTCAACCTGTGCCCTTTTGGCCCTTTTGTTTGTTCCAGGCTGCATGCCTGCCATTTTGTTTACCCGGCTGTTTAAAAATAAACCGCTTATTATTATACCAATTCCACTCTGGTCGTGTTATTTCCCTTTGATTCCCCTAGCTCAGAAGGGAACATAACACTACCAGTGGCAACAGTCATCGCTCGAAATTGTCGCTGAGCGCTGCACTCAACACTCAATTTATTAACCCTGACTTCAGCCTTAACCTAACCCTAACTGCCACTGACTTTTATAGGTGCAACCAACCGATAACAGTTGTGTGAAACGACAACAGGCGGGGTCACCAGAAATTAAACCTTTCTTGCTGTTTTCATCGCAAGCCTGTGTGACCTCGAAGTGAGCAAGAAGTGAATTGCGTATGGCAGCTTAATACTATAAAATGTCTGATCTAATCTAGACAACAGTGTTTCCAAAATGGTGGCAATAGTTTTTATGTTTGCTGTGGAATAACTTGACTGGCCTACACAGATTCCTGAGATCAGCCCTATCCTATCCACCTTGAACTGACATGGTAACTGTTACCCTGGCCCTATTACCAAACTTTATGGCCCAATCTCAGTAATTGTGCATTTCCACTGCATGATACGAGAAGACTCTACCCAATTTGTCTGGCTGGTTTTATTCTAGATAGTACATTACATTGCATTATTACTGCAGAACATTCATTTTTCAATGAGAATCGTCATTAGAATCATCCCTTATGCAACATAGGACAGCCTGTACAAACTATTGTCCATAGTGAGCTCAATTTATTTTTCCTCAACTCAGATAAAAAAAGTAATAGCAGCCCGCGAACCCTCACTAGACTATGCCCTTCAATTAATAATAATAAACATATTTATATAGTACTTTTCCTGGTGTTCAAAGCACTTAATTGACAAATGCAGATGTCTCTCTGTTTGATTGCATATATGCTCAGGATAAATTACATTTGTTTGCATAAACTATAGTGAACTATCTGACACTAGGGTGATTTTGGTGAGATTATGACCCTCCTGGCCAAAGTTACAGGGGGGGTGCCAAATATGGCAGCCATAACAATAGCTCTGCCAGATTCCGAAAGCTCGCTTTAATATTTCACTTGATAAGCCCAGATCAAATGCTTGTGTGTGCTTAAACACAAGTTTGATTTTGGTGAAATGATGACCCTCCTGGCCAAAGCTATAAATAATGCCAGCTATGCCAGATTTAGAAGCACTCCTTTAAAGGATTCAGCCAATTGTGCGTTGAAGATGAAGGCAGTTCAACACAGTGTTACAAAAAATTCCCGCCCAACTGAGTTGGAATCTACAGTGGAAAATGCTTTACAGACAAGCATGATGAGGCTCATCATGATGTGGAAATGAGGCATACTGTTTTGTGGCTGCTTCTCGGTTCCAACATTTCCCAAAAAAGGAACCTTGGAAGTCTTAAGTAATTAAACCAGTGTGTTAACGGATAGGAATTTTGGATGTGTCTTTACCCATAAGATTGCCTTGTTTGTATTGTTTACTGGAACTTAACAGCTGAAGTTCACACAACCATGATTGTTTATCTGTTTTTCAAATCCTTAACTTTGCTGTCATTTCAAATCCTGCCTGCCTCCCGGCCCTTGCAATAAGCTTATTTGCATCACCTTGTCTTCTCAGCCCATCCCGTCTCCTGCAACTAATTCCCTCGATAGACGCACAGCATATAAACAGCTTCACTCTCACTTGTTTTCCTTGTCTGACGTTGCCTTTTCATGACAAATATGGAACCTTCTGAACAATTCTGCCTGTATCTGTGTTGTGCTTTTAAGTTCAAGTCTGCTTGAACTAATGAAAATTACAACAACAACAACTGTTCAAACACAATATGACATTGAATGTCATTAAAATAACTTGTTTATATACTAATACATCACATATTTTTAGATGGATAAATACTTTATTGATCCCAATTTGGGAAATGTTTGCATTGCAGCAGCATAAAAAACACAAGACAATGTACATAAGAGAAATCAAGACAAGAAATAAACATTAAAAAATAATTCACAAATAGAAATAAAATAACGCTAAAAAATGAAATATGTATATACATGTGGAAAATATTAACATTACCTTACATTGCATTTAGCTGACGCTTTTATCCAAAGCGACTTACAATAAGTACATTCGACCAGGAAGATACAACCTTGAAGAAAACAGAATCATATCAGTACATCAGGTTTCATAGAGCCAAACATTTCAAGTGCTACTCAACTGGCTAGTCCTTTATTATTATATAAGTGCTTTGTAAGTAATTCTATCGCTCAAATTGGAGTCGAAAGAGATGAGTTTTCAGTCTGCGCCGGAAGATGAGCAAGCTATCTGCTGTCCTGATTTCAATGGGGAGCTCATTCCACCATTTTGGAGCCAGGATAGCAAACCCACGTGTTTTTGCTGATGGGAACTTGGGTCCCCCTCGCAGTGCGGGTGCAGCGAGCTGTTTGGCCGATGCAGAGCGGAGTGCACATGCTGGGGTGTACAGTTTAACCATGTCCTGGATGTAGGAAAGGCCAGATCCATTCGCAGCATGATACGCAAGTACCGGTGTCTTGAAGTGGATTCTAGCAGTAACTGGAAGCCATTGAAGGGAGTGGAGGAGTGGCGTGGTGTGGGAGAATTTTGGAAGGTTGAAGACCAGACGAGCCGCTGCATTCCGGATGAGCTGCAGAGGTCGGATGGCACATGCAGGTAGACCAGCGAGGAGGGAGTTGCAGTAGTCTAGGCCTGAGATGACGAGAGCCTGGACCAGAACCTGCGCTGTTTTCTGGGTCAGCTGGGGACGTATTCTCCTGATGTTGTAAAGAGTGTATCTGCAGCAGCGGGTTGTAGCAGCAATGTTTGCAGTGAAGGACAGTTTGTTATCTAGGATCACACCCAGATTCCTTGTAGAGGTGCCGATGTTGATTCTTAGGTCAAGAGTGGGACAATCTTTTCCCGGAAGGAAAAGCAGTTCAGTCTTGTCAAGGTTGAGCTTGAGGTGATGAGCAGACATCCACTGAGAGATGTCAGCTAGACAAGCAGAGATGCGTGCGACGACCTGGGTCTCTGAGCGGGGAAAGGACAGAATTAGTTGGGTGTCGTCAGCGTAGCAGTGGTATGAAAACCAATGCGGGCTAATGACTGATCCGAGCGAGTTTGTGTACAAGGAGAAGAGGAGGGGACCAAGAACAGAGCCCTGAGGGACCCCTGTAGTTAATTGACAAGGGTCGGACTCGGACCCTCTCCAAGTAATCCTGTAGGTGCGGTCTTTGAGGTATGAGGTGGGGAGGGAAAGTGCAGAGCCTGAAACTCCAAGTTTTTGGAGAGTGCGAAGGAGGATCTGATGGTTCACCGTGTCGAATGCAGCAGACAGGTCCAGAAGGATGATGACAGAGGAGAGGGATGCTGCTTTAGAGTTATTTAAAGACAGCGCGTTCAATTGTTTTAGACAGGAACGGGAGGAGAGAGACAGGCCTGTAGTTTCTAACATCAAACGGGTTGAGAGTGGGTTTCTTTAGGAGAGGGTTTACTCTTGCCTCCTTGAGACTGTTTGAAAAGTGACCAGAAGTTAGAGAAGTGTTGATGAAATGGGTGAGAAACGGTAGAATATCAGGAGCGATAGTCTGAAGGAGGTTTGAGGAGATAGGGTCCAGAGGACAGCTGGTAGGACGGGCAGAGGTAATGAGGGTAAGAACCTCACTTGGAGAGAGAGGGGAGAAGGAGGTCAGTGTGTGAGTGAAAGGAGGGTCTGGTGACCCAGCGGTGAGTAAAGGTGAGTCAGAAAAAGAAGAGCGAATATCATCAACCTTTTTTTCAAAGTGGTTAACAAAGTCGATTGACAGAAAGGGGAAGGGGCTTTGGGGGGTCCAAGAGGGTGGAGAAGATGGAAAATAGTTTTTTGGGATTGGAATAGGAAGATTGGATCTTATCTTGAAAGAAAGTGCTTTTTGCCTGAGAGATGGAAGCAGAGAAAGAGGAGAGGAGAGCCTGATAGGTTAGGAGGTCGTCATGGTGTTTGGATTTCCACTGTTTCCGCTCTGCTGCCCGAAGGATGGTTCTATTAGCACGCAGTGCGTCATTTAGCCAGGGAGCAGGAGGGGACTGACGAGCCTGCCGAGATGTGAGAGGACAGAGAGAGTCCAGAGAGGATGAAAGAGTAGAGAGGAGAGTTTCTGCAGCAGAGTTTGGAGAAAGGAGTTGGAACGAATCAGAGGAAGGGAGGGCTGAGAGCCCCGATGAGGCAAAGGTTAGAGGGGGAGAGGGAACGAAGATTACGGCGGACAGGTGCCGGATGAGAAGATATTAGTTTGTTATGTTTGGAAAGGGGTAGAGAGAATGAAATGAAGAAGTGATCGGATGTGTGGAGCGGGTTTACAGAGAGGTTAGAAGTAGTGCAGTTCCTTGAGAATATGAGATCAAGGACATTGCCAGCATTATGAGTTGGTGGGGATGGAGACAGTGAGAAAGCAAAGGTGGTTAACAGAGATGTTAGTTCAGATATCTTCCCTGTCTGGAGGTTGAAGTCTCCGAGAAGTACAGCGGGAGGGCCAGTTTTAGGGATGTGTGAGAGGAGATTATCTAACTCCTCCAAGAAGTCCCCCAAGGCACCTGGTGGACGGTAGAGAACAACAATGGTTAATTGTATAGGATGGGTTACTGTGAAGGCATGGAATTCAAAGGTGGAAGGAGTGAAGTTAGGTAGCTTGAAGAGGGAAAAGCTCCAGTTGGGAGAGAGCAGGAGACCAGTGCCACCTCCTCTGCCAGTGGGTCTGGGTGTATGGGAGAAGAAATATGCTGTGGAGAGAACTGCTGGGGTGGATGTGTTGGATGGAGTAATCCAGGTCTCAGTGAGAGCAAGGAAATCCAGAGACTGCAGGGAAGCGTAGCCAGAGATGAAGTCAGCCTTAGGAACAGCTGACTGGCAGTTCCACAGGCCCCCTGACACGAGATGTTGGATCTCAGTGGAGCATGTGGGATAGACGAGAGCAGGCCGGTTATATCGATTAGGAGATACACGGGGCCAGTGATAATTGCAAGAAGACACATGAACAGGAATGGAGAAAATACACATGATTATAGCATGAGGGGCTAAAAAAACAAATAAAATAAAATACTAGAGATACTTAGCTCAATCAAAGTAGGATTTGCCTCCTCTTTGCCTCCCTCGTGACTCCCGCAGGACTCCAATTTTTTTGTCAGCCTTACTCCCGCAGGACTCCAATGTCTTTGTCAGTCTTACTCCAACAGGACTCCAATGTCTTTGTCTGGCTGACGCTGAAGCTTCTTCTTCTTCTTCTTCTCTTTTTTAATGGCGGGTCGCAAACAGCTTTTGGTTGCATACCGCCACCTACTGTACACGAGTGTGTATCATCATGTCAGTCCTCTAATAAACCAGCATATCAAAAAGAAAACCATAAAATAAAATAAAATAAAATAAATAAAACAAAACAAAAAACAAATCATCCATGGTCTACTGTTAAATTATTTTCCCTATCCCAGTTTCCCTCAAAAAGGTGAACAGTGCTTTTCTGATAGCTCTTACTCCTTCTCCTTCTGTTCCCAGAATACCCGCTACATTCCACTCCCTCTTTGCCTCTAAAACTGTATCCCTTAATTTCCCTCTTTCAACTCTATAGGTGACACAATGTAATAAAATATGTTCCACATTTTCCCTAACTCCACAGTTCCCACACTTGTCACTGTCACTTTTCCCCATGACATACAGCGTACCATTTAATGCAGCGTGATTTAGTCTGAGCCTAGCTATCATTACTTCCTCCCTTCTGTTTCTTTCTTTATAAATATTAATTGTAATTGTCTTTTGCACTTGATGGTATTCTTTGCCTTTCTGGTCTTTCTCCCACCTTTTCTGCCAGATCTCCATCCCTTTCTTCTTAATAACTGCTTTTCCTTCTCCTTTTCCAAGTTGAACTGGTAATGTGATTTCCTTTTGTAGTGCACTTTTTGCTAATCTATCAGCACACTCGTTCCCTTTCACCCCCTCATGCGCAGGCACCCAGCAGAACTGCAGATCTATGCCGCTTCTGTGAAGTCTTAACAGGCTGTGATTGATTTCTATGAGTATGTCTTCTCTGGCAGTTGTTGTTGACTGTATGCTTTGTAAACTGGATAATGAATCTGTGCATATCACCACCCTGTCTGGTCTGACCTCTTCCACCCACTGTAATCCTATTACTACTGCCAGCATTTCTGCTGTATACACTGAAAGTTGGTCTGATGCTCTTTTTGATATTGACACTTTAAATTCTGGGATATATATACCAATTCCGACACACTCTTCTTTGTTTTTAGAACCATCTGTATATATTTTGAGGTAATTGTGATAATTATTCCTGAGGTACAAACTTGTTTTGAGTCCTACTTCATTTATTTGCCACTCTCTTTTTTTTTCTACAATACTCACATCTATATTTACTATTGGAAAGAGCCATGGGGGTACACTACTGAATGGATTTGATGGTGAAAACTCTAACTCATGCATGCCGTATGTCCTTATTTTTTCTTTATTTGTCCATCCAAACCCACGCCCCTGAAACTTAGAATATTCCCAGCACTCCTGTAGTATTTTGTTTGTGATATTTCCTTCCCGACTTCCTTTTAACCTGACCCAATAAGCAAGAGCAATTTTCTCTCTTCTTAGCTCCAATGGAGTCTCTCCTGCTTCAACTAATATTGCATTAGTAGGGGTTGACTTAATTGCACCTATACACAACCGTAACGCTTTATATTGTAACCTATCAATTTTTAGTAATGACGTTTGTGCTGCTGCTGCATATATTAAACACCCATAATCCAGTGTTGTCCTCATAATTGCCCGATAGATGTCAATTAATGCCTGTTTGTCTGCCCCCCAGTCACATCCAGCCACTGCTCTTAATAGGTTCAACACTTTTTTGGATTTTGTTTCCAAATGTTTAATATGAGTTTTCCATGTACATTTACTATCTAACCATAGCCCCAGATATTTAAATTCATTGACCTCACTCATCGGCTTTCCATATAATGTAAGCTTCTCAGTCTCCATGTTGCGTTTATTCGTAAATTTCATAAAGCAAGATTTGCTTGCTGACAGCTTGAAACCCCAGTTGTATGACCACTTCTCCACTTTCTTTATAGCTTTCCCTATTTTTTCAAACACATATGGAACATTTATTCCCCGTATCCATATGGCCCCGTCATCTGCATATAGTGCAGATTTTATGCATCCATCCAAATTACTAAAAATGTCATTTATCATAACATTAAATAATATCGGGCTGATTGAACTCCCTTGAGGAATACCATTTTCTATACTGCACTCTTTTGAAACCTCTGCCCCTACTTTAACTCTGAATGTTCTGTCTGATAAAAAAGCCATGATCCAGTTATACATTCTCCCTCCAACACCCATTCTACTCAATTTGATGAGCAACCCATCCCTCCACATAGAATCATAAGCCTTTTCAATATCAAAATATACTATTGCCATAACCTCTTTCATTTTCACTGTCTTTTCCACCTCATTGCTTACTCTAATCAAAGCATCTATTGTGGATCTTCCTTTACGAAAACCACTCTGAAAATGACTTATTAACCCTCTCTGTTCTAAGACGTGTGATAGTCTATGCACTATCATCTTCTCCATCCATTTACATAAGTGTGATGTTAATGCTATGGGTCTGTAATTATTGGGATTAGCAGGATCCTTCCCTGGCTTATTAAATGGCAATATAACTGCCGATTTCCAACTCATTGGTAAGACTCAGTTTCTCCAGATTTGATTAAATAGTCTCAGAACTAATTTGAATGTTTCCTCTGGTAGCTGCCGGAACATGGCATAGCATAGCTGGTCTTGTCCTGGTGCTGAGTATCCTGTACCTTGCAAAGCTATTTTAAGTTCTGCTATTGAGAAGTCTACATCAAGAGCTGAATTATCATCCCGTCTCTTTTCCCTCACATTTTCATTTTCTCTTAATACACACTCTTTTTGCTGTCTATGTTTGTCATCAAGGTGTTCCCCACTATGCACCGCAGCAAATGCCCTACCTAAACATTCTGCCTTCTCTTCATTTGACACTGCCACTTTCTCCCCATCAATCAAAGCGGGAATTTTAACCGACTTCCTTTTCCCATTCATCCGTTTAAACATCGACCATACATCCCCTAACTTTACTCCTCTTCCAATGGTGGAACAATACTCTCTCCATGACGTCTTTTTTGTGTATTTTACTGTTTTACGGGCTACTGCCCTTTTCCTTTGATAATCTGAAATATTGTCTTGTGACAAGTTTTTCTTTAAAGACCTAAATGCCTTGTTTCGTTCTTTAATGGCTCTGCTACATTCCTCATTCCACCACGGAACCACTTTCTTCCTACCCTCTGTTGTTCTTTTAGGTATAGTTTTATTTGCTGCTTCTTTAATGTGCATTGTGACTTGATTTGAGCACCTTCTAATGTTAACAATTGCGCTGACTCCTTACAGTAAAGCCTAAATGTTTCCCAGTCAGCTTTACCAAAGCACCACCTGGTAAATACACTCCCTTCCTGTCTACATACCTTTGTATTGATGATTGTGAAAACTGGGAAATGATCACTTCCTATGGTAGAATCACTTTTAACATACCATTCACATGATTTAACTAACCTATCCGTCACCAGTGTGAGGTCCAAACATGATTGTGTCCCCCTATTCACGTCTATTCTTGTTTTTTGTCCATCATTAAGGCAAAACAGTGATCTTTCCTCTAGCATTTCTTCTACGACATCCCCATTACTGTCTGTTTGACTGCTTCCCCATAGGCTGTTGTGAGCATTAAAGTCACCACACCATACTTCCCTTCTATGAGCCGTCCCTGCTATTGTCTGTAAGGTTTCAATGTCCAGATTTTTACACGGGTTATAGAAATTGATAAGCTTTATGTTCCCTTCTTTCCTTTGGCTGCATATTTCTATTATGACACATTCCTTGTCGTCAGGGGATGGGACTACCCTATAGGCCAGCCCATCCTTTATGAAAGTAACACACCCTCCACCATTTTGATTGCTAACTCTATCATATCTGATAGAGCTGAACCCTGGAATCATAAAGTCTAGATGAGGTTTTAACCAAGACTCTTGCACACAAATTACATCTGGCAATGTTTGTAACTCATAGACATATTTTTTAAACTCCTGTCCATTAGCTATGAGGCTTCTAGCATTCCACTGGAGTATGTGAATTACCATTAACAACGTGCTAACCCTCATCCTGGTTGTCCGTTTCTCCCACATCTTTTGTTGCTAGTAATTCATGTATCTGGTCTGCTTTTATATCTCTAATGTTAAGGAATCTCTCCGCTGCCTGCACGATGGTTTTGATTCTGTCACTTTTCTTCTTCATCTGTGCTGCAACATTAATGGTATGGCAGATGAATGTCATAAAGTTGACTTTCTTTACCACGAGAATGCTATCATCTTCTTTAATTTCCACAGGTACTTGGCTTTGATTTGTAACCTGCCTTTCTGAAATGTTGCTACCACTATGTACTAAGTTTCTTTGAACCCTTCCACTAGAAGCCTGATTGTTTGCTTCCGTTTCCCTAACCTTCTTTAGAGCTTCTGCATATGAGACTTTACTGAGTACTTTGACCCTCTGAGCTTCTCTGGCTTCTCTCTGCACTACACATCCACCAAACGCCGCACTGTGCTCTCCTCCACAATTACAGCATTTCATCTTTGCCTCTTTTTCACATTTCCCATACTCATGTTGGCCTCCACATCTCGCACACCTTAGTTTTCCTTTACACTGCATTGCTGTGTGTCCCATTCTTTGGCATGCATAGCATCTAAGTGGTTTTGGGATGAATTCCCTCACACTGTAGTTCATGTATCCTATTTGCACAGATTTCGGTATATTTTTCTCAAACTGAATAACTACTGAAAGTGTTTCCTTCAATGTGCCATCTCTTTTGCTCATAAGTCTGTTTGCCTCAATAACTTTTCCTCCTTTAATCTCCTTTTTAACATCATCCATAGACATATTAAGTGGAACTCCAGATATGACTCCTCTCAACATTGCCATTGCTCCTGGGATATGAGCCTTTATTTTTTCCCCACTGAGTGTCGTCATTTTAAGTATTTTTCCCTGCTGTTGCTTGCTGGTTGCTTGTATCAAAACTCGTTTGTTGTTCATAAACTTGGCAAATTTGATTTTACCCATTTCTTTCTCAATTGATTTTGTCAGTTGAATCGGGTGGTAATGCCCACCATCCCGGTTGAATTCTATTATAACTTTCCACTCCTGCTCTAGTTCTGTATTCGAAATTGCTTGTTTTTCATTTTGACTGCCTTTTGTTTTTTTGTTTAAGCCTGCTCCACTCGACCAATCCGACCAACTTTGTGTTCTTGGTCTGCTAACTTTTTCCCTCAAAGCCCTTTTCTTCCTCACAGCTTTGGTTTCCTCCCATTCCATATCAGCTCTTTGGGTCCCATCTGAGCTGGTTGACATGATGATACAGTCAATGTACAGTTTATGCTAACCAGTCCAATGCTACCGTTTCTGTATGTTTCGATGATTTCCGACTCTCTCTGAACTTTCTGCAGCGTGTCTCCAACTTCACTTTCTTCTTCCGGCTTCCTCCGTCCGTTTCTCCCTCCCTCCGTCAACAGCTCCTCGTGACAGCAGACTCTCCAGTCGTGAGCTGCCACTTCCGTGTTCGCCACGCAACCAGGAATGTGACCAATCTTCTACTACTACTTCTACTTCTTCGGAATAAATGGCTGATCTCTTCTTCGTCTCTCTTCACAAAGCCGTTTTCAAATCCACTCCACTCAACTCTCATCCTCTCTCAAGCAGAAATCGCAACTTCTTCTTCTTCTTCTTTTTCCCTCTCGATGGGCTTGGTAGCACTTCTCGATCATGGGCTTCACAACTCATCCGGTTCGACGCTGAAGCTGACGCTCCAGGAAAGAGCTACCTAAGATGGACACCTGATTGCTGAGTTCTCACAGCTGTGGGGGCACGCCCCTCTAATTAGTTAACTCTCTTCAGCTGATGGGCAACAGCAGAGTGTTCCTGCCTATTGTAATGCAGGGTTGAGGCGCGTGACCCACTGAGACCTGTGTTACAGGTTGAGTTGAGGAGATCTGAGATTTAAAAATCTCTCAGAAATCGCCGTTTTCACTACAATAACTACAGAACAATTATACAAAGTAAATATACATGTGGAAATAAATATTTCCAGTAACAAATATAATGCAGGATATTATTGTGCAAGAATGTATTATTCAATATGAAATAGAACATGAATGTAAAGTGTACAGTGGGAGTTTAAGTCCAGTTATTAAGAGAAGCTATGGAGCAGAGAGTTCTCTGCGAGCCAGAGGTGATTAGTTGTACAGAGTTATTGCAGTGGACAGGAATGTTTTCCTGTATCGGTCCTTGTCAGCAGTCTGTTGGAGAAGGAGCTCCGTTGACTGTCCAGCTGCAGGTGGAGAGGATGGGTGGGGTTATCCATGATGGACAACAGCCTGTTCAGTGTCCTCCTCTCCACCACAGCTTTAAAGGGGTCCAGCTGCTCTTATGCTGCACCCAGGGGCGCCGCCAGGGATTTTGGGCCCCATGAAAAGATATCACATTGGGCCCCACCACCAGACCCAGGCCACGCCAACCAAGCACAATTGCTGTAACCACACCTCCAGAACCCAACCCACGCATTTATGCTTTAAATAACTCTAACTGTACAGGCTTGCCTCTATCTTGTAGTCCAATACTAACCGCACAATACTTACTGACACCCAGCTGTGAACATATAACACTGGGCAGACGTGCAACATTCTACAGTAGAATTCACTATAAGACTAACATTCCTGACAATAGATCTCAATAGTCATCTTTTATGGTGTACATGCCTTTTTAATGACATTTCTGAATGGAACATTCATAAATCTAAATAAATATAACTTAAATATACATGACCTCTTAAATTAAAATAAAGTGAACATTAACACCAATATTATCATTTATAAAATGCTATAACAAAAAAAATAACATAAGCAGCAGATTTTTTTATTAAATAAAATACATACCAACTACAAAATAAGCGGGTATTAAAATGTAAACGGACAACAAAACGGAAATGGAAGTGAAAAGGTCTGATGGTGGTGCTAAATTAGAGCCTTTTACCTGTTCTCAGTCTTTTTCTCATCATGCATCTTCTTTGTGATCCAATATCGCTACCATAGCCTTGCCCTTCAACAGTTATTGCGAGCCCTGGCTCAGCCTTACTCACCAAGAGTCTAGCGCCTAGCCATCTTACAGGCTAAGTCCAGTGGCGGCTGGTGGAAAATATTTTTGGTGGGGCTAAGGAAATGGTGACAAAACCATACTAGGGCATTTAAAATCAGGAGACTAAATACGAACATTGTGTGTGTGTGTGTGTGTGTGTGTGTGTGTGTGTGTGTGTGTGTGTGTGTGTGTGTGTGTGTGTGTGTGTCATACTTGCCAACCCTCCCGATTTTCGCGGGACACTCCCGCATTTCTCCCGATTTCTGACAAAATCAGATTTACTCACGACTGTTTCCACTCGGACTTTAATACAGCTACACCATTGTTTGGTTTCCATGGTAGCGCGTCTCTTTAGCAGCGCATGCAACTCAACGTCTGAGAGGGTGAGGAAGATGACAACTGAACAAGAATCGACAACTCGACCCTCTGATCACTCCTTTCCTGTAAAATACAGGTCCAGCCCACACATATGCTCCATGGTGCTAATGGCATTGCCCTTACAGCTACAATAAGCATGCAAATGTTAATCTACAGCTCCGGCGATCCACTAGCACCGGAGTCTACACCTGCAGACGCAGCCATCCCCTACTGTAGCGTCACCTTGGATACGAGTCTAAACAGACACACAGGCCAGGGCGCTGAAAGGGCAGATCTGACGACGCTGATTGGCTGAAATTATGTTTCGGCGGCATAGTTTACAGATAGCAACAGTCAGCTTGTTGGTTGCAGCTGCTCTGGCTGAGGGCTCTTTTCTACCGCCCGGACGAGAGAGGGTAATGATACACGTTGCGGCCAGGCAGGAAACATGTGACTTATCAGTAACTTTAGACATCGTAAAACTATTTTAAACGAGATTTTATTGTAGATTATACATTTTACTGATACCAACTATATAATATTTACCTTGTTCTTTAAAAATAAAAAATAAAAATATATATATATTTTGGAAATATATTTTTTTATTATTTTTTTATTTGTAATGAAAATCAAACATGTGGGAAGAGGGGGGGCGGCGCCCCTAGCGCACTGGCTAAGTCACTGATCAAGTCCTTGAAGTCCAGCCTTCTAGCCAACTGGCTTTCAATGGACAGCATGGCAAGACTGCAAAGCATTATGGGGGGACAGCGCTGCGGAGCCTGAATATGGATCTGTTGGTCCTGGCACCAGGGGGAGAGACAACTGATTTAGTATGAATAGCTGCTAAAAATGTACCTGCATTTATTAAATGTCATCTAAAAGAGGAGTGAAATGAAAAACCTCTTTATTTTCTGTGAAGATATTATCAGTACTTAATGTCAGCAAAACATTACAATTATTATTTACAATGGACTAAGCTTAGCTAACAGACTAATTTCCACCATGGACCACCCACCTTTTCTTTTGAAAAAATGGGTGACACACTGTCACCCTTTAGTCCCACTCTCTTGTCTTTATCTCCTTTCTTTTCTTTCTTGAAAGCCTGATTTTGTGAGTGGTTGAGACAAGGCACACACGTAAGTACTAACATCCCTACTCCTCACATGCTCTCACTCTTTGCCAGAAAGAGCGGTGCCTCACAGCATTTGGAGGCAGGACCAAACCATTACATGTAAATAGAGAGGGGTGTACAGAGGCTTTGGATAATTAACTTTTGGCAGAAAAAAAGTGAAATGAACCGTAAGCGTAGTGATTACATTATCAATTTAATTTTATATTAATGTTAATTGTTGATGATTGATGAAAGGTTACTTAAAAAATTGTTCTTAATGTTCTAAAAATGTTTGGGCCCCGTGTCAGTCACGGGCCCTTAGAATCGTCCTAACCTTTCACCCCCTTATGGCGCCCCTGGCTGCACCCCCAGCAGACTGCAGCAAAGAAGAGTGCACTGACCACAACAGACTGGTAGAAGATCTCCAGCATCTTGCTGCAGACGTGGAAGGATCTCAGCTTCCTCAAAAAATAGAGTCTGCTCATCCCCTTCTTGTACACAGCATCAGTGTTGATCCTCCAGTTCAGACCATTGTCTAAGTGCACTCCCAGGTACTTGTAGTCCTCCACAACAGCCACATCCTCTCCCAGAATGCACAGGGGCTGTGTAGACGTCATCTTCCTCCTGAAATCAATAACCATCTCTCTGGTCTTGGCCACATTCAGAAGCAGATGATTTATTTCAGTCCACTCCACAAAATCACTCACCAGCGCTCTGTACTCCTCCTCCCGTCCATCCCTTATACACTCCACTGCAGAGTGATCCGAAAACTTCTGCATGTGGTATTTAAAGTCAGAGGTGTATAAGTGAACAGGAAAGGAGACAGCACAGTCCCCTGAGGGTCTCCTGTACTATCAACCACCACATCAGACAAGACACAGCTCAGGCGGACGTACTGTGGTCTGTCTGTGAGGTAGTTGGCAATCCAGGAGATGGTGGACGAGTTTACCCTTATAGCCTGCAGCTTGTCACTCAGTAGCCATGGCTGGATCATGTTGAATGCGCTGGAGAAATCAGAGGGGGGATGCTGAAGCCAGGCTGAGTGGAGGAGGTGAGGTGTGAAGTGGAGGAGACAGCGGCGGGCGGAGAACTGAACCTATTGAAAAAGGTGTTCAGCTCGTTGGCCCTCTCCAGGGTGCCCACTGTCAGTCTGTCTCTCCCTTTGAACCCATTGATGGAATTCATCCCAGTCGAGACATCCCTGCTATTGTTCTGCCGGAGCTTGGCCTCCAGCTTCTTCCTGTATGCATCCCTGCCCCGCCTCAGCTTTTCCCTCAGCTCGTGCTGGATATTCCTCAGCAGAGATTTGTCCCCAGACTTGAAAGCTTCCTTTTTCTTATTTAAAAGTGTTTTCAGGCCACTTGTAATCCAGGGTTTAATGTTCGGGAAACAGTTAACAATGTTTGCCGGCAGGGTTGTTGACTGTATCACCCTCATTGGCCAAAATATTATATTTTCAAAAAAGTGGGAAAATAGTGTGAAATTAAATTGGTTGCCAATTAACAAATTCAAACGACAGCAGAATGGATTAAAATCTGATGCACAACTTTTAGCTCTGTCTTGGTCTCCACCAACTTCCAAACAAAACTCAAAAAATGATCAACCTCTTAAGGAGATATATAAATGTTCACCAGCTGTCTGTGCGTACATCGTGTTTTTTGTCTGAAGGAGATTCATTTTAGGGGTGGTGTGATTGCATAATACATTTAATGGAAAGACGCAATCAATTGTGAAACCAACACACTCTCACTCCATAATCGTCCAGGAGCGACGTTTGGTCAGGGTCCCGTGGTGTGCAGTTGTGACGCTCCTAGGCTCCTTCAGCTTCATAAAGGGACGCAAATAGCTTTCAACTGATTGCAATGTATTCCCATCTGCGGCGGGATTTGACGCTCATGGAAGCACGGCATTCGTTTGTGTCGGCTGCCCTTAAAGGCAATGTGAGCGTCCATTCCCATTGGATAACGGATAATTGTACACCCGGAAGTAAGTATTCCCCTTACTTTGATTGATTTTACAGTGATATCTGCACTATTCATCGACTAAAAAACCCCAGATTATCCTTGTTAATTACACAACATTGATTGGTTTAAATTGTGTGCAATGATTTTGTATTTTTCCCCTTCGATTCGGATAAGCAAATATTTTTTGAAATGGAAATGAGCCAAACGCGAAAACGCAGTTGGATGCACTTCAACCAAAACCCAGGCAGTGATAAAGCGCACCATTTGTAAAGGCAAAATATCCTTTAAAGCAGGGTCAACCAATAATCTCCATCGCCACTTAAAAACACAGTATCTAATATTAAGAGTTGCATGACTTTCATTCAAGGCAAGGCAACTTTACTTAACACATACAGAGGTTAAATTTAAAGTACATTCACTGACATGAATATGGCGCCACCTTGTGTCATGTTTACAATGCAGATTATTGACATTAGATCTGGCAATACAGTCAATCATTATCCTGGTGATTATTTTGCAGAAAAACCTAGTAACCCCGCCCCCTTTAAAAAAACGGCTCTTTTGAACGGCTCTTTTGAACGGCTCTTTGAAAGGAACGGAGCCATAAGATCCGGCTCCCTTCAAAGAGCCATAAATCCCATAACTACAGAGTTGCCGAGAAGCCCTTAGTAGGCGGAGTCGGCCACTAACGGCTCGACAGTGACGTCAGAGTTCAACTCTCGCCTTCTCCAGCCTGCTCCAAATAAGGGCAAAGAGGCGGGACCTCCTGCGACCGAGCTGAAAGTTCCAGAGCTAGCTGAAGCTACCAAGCTAAGCTAACATGCTCCCCATCTGCACACTGCCGTGGCATTTTACGTTTCTAAGGTAAGCGGACATGAAACTATTCAGCAAAACTATCAATAATAATCTAAGTTATTGACTTTTTAGCATAATACCTCAGAATCTTAAAATCCCTTAACGTTTGTATGCAATTGTGCTAAATTCAACACTGGAATCAAGCAAATATTAATATGTTTGCATGACATTAGTTATTTATATTTTGATATCACTTAATTAAACGTTTAATACATTTAAGTCAAGCTAAGGTACATGTGATGGTAGCTAGTTAGTGCTCTTACCTGTGAGGCCTGCTCCAAACAGCATAATAACCAGACTGTATCATTAAAACTAAGTACCAGTTCTAGATCCTTGACTTTAGACAAACAATTCAAAAGACAACATGTATTTAAAGACCAATCTTTATTTGAATGTGCCTCTTAACCTGATATATTAGTTATAATAGTATTGACAATCAAAAAAAACTGAGCAACTCAACAGTCAACTTTATGTTTCTTATTGTCTAAAGCATTTGTTATTTTCATTTTCCCCCTCTCATATTCAGTGTGGACGGATTGAGACAGCGTGGTGTCCAGAAAGCTGCAGAGACTTCAGGGAGAAACCTCCGTGTGATGGACGTCCTGTCTGTTGGTTTGGAGAGAACTGAGGGTCTTTCCTCTGCGAGGGGGACCAGGCCTGATGGAGGAGCCCATGCTGGGCAAAGCTGATACCAACTGCACAGGCCTAGTCTGTCACTTTATCTGACTAAATGTGTTTACTTATACATTTAATAGGTTTACACCTTCTGTCCATATGTGCGTTTAATTTAAAAAATTTGATTAACTTTTGGTTCACATTTCAATCAATTGTATTTGCACTCCTTTTGTCCATTATTCTTACTGAAAATGTTAGATTCCACATTCACATCTGACTGAAGATTGGCCCTATTTATTTGTGACGTTACAAACTCTGCGGTACAAGGCACAAGTGATGTGAAGCTCATAAAGCGAGGCAAATAGAAATAATCAGCTGATGGAGTGTAGATGTGGAAATAGGTGCATTCGATCAGCTGACTGTTTTTACAATAAAAGTAGTTTCTTAGTGTACTGGTCTTAAAATCTCATAGCATCAGCTTTTAATGTTCCTCTTGGATGTTCTTCTTGACCCTCAGAGAAGGAGAAAATGTTGTGTCTTTCAGGCATGTCCTTTCCTAACAAAAATTACAGGAAACGTAAAACATATTATTGCAGAACAAGTTTGTTATTTATGAAAGCGGTGTGTTTGTGTGTTCAGGGCTGTAGATATAATTATTTTGTAATGGTAATGTTTTTTTTTTTATTTCAACAGTGAGCTACAAAGACAATCAGATTATGAATGAACAGTATGAAGTTCATCAACATTGAAATATATGTTATCAAAATAATATTTAACTGTTATCAAAACGTAGTGCAACTGTAGAAGCTTGCTCTGTTGTCTCACTGAAAGAATAACTTTTACCACGTTTTTTACAGACAATATTGAGAGATAAATAGTAGCAGTTCTCACTATGTGTTAAATATCTTTGCCTTTAATACATTAAAGGGGACCTATCATGCAAAATGCACCTTTGTACGTCTTTTATACATGAATATGTGTCCCCGGTGTTCCAGGGAGCTCACCAAGTGTCAGAAAACACAACCCTCTCTATTTTCCTTCTTAGCCAAATCTCTAAAAAAAGGGGCTGCAACAGATCTGCAAAAAACGGATCCAGATTTCAACACTTTTCTACGTCACAAAGAGGTGCTCCGCATATTGGTCAATTCTCCACCTATCAGGGGAATGAGCCACGGCCACGTGCATTGCCAAACCTCTCATTCGCATCATACTGTAGGACGGATTTCCGTCCATTTGGCTATTCAAATGTTAACGAAACGGACAGACTTCCGTGCACATCAGCGGCTGTCGGATTAAAACAGTTTAATGCACTTTTAACACTCACGTACCCAGGATTCCTGCTCCTTTCCTGGGTTACAAAGTGAGGTGAAGCAGCCTTTCCTCTGGGTGCGCTCTGTAGGGGGGGGGGGGGGGGGGGGGGTATCACAGCCTGCTCCTCTCTGCCTGCCTGGCGCTGTGCTCTGCCTCTATCCACACAACTTTTCCCCGCCTTTCAGAGACTTATTGCTGGGTCAAACTCTAACTTACAAACTTTACACATTGCATTCTTGCTAATTAGCCAAAATAATAACGGAATAAGTAGCAAGCATCGTAACAAACAGAGTAAAATAAATAGGGACAACAGCTTGTCAACTAACCATTCAGAAACGTCCTGCTGCAACCGAGATGTTTGCACCTCCACCAAAACCTCCTCTGCTTCAGGGTCAGTTTCTGGATCAAATTGATAATATGCTTGAACACATGCCTTGCTCTGAGATGACATGTTTATTCCACACTCGTAATCACAGCAAGCATGGTAACGTGACTCTCGCCGGCTCATGCCCCTCTCTTCTGCAGGGGGGCGTGGTCAGCTGCTGCTCAGAATTTTCAAAGACAGGCTTGGAATAGAGCGAAAATGAGCGAAACGAGGCATGGCTAAAAAATGATCTGTTTGGTATTTTGAAAAATAAAATGTATAAATATACCTTATATAGGTATGGTCATACACTATATCATTTAAATATAGCATGATAGGTCTCCTTTAAATTAGAAAGCTGACAAAATCATATTGCTTGTTAACATCTAAATGTAACCTTTTGCATGGAAAAACCCCTCAACTTCACTGATGTGTAGGTGATCTAGTATTTAGTATTGTTTAATGGAATGTATATCAGTGTATTAAAGTCAATACTTCATTTATTTAAACCAATATCTTTCTTGATTATTTGTACAGTATGAAAAAAAGAGTCTTTGTACCTGAGCTGAAGTTCACTGCTGTGAGGAGTCCAGTTCTGTCTCTCACTCTCTGGTCCAGCCTGTCTGCATGACCTGGAAACCTTAAACAAACAGATATATATGTAAAGTACCATGTGTACAAACAATATAACTGATTCTCTTCTGTTGAACATGTTGGATTATGTATTGTCCGAGTCAGGGTCCTTTTTATTCTACTGTAACTTTGGAAGTTGTGTTACCAATGCTTACTGTTTATTTGATACCAATTTGGTAATGCAATTCATAAAAACAACAAGGTTTGGGTTTGTTCTTCAGATGACTGTGATGTTAACGTGTAAGCTCAATAATGAACTCCAGCTCAACCAACCATATTGTAATATCTAAGTAATCATCTTGAAATATGACATTAATAATTGTAATATACACACATCTTATTGTGAGGTTGATTTCACATACACTACTTCGACATTAGCTTGTCTACATACTTGAGCATAGCCAATTTAAATTAACCTTAGCGATGCATACAGTTCCTACCTACATAATAATCATCTCTCTTAGTTACAAGGATTACCTTATTTTATCAACCTCAAACAGAAGCCGTTTGTTGTACAGTATTATCCCACTTAACACTTGTCTATTTCGTTTTAACCTTTATAAATATAGTCTATGATTTTAACTTGGAGGCTACTATTAGCATCGTTAGCACCGATGTAGCTACCACTCGCTTACACGCTAACCCAAGCCTTAACATTAATTACGTAGCTGATTAAAATCATTAACACGTAAATAAGTACTCGAATTTCACTTACCGCAAAACCGCATTCATGCACCGTCTGTTCCAACCGCAGAGCGAGTCACAATAGTCCGATCTATAAGCATGAAGAACAAACAAACACGGCCGGGGACAAGTTGTGTTCCCTGGATGAGCTGAACAGGCAGAGTGCCTGTAGCTTCACGGAGCAACTAGCAGAGAGACAAGAAGCTAACAGCAGCAGTCACATCACAGAGCCGTCACTCAATGTGACCACGCCCTAATTTATGCAAAAACTTTAAGACCTAATATAAATAAAAGGGTTGTGTTAGAAAACAATTCACTCACAGATCCATAATCATGAAGGTGGAATCTAACTATATTCATAATAATATGTATTGCATCCATGGGTAAAAACATGTTTTTTTCTGCTGTAAAGTTGGGCATTTTAACATGGGGGTCTATGGAAATTGCCCCTATCGGCCAATATATGAACTGCAGTGTGTGCCACTTTCGTATTGGCGTCCCGGATCTTCCACAGAGTTTGCTGCTTGGACAAACCCCGTTTTTTTTCACCATTCATTCCAATGGCTGGCGTCTATGTCATATGATCTTCAAATTTCTCCCTGCAGAAAAAAAAAACATGGCCGAACTTCGTTTTATTCTCGGTGGAAAATGCCTATTTTAAAGTTAGTTTGGCCATTAAAATGCGTTTTGATGTCATTTGATGCGAGACATATGAGTTGTTATTTCAGATTATGTGTGCAGTGGATGTACATGATCTTTAGTTTGCTAGTTATTCCGATATTACTTCAGGAAATTGCGTCCATAGAACGTTTTCATTGTTACCAAGGTGGTTGCTAGGGACGCTGATATCGATATTATTTCTGTTATGTTGTGTAACTGTTTAATGGTGTTATCTTTATTGCTACCCCCTTCCCCGTCAATGTATAGTTTTGGTCCACAGCGCAAACGTAGTAGTTTAACAAAATCCGCATCTAAAGATACGTTATTTTCCCCTGTGCATTTCCAGTCTCACATCTCACATCACATCGTCATTAACAAATAGACCTAAAACATTTTCAAAAAATTAAATAATACTTTATTCCAAGTGTGCTTGCTTTTCTCTTTGAAAGTCATCACATAACGGCATTGTAATACACGGTTCGGCTGCATTAAATGTTACATATCTGCCGTAGTTCTCTATTTATAGAGCCCTGATGAGAAGACTTCTAGACAAACAGGAAGAACTTCCGCCAAAATTGAAAACGTGACGTGTATCATAAATATATCAGCAATTAAACAACATCTTACATTTCTTTTCACACAGTACGTCTCTTTGCAGGATCAACACTAATTCGGCTGACTTTTATATTTGATCCAATTGCTAGATAGGCTGTATTTAGACCATAAAGGTGCACAGCTGATAGAAACGGACACCTGGAGGTTAAAGCATGTTATTGAATTTCATTATTTTTATTATTAGATATTAATAGTATCTCTATAAAGTATATTCATTACTCGTCATTCTAGTAATAGTTAATTAAAGACTGTATATAATGACTATTTTGCAAATCCCTTTCAAGATTTTCTAAGGTTTATTGACATATCATATTCACAAACGGTGTAGTTATGCAATGAATTAAAAACTTGGGTCACAGGTTCCTCAATAGTGCATTACAAGACATCTATCAGTATTTGTGCATACCTCCAGCAATGTTAAATATGCTGAAGCACTTATTTTAACTGATATTATACATATGTATTATACTCTTATAGGATGTATATAGATATTTCATCTCCGGCCTTGTCAGGTATTGAACAATCAATAAATAAAGAACACAGAATTATTAAATATAAAACACAGAATTTGTGTGATTATACTAAATGATTTACAAATAAACACCACTGAATATTTACAACTGTTACAAATGCTGATGTAACGCAAATGTTTCCAACTTGGGATCAATAAAGTATATCTTATCTTAAGATGATTGTTGGCTACTGTCATATTTGCAAAATTTGCCTCTGAACCTTGACAAGTGCATGTTTTAAGCTTATCAATTAATGTAATGTAATGTTATCAATTAACAACAGGAGGGGTTACAAACATAAGACCAGCTGTTAAATAAAGCTCTTCTGACCTTAGCTGGCATGTGGGTATATATATTAACGCTGCCCATTATGGGCACAAGCAATTTTCACCCATTTATTAATTATATGTTTTAAATGTGAGTGTTTCCTATCCCCTAAACCTCCAGGGATGTACACAGTATACTGGCAACTTCTTATTATGGGAAATACGAAAACTTATTTTAAAACTACAACTCCCAGTAGAGACGTGCCATAGATAGAGAACATGTTGCGAAACACAATATCGATAGCAGCGTCCCTAGCAACAAGTAACAAGTAGTTAATAATAATAAAAGACATTAAGAAAAAGGCATTTTAAACAGTCATTAAAAAGCAACACAATCTACCTGCATTGCATTACTCTAAACGTGTAATAACGTGCTTTAACCAGTAGGTGGTTTGGGTTAAAAAGCTGTCAAGTTTACAGTGTTAACAAAATAAAATATACTGCTGTTTCTGGTTTAGTTTACGACGGATATATTTAGTTATTGTTTTGATATTTGTAACACAAAAGCGATGGAAAAAACCCACAGCAACACAGAAAAGATGGTCTTAACATGACCCAGCGGTTTAGTAGTTAATAAAAAACAATAATATCAAAACAAAATATTACTACTAACTTTATTGTGAAATTCAAACTGAACGGTAAAAGAATAGTTTCCGGTCTATTCTGAGCCCGATCTCTGTAAATAAATAAAAATAAAGAACTACGACAGATGTGTATATATTTAATGCAGCCGAACCATTTATTACAATGCATTCATGGGATGACTTTCAAAGAGTAAAGCAAGCACTGCTGAATTAAGTATGATTTTATCTTTTACGAAACGTTTTTTTCATATAGAATGCAGTTGGAGGTCAACCAATCACAGAGCTTGAGAACTAATCACGGGGTTTGTCAAACAGAGCACATGGTGTAGTCCTAAACAATAGCTGGGGATTTTGGGTAGTGTAGTGTCTTCTGCCATCCTTTACTCCGAAAAAATATTTGTTTCTCCGAATCGAAGGGGAAAAATACAAAAGCATTGCACACAATTTAAACCAATCAATGTTGTGTAATTAACAAGGATAATCTGGTGTTTTTTAGTCGATGAGTAGTGCAGATATCACTGTAAAATCAATCGACAGTAAGGGGAATACTTACTTCCGGGTGTACAATTCTCCGTTATCCAATGGGAATGGACGCTCACATTGCCTTCAAGGGCAGCCGACACAAAAGAATGCCGTGCTTCCATGAGCGTCAAATCCCGCCGCAGATGGGAATACATTGCAATCAGTTGAAAGCTATTTGCGTCCCTTTATGAAGCTGAAGGAGCCTAGGAGCGTCACAACTGCACGCCACGGGACCCTGACCAAACGTCGCTCCTGGACGATTATGGAGTGAGAGTGTGTTGGTGAAACAGATGACTTTCTTAAAGAGGGCGAAATTGGAAGCAATTATTTTACCTGGATCAAAGCATTTGAGCTTGTATCCTGAGGCAGTATGAGTCACATCATCAGAGTTGATACAAACCAGAAATAAATATAAGAAATAACTATACTCGCTCGGTATGGCTAGGCCTCGTTAGGACTGGCTCACTTGATGCTGCGTTTCCATTACAGTTTAGGAACTGGGGTAGTAACTATAGTAACGCAGTGTAGGCGGAGCCGTGACGTCATCTTCAATGAGAGCCCCAGAAAAACAACACAGCCGTTTTTAGCACTCAGAGCTCACAGCTCCTCATATCTGTTCAGAAACTAGACAAAAGTTAAACAAGTACAAACCGCAGACTGTCTGTGTCATGGCGAATACAGTCGCTGCTTCATTTATGTCTGTTGGCCTTTGTTGTGAGTGTGGACAGTCGGAGCATTTACAACGTTAGCTTAGCCAATCTCTATTTAGAAAACACGCATTTTAAAAGGTTTTTCGCCTGCCGTCTGTCTGCAGACTTGTCAAAGCATTAATTCATGGTTTTTACTAACCGGTATCAGTATGTTGTTACTTCGGCATCATTTTGAAACGTGTATTACAAATAAATCACGGTCGAATATGTTCATCTTGTTATAGTTGTAGCCCCCTTGCCAGCGATTCTTTCTCTAGTTTAGCATACTCAGCCCGACTCTGCCTGGTTGTTCCTGGCCCTAGAACCACGATTTTATGGGTCTAGAAAAACTGTGAATTAGGACCCGCTAGCCGGTACTATAGGCCAAGTGGAAACGCAACCAACAACGGGCCCCGCACGGCTCGGCACACTTAAAGCGAGCTCCGCGCTGCAGTGGAAACGCGCCATTAGACTCACAAACCACTAGTTTCCATAGGGACTAATCAGCCAATTTACTTTCTTCCTATAACCTCAGTGAATAAAACTAACTGACCGAGTAACTAACTGAAGACACGCCCCTTCGTCCTGGTGTGTTATTTTGTGCTTGTGTGTCTGTGTCTGTGAGGATGTGTTCATACCTAAGAGGGTTAAGCCTGTAATGAAAGTCTTTTGTATTAGTTAATGAGGTCCAAAGTACTTAGACACATTTAACAGGCATTTGCTATAATTAATAATTAGCTTCTGCTTAAGCAGTTGGGCCGGGAATGTTTTTATTGTGTGTGTGTGCAGTGCGTGTGAACGTCTTGAGCTTTGAATATTGTGACTGTGACGTGTGTCTACTTCACGCTGTTAGGATTGCACTCGGGGTGCTTCAGGCTCCATCAGTTTCTTTCTTCCTCCAGAAGTTCTGCTGTCTATTTCAGGTCACATGCTTTTCTTGTTTTGACAGGGCCAATCTGTAGGCATCAAGAGACAATCACAAACAAATAAACTTGGACTGCCAATGGACATGTGTGCAAGTGCGAACATTTCTGTCCTTGCACTGAAAAACAAATCCAACAAATCTATATGGCATCCATTGACGCTGCTATTACGGTATCATCAGCTATTTCCATTTTGGATATTATTTTCCCTGTTCTTTCCTCATAGCATTTTAATAATAAAGAATTGCCATTGTTTTGTGCCATGCCATTGTTTTGGACCGATGGCCCATTTGCTCATTCATAGAAACACACACACATACAGTATATAATTGCGTAAATAAGACCACATTTGTACAGTATGGAACGAAGTAGGGCGAGGGAAGGGGAATAAGTGTTTATGCTAAATCTGTGCTGCTCTTTCAATACATTTAATAATGTACTGTATGGGGTTAATTTCACTCATACATCATTTGCTTTCTAAAGCTTGCATTTGGTGTCAATCATCAAAATCGACCGAGGGGGGCCAGACATATGGAAAATGCACCCAAATGACCCCAGAAGTGGGTTTGTATTTCTAAATCACTCTAAAAAGGTCAAATGTCACTTATTTGGCATCAATCTTGATTATATGTTATAGTTTGGATTCCTAAAGCTTTGAGTCTACTATCATCATTCAAGGGTGGTTTTCACTATAAATAAGGTTTTTTGGACGGACACTATATCATTTTAAAATGTTTACTATGTTCAATCTGAGTTTACTTTAAAATAAAAAAATTCTATATTGATTCTGACTTTTCTACATCCAACTCACAGGTTTATCATTACTTTGAGAAAAAAGATTATTAATTTACCCCTTTTTAGAAGTAAAGATATATTCAATTGTTCTGGGAATGTCATTTTCGAGCCTCGAAGCCTGAAAAACAGGCTTGGGGCTCAACTGGTTAAACTTATCTGTCACATAAAGCAATACTTAGTACATTATTAATCAGAGGGCTCTGGCTTTGACCTCCGCTCTTCTTACTTCACTTCACTTTTTGGTCTAAACGGTAATGAGTAAATTAGTAGTTAGCTTGAATATCGACAAAAGATCAAAAAAGTTTGATCTCAACCTATATTATTATATGTTATTACACTGCTCAGTTGAATAATTGAGGCTGATTGGCAATTTGGACGTTCCAAAGGTTGTTATTTTTGCCAACAGTCAGGATCTTAATCTGCAGAGTCCCTAAAGGGACATGGACAAATGTTTTCAAGGAAGAGAGAGAGAAAAAAACGTGTTAGTTTCTCGTGCGCACAAGAAAGTATCTCGTGCTCTTCTCAGAGTCTGAGTTACACGTCCCGCTGCCTCCTGGAGTGACTGCAGGCTGCTACGTTTTAACCATACACCCCTGGCCGAAATGTCCTTTAAATTAGTTCGAAATATATCTCAAATAATGTATGCACTGTCATTTTCCCACGGAAACATAATGTGATGGTTGTCTCCTGTGTGCTCCACTTCCTCCATTGCCCACCAGTAACTTACATTTCTTTTTTTTTAAATAAGTCGAGATAACGGGTTAGGTTCTGGTGAGAACTCCGTATTTGTTGATTTTCAAACATGTTTGTAATATGAATCTTTAAAGTAACTGTAGCTGTCGAAGCAGAAAAATGAGACACTAAAGAAGATTAAAACTACCTAACAATTGTAATAATGTACAGTTCTTCTTCTGCGTAGTAATCAGCAGCGAACTGCTTCAACACGTGTATTTCGGTTTATTCACGGCATTCATTTTGTTATTCTACACTCTACAGTATTGTTGTTTTATAGCTATTTGTTAATATACACCCCAATTTTTGTTCTTTGATATTGAAAAGGATATTGTATTGTGTGTGTCTTTCGTTGCAGTTGTATGTCTTAAGTTCAATTTGGCTTGGCTTCCTATTCATGGACATGCTTTTATTTTGAAGGAGAGGTAGCGCTGTTGACAGGAAGTTGTTGTTGCTTTGGAAACAAGCAATATCTACATATAAAGACGGAGAAAGTAAACGATAACGTTTATGGTTAAGTGTTAGCATCCCCCGAAGAGGCAAAAGCTCTTACGTTGATATTGGAGATACAGCCCTATTGTACGTGTACACACACACACACACACACACACACACACACACACACACACACACACACACACACACACACACACACACACACACACACACACACACACACACACACACACACACACACACACACACACACACACACACACACACACACACACACACACACACACACACACACACACACACACACACACACACACACACACACACACGATGAGATAAGGCCCTGGTCCTGGACCACATTGTGAGGCTTTGTAGAGACAGGAGAGTTCCATTAGCTAAAGCAGCCGAGCATGGCCTGTGCTGGCTCATCTCTATCTGTCACCCCATCTAGTCAGAAGTCTGGAGAGAGAGCAAGAGAAAAAGAGAGAGAGGATGAGGTGCATAGAGAATGAAAGTGGGGAAAGAAAACGGCAATAAGAGAAGTTCTAAGGAGGGAAAGAGAAACGGGAAGGAGGGAGAGAAAAGAGAGGTAGACGGAAATAAATCAGTGAATATCACTTCACACATCACAGTCTATTTGGTCAGCGGATGATTAGTCAGCATACACGGTACAAAAGAGCTGAGGGACCAATATATTTACCATTAAAGAAGTGGTTTCATGTTTCACTGTGATTTACGGAGGTTTAAATAGCATATCATTCCCCAGTTACTCACCATATTGTTATCAATATATCAATGGTATTGCACTCTTATTGGAATCTAACTAGATATATAGAACAATTACTCACGGCGCTACAGGGCTTATTCTCGGGATGCTCATCAAGCTGGAGTTGATTAAGTTACAGAATGTGTTTGCCTGACTGTTTGTCCATCTGCTTCCAGAACAATTAAGCACATGCCTCAGTTTCCTCTCCTTACCTTTCCTCTCTGGTCCTTTAGTCTCCTCCCCCCATCTTGTGTTTGTTATCCTCCTGGGAGCTAACTTCTCTACCTCCCTCCTCATTTCTCTCCCTCTCCTCCTTTCCTTTAATTCCCTGCCTGCGGAACACTGACAAAAGTGCTGATGAACAATTAAACATGGTCCTTCCCCAGGGAGCCAAGGTCACTTGTGTGTGTACGCGCATTTGTGTGTGGGAAGTAAGTGCATCAAACGTGTATGTGTGTGTGAGATAAAGAGAGAGAAAGACTTCGCAGTGGTTCAGATATATGCCAGACAGAGGGTAAAAAGCTGTATAATGTTATACAGTTGGTGTAGGCGTTAGAGCACTGGTGCTGAGAATATACTGTACTTGTTGTCCATATCACTGACTGGGCAGTGAAAGATGCAGAACTATTAATATAATGCATGAAGTGTCATTGTGTAAGCATTGAAGGTTAATCTATGATCATTCCTGTAACTGCACTTCAGGATAATATGTATTACATTTGAATGCATACCATGTGTACAGTACAAGCTAATCGTAGCACTACTGGATCAATTGTTTCTTATATGTTTAAGACCTTTTGACTTCTCATGACAGGGATGCAAATTGTTATGTACCATTGTTTTGGCTTGAACTTGAGGGAGGTGAGACAAGAATATTAATTTCAGACTTAAAGTCTTTAGTTGCATAAATGTACCAATTATAGCAACATTCTTCTATAGATGGCAATGTTGGACTTTCAGTTGGTTCAGCACTCGTCCAAGTTCAAATATGTTCCTCTTGCAATGTAGCAAGCTTTTCTAAAGTTTTCATTATTTAGCTTGTTGGCATATATGCTTTCTGATTTGTTTGTTTGTTATTGTTTATGCAAATAAACATGGCTTGTGAAGTATTGTTCAGTTGTCTGTTATTATGCAGTATAGTAAGCACTCTCAATGTAGTGGTTAGAAAACTAAGATGGTGTTTCTTTTTGTTTTGTCTTATACCTTGGGAATGATAAATACTTAAATAAACACGAAGAATGTTCTCTTTAGCATGATACTCCAAGCAAACCTCATTTAACCATAGTAAAGTAATTGTAAACTATGTTGAAGAAAGAGGGTTGAAATGTGCACAGATTATTGTTACTATTTATACCTTAATTCTACTTTAGTTCAATAGTGACTTCCCTGATAACCGCTTCCCATTCATGTGCACAGTTGTTGGCTCAGTCATTTGTAAATACATTTTAAAAGTTGCATTAGAGACATGGATCAAGAGAGGAAGGGGGCCCACAGAGACAGTTGTGTATAGGGCCCGGAGTTTTATGCTACACCCCCGTCGCCACTATCAGGTGAATGTTTTCTTTTCTGCCCCTCATATATTTCCCATCTATGTTCACTTGCTAGGCTATGTGCTAGCTTCATGATAAATCATGAGCATGACCATATTTCAGTTAAATATCAATTTCATGTTTACCCTGACTTGTTAGTTAATTTCATGGGAGGCAGTTCAAGGTCAGGTTTATTTTTGTTATACGTATTGTTGTCAAGTTCTGTGTCATTACAACTAGTAAGATATTTTGTGTTATGTTTATTTTTTAAGTTAGTTTACAGCAGCCAGACTGCTGAGCGGCTAAGCTAAGCAAATATATTTAACGATACGTGTCGTAGCGTGTTGTGTTTTTTATCTATTTATTTATTTAGCTCAAGCGCTGGGTTGACAGTCACAGTGATACTATGTCTATATTGTGTTTACATTTTCACCATACTCATTAAACTTCATGAAAGCTGACATCTTTGCTGCAGAGTTTCTTTAAGACTGTTTAGCTGAAATTAAGCTAGCTCCTCGTCTTGTGAGACCGCCACAATTTTACTTGCCAAGTAAAATACCTCAACATCGACTCTATAGATTGACACAGAGCTTTTTGAAGACAATGATGATGTATCCTATCTTGGACGTCCCCTGATTTTTCCTTGTAAAGTTCACATCTGTGGCTGTGAATTAAATATCTAAATAACTATTGAATGGATTACCATAACATTGTATAGACTCTTCATCTAGTGCCATCAGCAGTCGGAAATGTTATTATTGTGTCTTTATTGAACAACTACCATGCATAAATAAACATCAATCACAAGGAGAGAAAGGATGCTATATAGCAGATTAGAGTTAAAAGCTCATTTCCATATGCAGTCCCTGGGCATGTAAACACGTAACAATCAATAAACACATAAAACATTCCTTGGTATCTTTAACTAAATGTCAGTGGTGTCTCATAGTTTGGTTTATCACCAAAAACCTACTATACTACATTGACATTGTCCTCAGCCTTAGCTGTACTTTGTGTGTAGCGAAAGTTAGCTAATGTTTGCATCAAGAATGCTTATCTAAGATGGTGTGCATAGCAAACATTATACATCAGCATGTTGACTTTACTATTAAACGCATAACAATACCGGGCCTAAGTTGAGCTTCACAGAGCCTCCTGCATGGCTGTAGACTGTAGTATTGTGTAATTATCTTGGCTCTTTACTCCAGCACACTGTGCATTTGCATCAATATTATGGGAGCATAGTAGGGGTGTAAGATCTTCTTAAAAATAGCTGCAGCAAAAAGTATGCCAATGGTCCTGAGAAAGGGTGTCAAAGTGGAATCTTCATTCACTTAACCTCACAATAACTGAGCACGTGTTTTACTTGCTGAGAACAGACTGAAGGGGAAAGAAAAATAAAATAAGCAAGAAGTAAATATGACTGCAATACATGCAGATGGAGATACAAGTGGCTCACAATGTCTGTAGGTTGTAGACTTTAGAAAGTCACTGACTGCAAATCGTTCCAATATATTCACCTTTCTTAAATATAATGGATGTTGAGCAAACACTCTAGCACTGCATCATGATTGATATTTCTTCAAAAGTAAAAGGAGCAATGGCTTAAGGTAAAGTAGAACAATCTGAAATTGAGCAACCTCTGAAGGATAACATCAATTTCGTACAACGATGCACCTCACGATTTACGTCAAATGCCAATGTTCATTGGCAATGCAGAACACAGTGTGACCTTTTTGTAGCAAAGGGGATAGTAACCACAATCTTTCCCACATAATGTGTCTGCCTGACAGTGTGCATACATTTTTAATAACCATACCGTAACCTTAACCAAGTGCAACCAAGTGATTGAACAACACCATTGAAATATCACCTTTAAGTGGGGATCGGGAAGCAAATAACTGCTGATGACACATTCAGCAGTTACTGTATACAACAACAATGGCATTCATAAGAAGTTTTGTTTCTGGCTATGCCACACATTTAAGTCTCTCCGGTATTAATTCCCTTGTTTTAGCTCTGATTTCTGGGCTGGGCTAATCCCTATAAACAGATGCCTGCATTTAAAATCAGAGTAGTATTGACCAATCACATTCAAGCAGGCTTTAGTTGAATCAAGGTAAACAGCCAAATGCAATCTTGTAAGCCATTGGATATTGTCTAATGATTAAACAGCTAAAATAAGTATGCAACTAGCTAATTGTGACATTATCTGGTTGTAGTCATCGTCTCTCAACTCCAACTCCTTTTGTCAGTTAGTATTTGAAGTGTAAACAATGAACAGGACATAACAAAAATACATTTTGGTCGGGATGTCTAATGGCTACACCAATACTTAATTAACCAACCTCAAATTAACATTGAGAGACATAAATGTAACATCCTTTTTATTGCAATGTGCTCAAGAACATATATAACAAAACAGACGAGTGTTCCTCCTCAGTAGCAGTGTGTTACAGGAACTAATTCATAATGAGTGGATTTTAAGAATTGTTTAAGCGATTGACAGATGGATTCTTGTACAATGATAAAATACTATAAACCTCATATCAAGTTTTTGTCATCTGAAAACACGTGCTAACTTCACCAATAAAATAACAGCTAATGACATAACAAAAAGCTAGAAGGCAATCATGAACAACTTGCAATGCCGCTCACCGTCTCTCGGGATTCGTCAGCAGCAAGGGAGTGGGTGGAGTTCAAAGCCGAGTAAAAATAAGGAAACTTAATATAAACTGCAAACGGGGCATTCGAGCAGTCTCCTCCCAATCACCGTCTGGCGAACCATTATAAACTGCCTGCTTGTGGGAAATTATTAATTTTAGAAAAACAAAATATGTCAAGTTTATCCCTCGGGACAGCAACTATTTATGTGTGTTCAAATAAGGAAGTGTTGAATGAGATGATGTCCTGAAGGCAATTTGTTATTTAATAATTTCCTCTCATGCATTTTATCTGAGCTGCGGGTTGAAGGGGAGACTCTAATTTGTACACAAATACATTTTATTTACAACCCGGGCGCGGCAATACAAAAACAAAAATGCTTGGGGGAAGGAAAGACATTTAATAGCACTGCTTTTTGAATGATATGCATTATCTCTGCTTTAGTGTGTCCCCTTATATTTCAGGAACACTTACTCACATCAGCCCACCACCTCCAAATCAGCCTCAACTACATTTATGCCACCTTTAAAAAACTTGCCCCCTACAACGCCCCTAACCCTAACCCTAAACAATGGTAACCACTAACCAGAAGGCCAAACATTTAACACAACTCTGAAGCCACAATACAGCCAAAGCCTTGTACTACAACTACAACAGCAGACCTTTCCCCCACCAGAGACTTTGTCCAACTCCTTGCTCAAGTTTAGTCATCTCCTGTCTGGGCTCCTGCAACTTCCTCTGCGGCCACACTCCTTTCAGCCCCTGCAGCACGTCTACAACCTCCCTTGACCCTCCCATGTTATCCCCCTCATATAGTCCCTCCGCTGGCTGCTTGTGTTGAAAACTAAAGCCTGCCGCTGGCAAACAAGGGCTGCGGAGGGATCCGCACATGCACACCAACATACCAGCCTCCGGGTCTACACATGCCAGCATGCTCTCCTTTTTTTGCCACCACTGGCTATTCAGCAGGCTGAGATTCATTCCCAGACTCGCTGTGGTTCCACCCCGTCCTCCAGAGTCCAATCAATCAATCAATCAATCAATGTTTACTTATATAGCCCAATATCACAAATGTTACATTTGTCTCAGTGGACTTCACAGTTTGTACAGAATATCAGTATGACAATACGACACCCTCTGTCCTTAGACCCTCACATCGTACAAGGAAACACTTCCAGAGAAACCCACAGTTTAAAGGGGAAAATGGGAGAAACCTCAGGGAGAGCAACAGAGGAGGGATCCCTCTCCCAGGACGGACAGACCTGCAATAGATGCCGTGTGTAAATTGAAGAGATAATACATTTTACAGCATAGGTAGACAAAATGCATGTGTCTATAATAAGAAGATAAATCCACGAGGATGTCAACAATCCTGTGGGAGCCATCAGGGAAGTAGTATGATGCCCCCCCTCCCAAATAGGCCTTCCATCTATGTTTCATAACTATCTATTGTTATTCTGGTCTCTTGGTTGGATTTTGCAAATTCCACTGTTGCACTCCAATTAACATGCCCAGAATGTAAATGTCAGTCTTTCTGCCAGCCACTGTTTTTCATTCTCTCTTTCTTCTTGTTCATAAACATACAATATGAGCATGTCGTGGCAGAACTGAAAGAACATCTGAATATCAAAGCTCACAAAGCCTGAATGTTGGTAATTGTATCCTTCCGTATCCATATATGTCCACGGATGCATGTACAGTTTTAAGTCATTGGCATTAACCTCCTGAGCCTCAGGCGTGGGGAGCCTAACTAAAGGCTTGTTAGGTGCTTGAAATGTTGTACATGTGCATGGATTAGACACGCACATCACCGCATGGATCGAAGCACTATATGGTGACCATGAAACTTGGCAAGTCTATAACTTCATTTCTCACCGTCTGCTCAATAACCTTTAGATCAGGGATGGGGAACCGCCGGCCTCCGGGCCATATACGTTCCGCGAGACCAAATGATACAGCCCTCGAGGTAATTTATAAACACGTGCAAAAAAAAATTGAAATGGCCATTGAGAGGAAAAAGGTTCCCCACCCCTGCTTTAGATAGAGAAAGGAATTGTATACTTCATAGAGCCATCTGTCCCATTCGCGACTTCTTCCATAACACCTGAACGTCTTCATGTTCATAGACTTTTACTGTATACCTTTAGAAGACCACGTCCACCTGGTGTTCTTTATTATCAGTTAACCCTTTGATACACAAGCTATATATACACAAAAATTACCCATATTGACTTACAATGTTATTTCATGCATGGCTGAGTGTTTCTTAGCTATATCTTTGGAAATCCATTTATTTAGTCATTTAATATTCAAAGTATTCATTCAATATCTTGTTTTGGATCACCACCCATCATTATTTTCAAACAATCTTTCAAAATGTAGTAACTAAAACTGTTTTTGTATTAATACATCACGTTTGATAACAATGAGAAAAAAACATACTATAATAATAACTTTGTTAAACATAATTATTTTATCAGTGATTTGGACAATACATTAGGCTGGGTGGTGTGTGTGTTTGGTCTTTTTGGCCCACATCTTTCCATTGCTCCTGTAATGTGCTTTTGGAGGTGGGGCGTGCCCTCCATGCGCCTCTTCATTCACTATATTGACAAAAGTATTGGGCCACCGACACATTACACCTACAGGAGCTTTTATGAAGTTGGTCCCCCTTTGCAGCTATATCAGCTTCCACTCTTCTGGGAAGGCTTTCTACAAGATTTTGGAGTGTATCTGTGGGAATGTTTGCCCATTCATCCAGAAGAGCATTCGTGAGGTCAGACACTGATGTTGGACGAGAGGGCCTGGCTCTCCATTCTAGTTCCTCCCAAAGGTGTTCAGTGGGGTGGGGGTCAGGGCTCTGTGCGGGCCAGTCAACTTCTTCCACTCCAAACTCGTCCAACCATGCCTTTATGGACCCTGCTTTGTGGGGCACAGTCATGCTGGAACAGAAAAGGGTCTCCCACAAACTGTTTTCCACAAAGTTGGAAGCATAGAATTTTCCAAAATGCCATGAAGCTCCGGGCGCACAGTTTTGCTGCTGATATTAATGCCAGAGCTGGAACTCTGCAGTTATTGAGTCAGCAAAGCTTTGGCCACTTTTACGCACTAGCTCCTCAGCATTACCCTTAGCTTCTTCTGGCGAAGGGTCCCCACAATGGTCAGATTCTTCTCAAGGAGCTTTTCAGCCAGAGGGATACTGGTGAAGAAGTTGTCCATTGTGATGTTGTGATATATAATAATCGTACACCAGCAGCATTTGGCCAGTTCCTTCTGTGTAATTTGACATAGACATGAAGTCTCTTCCTCACTAGTAATGGATGACAAGGTCAGGTAATGTTCAAATATTATGTACTGTTATCTTTCACAAGTTACCAAGTATCTTCTTAGGTAGAAGAAGTGTAAAATAAGACTTACCGGTACATGAATCAGAAGTGCAAAAGCAGCCTGTTGAGTTATGACGAGTTTGGCATGTAAGTACTATAATAATGACTTATAACTAAATCATTATTATAGTACTTATTTATCACACTTGCATACATGGGTCATTTTTTACCCATGTATGTAAGCCTGATGTAGAAATACAAAAACTATTTTAGTTCATAAATGAAGAAAGGTGGAATGAAAATAATGATATTTAATTAATACTATTAAATGATTAAATTAATTAATTTCCAAAAAGGTAGCTAAGAAACACTAACCCATGCATAAAATAACATTGTAGGTCAATACAGGTAATACTTTTCCCATGTTGTCCCTTAGAAGGGTAGTGAAACAAAAAGTATTTTTATTCAAAAAGTAAGAAAGGAAAAATGAAAGTAAGAATTTATGATGATTAAAAACAAGTTAATTGAGGAATACCTGGAATTCTGAATTATTAAAGTAATTTGTTGCAAAGATATTTACAATTAAAACTCACTCGGATCACTTTTGACCTATGTTGTGTATCAAAGGGTTACATAATTTAACCCTTTGATTGGTAAACCAGATCCAATCTGACTTGGGATTGATGGCGAGCCAAGCCCAGTGAATCTGTGAGCGGTTGTTGGAAGCGGTGTGGCCTACCGTTGGACCTGCCTACAGAGGACGTGATTTGAAGAATCCTGCTGAATTCTCACTGATCTGATCCAGATAAGAACCAGTACACTATTAGCTCTACCCGGGTAGAAGAGCCATAGCAGTACATACACACACACCAAACTGATTTGAATTATCTTAATCACAGGGAAGAGACTATTTTTATTTGTGTGTTAAAGAGCCCTATTTTTTCTTTCATTCATTTTCATATTGTTGGCACAATTTAATGTAAATGTTGTTGAACATTGCTGGCAATAAAATTGTAAAATCTTCAACTAAAATCTAACTCTTCCCAGGGTTATTCACGGTATACCACTTTACGAACCTAGGTAGATGTTAGTGCCTCTGTTCTTGGTATCAGATAGGACTAGAGGTGCTACATTGACATTTAGTTTTATTCTGAATTCTGAAAATGACCTTGGAAAACGGTACAAAATAATGTGCATTTTCATTTTGTGATGTTAGCATTACGTCATGATCTGTTTTTGTGTTACCCTTTCATTTTTTCCAAGTTTTCTCCCTGTTTGTTTTGTCTGTTTTTACTTCGTCTTTTTTTTCCACCTATTGAGATTGTTTGTCCCACCCTGATTCTAGCATGTATTTATGATTATCATTTGGAAACCATATATCATGATACCATGTATCATGTGTGCGCATCACAATGCTATGAAAAGTACTTTGCTTGCGTCTGACTGTACATTAAGTCCATTAAAAATTGTGATAGCAATCCAAAAGTCATCATTTTGTTTCTACCTGGTGCTACTTGTCTTTATGATAATATATGGTCAATTTACAGTCTACTTAAAGATAATATAAAGTAAGGTATTCATGAGCTCTTTGTGACACCAAAGGATATAAATATAAAAATAAAAATATTTTTTTTGCTGCACAAACAAAGCATAATCTTTGCTGGGTCCCGATTATACAGAATGACAATCGCAAAAACCGTCCAAGCAGTACCTGTCAGTCTTTATAACTTCATATTTACTCCTCCTGGTTAATTTGGAACATGACCAACACTAAAATGCAAAATTGTGTCTTTTCTTCTTTTGTTCAAGACCAAACTACAGGTGTGAAAGCAGCCTTCGTCTTTGTAGAAGGCAGCAATCTGTGAAAAAATACTGAAGTTATTATTTTCTTGAGTTTGACTTTTTGTATTCACCTTTCTTCATATGCCTTATCCTGCTGCTGAGCTGAATAACTCTCTCAGCCCCCCCAACACCCCACCCACCCCCTTGCTGTTTTCTTTCTGGGCCTGCTGCGCTATCTGAAAGGGAGGGAAAACGCTATATGGATAAATGAAGGAAAGAAATAAAGATAGAGACAGGAAAGTAGACGGAGAGATGGATAGAAGATGGGGAGGAGAGTGAAAGGGGAAATGGAAAGATGGATATAAAGATGGGTGCATGATTAGGTGGGGGGTTAGTGGCATCTATAAATAGGTGGATGAATGGATGCATGGCTGGATGAATGAGTGAGTGGATGGATGGATGGATGGATGGATGAATGGATGGGTGGTTAGAGAGATGAAAAGCCTTGAGGTAAGGGGAGATATCAGAAGATGAATGAATACAGAGCAGCTACCATTCTGCAATTCTCCATCTTCTTTCCTTTCCCCCTAGTTCTCCCTCTTCTTTTCTTTATCCTCCGCTTTGCCATTGTTTTCTGCAATGCACTTTCTCTCTCTCTCTCTTATTCTGACCAGATGAGTAATAGCCGTGGCGCTGTGGCTTGACTGATTAATGCACTCGAAGAGCCCAGGGAGGTGGAGCACAACAAACAGACGGAGAGAGAAGAAAAAAAAAAAAGCGAGGCGAAAGATTGGAGAGAGAAGAATGAGCGAGAGTCGGAGATAATGAGTGTGTGTACATGAATGTGTGTGTGTCAATGTGGTAGAAACCCTCAGTGCTGCCATCCGGAAGCCGACGCGCCAAGTGGTTTGATTCTCAGAGGGAGGTACCACTCCCCTCATCAGTAGAAGTGTTCTCTCTCTTTTCTAGAACAATCATGCTCACTCATACTGTATGACCAATCAGCCAGCACTTGGATTCCTGTAAGGGAAAAAATGGAGAGACAAAGAGAATAAAGACAGAGGTTGGTATATGATACGGTGAGAGTAAAGTTACGGTAGTTTTTCTCTCTTGGGTTGATGAGTTCTATACTAACATTAGAAGTGATTGCGGGACCAGAATGCCTCCTCTTTGTCACCTCTACCTATAGCTTTTACCGCATTCCCTACATCTCCATCCCATCTGTAATGGCTTTTGTCAGTTGTCCTGCCGTCATGGTAATGATGCGGTAATGATGCACCAGTGGCGAATCCGACCACACTGATTAATTTCTTTTTTACTTTCAGACAACGAAAGCAAGGCAATTCACCCTGAGCTTGGACATGATCTCTTGGAACTAAGCCAGTACTCTAGTAAAGGTAAAACTGAGGATTAATGGGCCATGACAGAGATTTATAACTCAGTATCAGTTTGCTTATCGCAAACTCAATTTAGCCAACAAATCCAGCCTTCAAAGTTATTTGCGCTCAATCAATCCCAGACCTTCTTTGTGTCCAAAGATAAATTCCGCCTGGAATAACATTTAAAATTCCTGGCACTGCCGATGTAACCTTGTAGTCTTACAATACGTCCACACAGCAGCTTTAAAAAAATCTTGAAAATCTTGGAGCTGGGCGTGTCTGGGAGCTTGGGGATTTTTTGCGAGCAACGCGTCCAACAACCAATCACATGAATGTCCTGCCCCCGACATACAAAGCAAAAAACCCCGGGGATTTTATGCGAGCAATATATATATATATATATATATATAAATATAAACTCCCCAAACAGGCGAACACCTACCAGTTTCACCCACTGTCTCTGCCACCTCCCTCCATGCCTGGTTCCTCCGTTTTGTATCCCGGTAAATAGTTCTGGTCCTAAAGAACCGGGTGATTTGCTACCGTAATATCTCATTTGGAATATGAGGAAATGAACTGCGGTCTGGCTCTCCCAGCTTGCACGCGGTTTGATTGGTTAGCGCTTGTACTGTCAGATTTGCATAAACGGGATTTGATTGGCTGATGCTTCCAGCTCAGCTTCAAAAGTTGAACATTGCTCAACTTTTGAATCCTGAAAATCCTGGAAATCTTCGCTTTTCTTCCCCACAATGCAGTTCGGCGAAAAGCGAGGCAAAGTGACGTCACCCCCATTCAAAGTCAATGGGCAGAGAAACGTTGGAAGATTTTTTTAAAGCTGCTGTGTGGACGTACCGTTAGGGTTGGGGTTATTTTTTTTATGTTGGTAGCTTGTAAATTGAATAGGGTAATGATACTCAACTCAGACACAATGAGAAATATAAGTCAAATGGAGCTTGATATGCTATTTTCCTATTTACTCATTACCAAAGATGTGCCTTTCATCCAAAAGGTTGGAACTTGAGCAGAAAAGTGACGAAAACTCACAGCTAACTACAATGCGGGCCGATGACATTGGGCACTATGAGTCACCAGTTGTTTCTGATCACTCTTCTTGACTTTTCATTTGGTCATTTGGCTGCAACCACTGATGCTTTACTATGACCCATCATTTATTCCAATGAAAGGGTATGACCAAAATGTGTTTCAGAGTTCAGTCTTCTGGGTTTTGTAGGCCATTGAATATGGGCATTGACTTTCTTCCTCGTACAAATGGATGGCTTAACAATTATTTATTGATTCGATTCAAGTTTAACATTTTATTTAAACTTAATGTATTTATGTCTGGTAATACCAGAAGCAATTTTGGGGTATTTGCAATGTCGGATCTCTTTGAGCCAGTGCTTGTCGCACAAGCCTCAATGCCGATAATTGGCCACTAAGCCAAAGTTGCCAATCAATTTACCTCTCCTACAATGGGATTAGTACAATTGTCCATCTAAATTCCAATTAAACACAGAATGAAAAAATCTAAAGTGTATAGTGAGTAACTTTTCCACTATTCTAAAAAAATTCACACATACTGCCCACAGAGGCAACATTGAAAGTCCCTTTAAGATAGCAACAACTTCATGAATGGCATTTTGAGATGTAAAATAAAATTCAATGGTTTCTGTTCTGTATAAACATTTGAAGAACTTCCTGTAATGTAGTAATAGCATTATGAGCTACTGCAGTATTGCCCAAATGAGGCATTTAGTACATCAAGGGGAGGTGAGCAAGGACGTAAAAGATAATAATCTTGTTTAAGGCTCGATAACAAGGATGGTTGTTGATATATCAAAAAGAGAAAAAGAGAAGAAAAAAAAGACAATACCTGTACCTCATTAACACACTGTGAATGTTCTGTTCCTTCCTCTTTGAGTTAAGTTTAGAATGAGACGTGACTCTTTGATTAGGGTATTGTCAAGAGGATAGTCATTGCTTCTACACATCGCCTAAACGAGTGTTTCATTACTCATTTGTCACTTTGTTTTATTGATCTTTTGTCTTTCTTCATGACAATTGAGTAATTTATTACGTTCCAAATTCAATTAACTTCAATTTGAGGCTTGTGTAAAACTCCAAAAAACAAAGGATGGTGCGTTTTTAGAAGGAAATGATACAAAGGCAATGGCTGTTCTTTTACTTAAAGATGCCCTATTGTGCTTTTCGGGTGTATCCCTTTCCTGTTGTGTGCTATAGATATAAATGGTCTGCAAAGGCTCACACCATAGGGAGTTTTCTCCCATACACAACATGATGCGCCCCCATTGGACACCTTTATTTACCTTTCGTAATATAGTGACATAAATATATAAGACTCTATGGGACATTTCCCGAAACACCTCCAAGCGGTTTACCAATCACAACAGAGCTGACCAACTAACTAATCAGAGCAGACTTTGAGTCACAGTCTATGAGCAACATACAAATATGAATCTGAAAATTTAGCATTTGATATCCTATTTATTTATCTTATTCTGATCCAACATAGAAAACAATCTTAGTTTTTGCTTTCAAGGTGACATCCGACATTGAGGCAGCAACTGCTGGATGAGGATGAAGAAGAGCAAGATAATGTCAAACTGTTATGTGGAGCTGCTTGATAAAGAATCAACAAACAATCTAAGAGAAACTATTGTGAGAATGTTTGTTTGTGTGTGTTTGTTAGGCTAAATGTATAACCTGGCCTTGTCTTGTTGTGGAAAAGGCAGCTCTTAATCTGCTGCTTCGAAGCAAAAGCATGCTTACTTTTCTCCACAAAATCACCATCACCGAAACAAAAAGACGGACACATAAAGTGATGAAAAGTTAAGGGAGAATTTATGTCATTCTTCATAATTTATTTTGTTGCCTCAAGTATTTTCTTTTTACCTGTGTCGTATCGATCCAACCTTGCTCCACCTCTTTCACCCTCTTTCATCAGAGGTGTCTGTTTTCACTCAGAACACCCTTTAACTGTTAACCTTCACTCTCTAACTTCACATATCCATCATCACTCAGGGTATGTGTGAGCATATACAATATGAATGTACAGTATACTGTTCCAAAGGCGGCCGTGAAACAATGGACCACTTGGTGGCACTGTGGTATTTGGATTCAGACAATTAGCTATTTTATTTTTGTCTTTTTTTGTTGTGGTTTTAATGAAGGGGTACTCATTTAGTGGAAGGTGTGAGAGCCACGAGAAAAGCAAGGGGGAGAAGAAGACAGGAACATTGAGGAGGGGTGAGGAGGGATGGAAAAATACAAGAATGGGGGGCTCTGACATATCCAGAGACACACAAAGAGAGAAAGAATGGGGAGACTTCAGACATTTTACAACACAGCCCAAAACTAATTTCAATGTCTAAACCTTGCTGCCTATTTTACAGAACATGGGATACTGAAACCTGAGGTAATGTATAACATAACCATGACTACCCCGCTGCTTTCATTATGCCAAGACTCTAATAAGGGCATCAACTAAAGCCCGCTTTTATTACAGCTATTCGTGCCCTGCAAGTAGCTGTAATTTATTCTGTCTCAATTCCAAGGAGATTGAAAAAAGAGATAATAATCCTCCATTAATAGTTATCACGTTTATGATCATCAAGCAAGCTTTCATGACAAAAAAAAGAGTTTAAATGAATCTTCTCCCTTTGTTTGGTCTGTATTCATCTGTGGAAAGTTGAGTGAAGATACACGCTCTTTTTCAGTACACCACATCTTCAGAGTGTGCTATTCCTACTCATACCCATTGACATCAATCAGCACTTACTAGGGATGTGCATCTCCATCACTGAGGCCGATGTGATGTGCATCTCGATACGTTGCCAACGATATGATACATTAACGATACATTTGAAGCGCCAGGCAATGCGATACAATACGATGCACCCCTGTTGCGATACGGTTCTATACGATTTGATTCAACATTATGTGATTCGGGGCGATACAATGCGATTCAACACAATGCAAAATAAAGATACAATTCAATATGGTACGACAGAGGATTTTGTTTTATTCCTATGCAGCAAATCATAAATTAACAAAAAAGTGCATCACATATTTGGTTCCCTCTACTAGTCCTGCACATCCCATCATGCTGTTTCTTTTTTACCTTAAAAAAACAAACACCTGGACCTTTCACAAACAGGCCTTTTCACAAGTCCTTTGTAGTAGTTTTGTCTGTCTCCAGAGTACAGTATACTTGTATAACACCTCACAGTTAAACAATTTAAGGATTAATTGCCCATGATTAACAATGTGCAAATAACAACTACCATAGAGCAATGCCCATACAGGTGCCAGCCTAATGTGCTTAACACTCATCCATAGGCTAACTCAGCAATGAGCAGAAAGCAGTGGTTTCTCTATGAACAATAAAGAATAAAAATAACCTTTCACAAACAGGTATTTCATAACTGCTTACAATTGTAAGGAAGACATTTAAACTATTATTGGTCACAGGCTGCTGTAAACTAAACGGCACTCTCTCTGACATAACACCTCACTGAGTGATTGAACTCATATGTCTTACTTTCAGGTTTTTCTTTTCGGCCGCAGGCCCCATGTCGCATCTTTATGTGCGTCGCTAAGTTCGCCGTACTACTTGTGTACTTTAAAGCGGCACAGCATTGTTTCCAATTTGCGAGCGATTTTTTAAGTTGTCCATCTTTCCTGAAAAATCTAAAGTGTTGCCAAACGTTTGATTTGTAGGTCTTTTTCGGTGCGCGTTGTGTTTCTCTTTCTCCTCGACTTTCATGTGTGTTGATAACTGAGATTCTCAGCCTCCGTAGTGGCGAAGCATAGATCAAAGATCGTGTCTGCTGAGTTTGACAGGATGAGAGGATATTATATGAATTAATAGTTGTGTTTTTTTACCAATGCAAAGACGCTACAATCGATGCATCGGGAGTTCAACCCAAACTGTAGCCGATGTGCACTCTTTCAACATTTATGCCGGTGCACCGATGCGAATCGGTGAATCTTAACATCCCTAGCACTTACATCTTCAGTATTCTTAACCTCTTCTACACAGCCAACCCAGTCTCATGGCATTTCGTGTTCACCAACACGATTTTTAATCTATTGATTCGTGTTCACCAACACGATTTTCCCCTTTTTTTCATGTTGCACAGCACGATTTTAAAAGCAATGTATTTCTATTGGTAGTCTCACGGCATTACGTGTTATAGGAAGACCGGAAGCTGTGTGGTTCATAAAAACATGTTCTTACTCAATATCAAGCTACAATTATTGCTTTTATTTTAAATCGTATAATTTCTGACTTTTGTTGCTGTCTGTGAGGAAAATAAATGGGGCTCAGAGCCTCAGAATACTGAAATCTGTATTTTTTAAATCTTTTTTTCCTTCTTATTTGTTATTCTTTTCAAAATAACACACTGTTATCCTTGTTTTTATTTATTTGTTTAATTCCTTCATCTCTGGCTTTTTTGGCGTCCGTCAGGAACTGAATTTCAAAATAAAAATAACCAGAAACAGACGTAGGCATTTAGAGCGATTACCCAAGATCCTCAGCTATGGTTTAAGCTCGCCGATTGGATGTTTTAGCCGCAATGCATGTTGGGATTTGGGATTGTATATGATATGAAATCGGAAAAACATTTTAAAAGAATAAAATACTTAATTCCGAGTGTTCTTGCTTTTCTCTTTGAAAGTCATCACATAACGGCATTGTAATACACGGTTCGGCTGCATTACATATTACAGATCTGCCGTAGTTCTTTATTTATAGAGCCCTGATGAGAAGACCTTTGGAAAAACTGGAAGAAATGCCACCGAAACTGAATACTTGACGTGGATCATAAATATATCAACAATTAAACAACATCTTCAATTTCTCTTCACACAATACGTCTCTTCGCAGTATCAACACTAATTCGGCTGACTTTTACATTTGATCTAATTCATAGATAGGTTATATTTACACCATAATGGTGCACAGCTGATATAAAAGGACTTGTAGTTTTTAAAGATATTACTGATTTTCTTTGAATATCAGAATATAAATACTGAGTCTGAAATAGTATAACAATATGCTGTAAAATTATGTGAAAGCATGAATAAAAGTACACATCTTCAGATGTTGTACATACATAAGTGTCCTACACTAATAATACAAAGTTATTATTTCCTTCTAATTTGTTCTTCTTTTCAAAATAACAGACTGTTATTTACTCAACAATATAATATAAACACCAAATCCCAACATGCATTGCGGCTAAAACATCCAATCAGTGAGCTTAAACCATAGCTGAGGATCTTGGGCAATCGCTCGAAATGCCTACGTCTGTTTCCGGTTATTTTTATTTTGAAATTCAGTTCCTGACGGACGCCAAAAACGCCAGAGATTATGGAATCAAACAAATAAATAAAAACAAGGATAATTGTGTGTTATTGATGAGTAAATAACAGGGTGTTATTTTGAAAAGAATAATAAATTAGAAGGAAAAAAAGATTTAAAAAATACAGATTTCAGTATCCTGAGGCTCTGAGCCCCATTTATTTTCCTCACAGACGGCAAAAAAAAGTCAGAAATTATACGATTTAAAATAAAAGCAATAATTGTGGCTTGTTATTGAGTAAGAACATGCTTTTATGAACCACACAGCTTCCGGTCTTCCTATAACACGTAATGCCGTGAGACTACCAATAGAAATACATTGCTTTTAAAATCGTTCTGTGCAACACGAAAAAAAAGGGGGAAATCGTGTTGGTGAACACGAATCAATAGATTAAAAATCATGTTGGTGAACACGAAATGCCATGAGACTGGGTTGACACAGCACCCCCGATACCGGGGGAAAAACGCGTCATCTGCAGGAAATGGCGTCTGAGGGCATCTTAATATTCAATAAACTATGAATGTTTTATATCCATGTAGCGGGAAGAAACTTGATCATTTAAAAAAAAAATTCAATAAAAAAAACACAAAGCTAGCGCTGAGCCTATGAATTAGCCATGAGCAAAAAATGCTAATGGCGTGTTGCACAGAAACTCACTCTTATTAGTTATCGTAGCTGCACGTCCAACCCACCGATCTGATCGTGAGATGACACAGAGTCGATGGGTACATACATCATCACTCCATGATAAGAACTCGCGAAGATATTAACAAGAACAGACATCCAAACATGTGGCGCTAGGTAGCTAAAAACGGCAACATGGCTCACCTTGGTCGTTGTCTGGTCAAAAGTGGTCTTCAATGGCATTAAAACGATAAAAACGCTGCTGAAGTTAGTCCATAGGTTAATCCAATGTGTCTGTGTCCCCTTTGAAATGATTTCTGATAATCCACAAGCAATAAACCTGCTTTTCCGTTTCCAAATATCAGAGCGAGAGATAGGTTTACTCCGATGCAAACCTGCATGCGCAAAGCCCCCACCCAGGGCCGCCCCTCCCTACAGGCCAATCACGCAGGCTGCATGGGGCCCCGCCTTGTGCAGGGGGCCCCGCCCAGAGGGCCTCAGCTGCTGCGCGCAGTTCTCCGCTCAGTCAATGAATCGACATCTGACCAATCACGGCTTTGATACGGCCACTAGTGCAGGTGAAGAGATGTCGGTGAATAGACAGTTTCAGTCCTGCGCAAAAAGAAAACATGAAGAAAGTAGAGCATCACTCGAAGGTGGGTTATTGTATGAGTCAAATGTAGAACTTGCAAATGTTGTAAAAGTCAAATTGCCAATTGCCATATTAAAACATCAGCTGCAATTCACGACATGAAGAAGGCAGTCTCTGCATAGCATATAGGCTAATGGAGATGCAGTTATTTCCATTATTCTTTATTTACCATTCATTCAAGTATGTTATGCCTTGTATCTGCTAATGTAAAGGAGGAAGAGTGATAAACTGTCTGTCTAGTTGGCTTACATAACAGTTAAAGTTTACAGCCTAAAAAACATGGAGCATTTTTTCCCCTTTTATTCATTTTTATGTCAATTTGCACATTTCATGGTGATGCTCAGCCTCGCCCCTTAACTCCTAACAGTCATCATCATGTCAACCACAACACAGAGAAATACTGATAGAAATGTGTGTGTAGTTGTTGATACATTGCTGACAGAGGGAACTACATTTGAATACAGATTTAAGAAATATCAGTTTTTGAGCATGTCATAAGCATGTTTTGTCTATATATTACAACTATATTATAATAAAACAATATAGTATTTGTATTAATGAATTTATTATGATTATTAGTAGAAGTAGTTTATTTGCATTAATTATATTTTAATCTTTACTTTTACCTAAGTACAAGATATGAGTACTTCTTCCCCCACTACCGATACGACCTATGATTGTGTGCTGCAGGAGTAGCCAGTAAAAAAAAGCTAGTATTTGGCAGGAAATGCAGACGTATTCGCCTGTAAATGTATACATTACATTGCATTTAGCTGACGCTTTTATCCAAAGCGACTTACAATAAGTGCGTTCGATCAACAAGATACAAACTTGAAGAAAACAGAATCATATAAGTACATCAGGTTTCATAGAGCTTATTACGTTCCCTTCTGAGCTAGGGGAATCAGAGGGAAGCAACACAACCAGATTGGTATTGGTATAATTATAAGTGGTTTATTTTTTACAGCAAAGTAAACAAAATGGCAGGCAAGCAGCCTGTAACAAACAAATTACCACAACACCGGTTTAAATAACAAACAAAAGAGGCCACAAGGGCGCAAGTTTAAATAGGCAACCAAACTAAGAGAGGACTCTAAAAAGGAGCCTGTGTACATACAAAGAAAATAGGTAATAATAACAACTAAAACCCTCACTATCAAAGTGGTACAATCTAACTGCGTGAAGCTGTAAGGGAACACAGCTGAGGTAACTATTACACAAAACTAACCCCACACGAGTTAACCCCTGTTAACAGAATATATCACAATCACTAAGACCACACAAGTTAAGCACAGAATGACGAACAAATAGCGAGAGGCGTCTGTTCCTCAACAGAGCCTCCAGAGTGTCAGTTGTCCCCAGCCTTTGTACTCCTCCCCAGCAGGTGTGCGCCGGCTGTGCACTGCGATTGGATGACGTCAATCCAATCACCATCTTCAGAGGCGGACCAGGAGATGACAGCCAATGACGTCGGGGCAACCAAACAGCTCATTTACATATCACAAACACACACGCACACAGCTGCAAACAATCTCAGACAGATTAACGAGCAGACAGAAACAGCAACCGTAACAGAGCTAAAACATTTCAAGTGCTACTCAACTGGTTTTAGATAAGCCAGTCCTTTATTAGTATATAAGTGCACTGTTAGCAATTATTTGTTAGTAATTTTATCGATCGAAGTGGAGTCGAAAGAGATGAGTTTTCAGTCTCCCCCGGAAGATGTGCAAGCTATCTGCTGTCCTGATTTCAATGGGGAGCTCATTCCACCATTTTGGAGCCAGGATAGCAAACCCACGTGTTTTTGCTGATGGGAACTTGGGTCCCCCTCGCAGTGCGGGTGCAGCGAGCTGTTTGGCTGATGCAGAGCGGAGTGCACGTGCTGGGGTGTACAGTTTAACCATGTCCTGGATGTAGGAAGGGCCAGATCCATTCGCAGCATGGTACGCAAGTACCATTGTCTTGAAGTGAAGTGGCATACTGAACGACATACATGCACATTTACCATTTACCATTCACTGTATAAAAAATTAACTGTTGATAATAATAATAAACAGGAATTATATTCGCAAAGTAGCCTACTTTGTTTCCAAAACATTTTTTTTCACTCCTGTCGGTTGGGGGGGGGGGGCCTCATCTCACAATATCGCTTGGGGCCCCAGGTTGGCCCTGCCCCCACCTTCTTTTTGTTACCATGTGTGTGTATGGTGAAATTCCCCTTCGATTATATTGGCTCTAACGGTCAAAAAGAGATGTCAATCACCAAAATCGACCAATGGGTTCCAGAGAAACGGTAAAAACGGCCATTTCCACCCAAATCACCTCAGAAGTGGAGTTTTTTTTGCCCAGGTCAAATGCAGGGGCGGCGCCAGGGGGGAGCGGGATTGCCAAAGCACCCCCTAAGCACCCCCAATAAATGTTTTTTTTTTATTAATTTTTTTATTATTATTATTTTTATTAAATTAAATCAGAAAAATTATTGATTACATCAATGCAAATGTGAAACAAACAAATGTTTGACCAAAAACATAAAGCCAACACAGGTGATATGATTAGGCCAATGGCCAGCACCCACTAGATTTTTTACCTACCCATAGGCTAAATTACTTTGTGACACTTGAATGACTTCCTGTTAGCTGGAGCCCCAAATTATTTGCTAACAGCAAAGTGACAAATGGATTTTAGTCCTTAAACGTCCACGTGTGGACACTCAATCAAAACCAACTGAACGCGAGAGGGATTATGCACATAATAGGCCTCGTGAGTACAAGCTTACTTCTGGGTCTCTGTGTTTCATTCAAGCTCTGCTCTGTGTGTGTGTGTGTGGCACGAGGCATTTTGTGTGCATGCACAAGCGAGCGAGAGAGAGAGAGCTCGCGCACCGGTGGGTATCTACCGGAGATCGTTGTGGTTAGCATCTGGTCCTAGCTAGCCAAGCTAACGGATATAAGGAGCTTTTTCAACAACAAGGTGGAGGGAGAACTCTCTCCTGTCAGACTGAGAGTCTCAGATAAGTAAAGGACTCTCAGTGTTTAGATAGTTAACTTTAGTCTAGTTATCTCAATGGGTCTCAAACGGTTTGTTTTAAAAGGGGAGTGATTTGTAAAATATCTATAAAGAAATAGAAAATCTGATTACAGTTCTGTTTCATATGTATGTTGAGAGATGTATCCATAGATCTCTTCATTTTGCTCTCAAAGTGCACCAGATTGATGCTTTTAACTTCAATATTTAAAAAAAAATCTTCCCGTGGGAAAGCACTTTACCCCTGCTTACACCTATTATGCCGTGAGCTGATTACCGAGCCTTCATTGTAACAGTCGCGGGTACACTGTGTGTGCGTGTGGGGAGTGTTGCAGTAGAAAATTCAACTGTAGCGCTGGTGCATTAATGGGAAACCCTTAATGTTTGAGCACCCTCAATGAAACGTCAAGCTACCCCACAGCACCCCCTAGAGAAAATCTCTGGCGCCGCCACTGGTCAAATGTCACTTGTTTTGCATCAATCTTGATACAGGGTACTTATTATATGTTGTACTTTGGATTCCTAAAGCTTTTAGTCTATACCTTACCATCCTCCAAGGATAGTTTTCACTATAAGTAAAAAAATATTTTTGGACGGACACTATAATTTACAGTTTTTTACTATGTTCAATCTGAATTTTCTTTAAAATAAAAAACAGGCTCAGGGCTTAATAGCTTAACCTGTTTAGCCCCGAGCATGTTTTCCAGGTGTCAGGCTCGAAAAGGACATTCCCAGAACAAATGAACATAACTTCACTTCTAAAAAGGGTAAATTAATAATATTTTTTCTCAAAGCAATGATAAACCTGTGAGTTGGATGTAGAAGAGACAGAATCAAAATAGATATTTTTTATTTTAAAGTAAATTCAGATTGAACATAGTAAAAAAAATTAACTTATTGTGTCCGTCCAAAAGAAAACATTTCTTATAGTGAAAACCACCCTTGAATGATGGGATCGGAGACTAAAAGCTTTAGGAATCCAAACTACAACATATAATAAGTATCCTGTATCAAGGTTCATGCAAAACAAGTGAAATTTGACATTTTTAGAGAGATTTAGCCAAAAGACCCCACTTCTGGGGTGATTTGGATGGATTTGACCTATCTCTGGCCCTTGGTCGATTTTGATGATTGACACCTCTTTTTAACCGTTAGAGCCAATGGAATCGAGGGGAAGTTCCACATACACACACACATTACCAAATAAGGAGTGACAGTGAGGCGTAGCCAAAACAGGAAGCGGTCATACTCTGGAAGCTATCATTAGCAGCTAATATGAAAACTCAGTTTTTGACATAAAAATGGAATTATGGATTGTCAAGAATTGTTTGAAAGTGACAGACACATTGGATTAACCTATGGATTAACCTTCAGCCGCGTATTTCTCGTTTTAATGCCATTGAACATAACTTTTGATCAGAATAACAGCAAAAGGTGAGCATATCTCCGTGTTTTGCTACCTAAAGCTACGTTGTGCGTTGTCTGTATTTGCTTCCCCTGTCGCGAGTTCTGATCGCTCAGTGATAGGTACATGTGCGTAATTTCCACTGGGGACAGGGGGGACATGTCCCCCCCACTTTTCAAAATCCCGTTTGTGTCCCCCCCACTTTTCAATTTTTATTTAATTTTTTTTTAATTTTTACGCAAGTGGTCATCGTCACAGAGGAGCGTCTGTGTGTGTGTGTGTGGCAGGAGCGCATTTTGTGTGAGACAGGGAGAGAGAGAGACAGAGAGAGACAGGGAGAGACAGGGAGAGAGAGAGAGAGAGAGTTACGGGGGTTGTTGTTAGCATCTGGTGCTAGCTCGGAGATTTAAGCTGTTTCAACAATAAGGAGAGGGAGAGTCCTCTCCTGTCGGACTGAGAGGCTGAGATAACGTCAGCTCAGGGAGGTAAAGGACCCGCTGAGTGATTATATTTTAAACTTTAGTCTAATTATCTCAGTGGGTCTCAAACGGTTTGGTCTAAACAAATATTTCCATCTATTTAATATAGTTGTTCAGAATAAGTTAAAAAGTAATTCCAATGTCAGTAAAAAATTAAAAACACAGTTTGAAAGGGAAGTGATTAGTAAAATATGCATAAATAAAAAGAAAGAATGCAGACTAGGTAAGATAAAGATAGGAGAGAAAGGAGTATATCAATGATGTGTTATTGGTTGTGAGCATATTCTAATGGTTTTTGGAGTATTGAAATATATACAGTTCTGTATATGAGTGTTGAGAGAGCTGTATCCATAAATCTCTTAATTTGTGCACCAGATTGATGCCTTTAACTTCAATTTAAAGAAACAAATATTAGCGGGGGTGCATGCCCCCGGACCCCCCTATAGGATGTGAGGTCATCACAAATAAAACAGGTTCATGGATAGATAAGTTTGCACACTCATTATACACACTACACATTTTTCTTGGATTAGTTAACACCATAGTCCCTAATATATATTTGTAGAAAGGCAGGAAATGGAATTAAATCGAGAACAATGTTTCATTGCGGAGGACCCCCTGTTTTGTGTCCCCCCCACTTCTCAAACCAAAGTTACACCCTTGGATAGGTATATAGATTGATTTATGCCTAGAGTTCTGTGCTAAGTGCGTTAGCATTTTTTCGCTCAGGGTTTATTTAGAGGCTTCTTGTGAGACTTGTGTTTTGTTTCGGTAAAAATTGTTCATATCAGTTAGCTGAGTTTCTTCCCGTTAAGTGAGTATGACACATTAATAGTTTATTACATTTTAAGAAGCCCTGAGACACAGTGTCGTGAAAAAATAAATTAAAAAAAACTGCCGGTGGGGTCTTTGGGGATTAACAGGTAATAACACTAAAGTTTTGATACATAATTGGAATTATGTTCCGTATAGCACCAAGGGATCCTCACCAAACGTCAATATAGTTATTCTGGTTTGTCCAAGTCTTCTTATTAGAGCTCTATAAATTAAGAACTACTGCAGATGTGTAATATTGAATGCAACTGAACCATTTATTACTATGCATTTATGTGATGACTTTCAAAGAGAACAGCAAGCACACAAAGAATAAAGTATGATTTTAGTTTTTACGAAACGTTTTTTGTTATGGAATCAACTAGGAGGTGTATTGCCACTCCAATTTCCAATCACAGGGCTTGTTGACTAATCAAGAGGTTTGTCAAGCAAAGTGGACTGGCATCGTCACAACGATAGCTAAGGATTGTGGGTAATGTAGTGTCTTTGGCCATCCTAAACTCAGAAAAAACGATTTGTTTCTCAGAATCAAAGGGGAGAAACCCAAAGCATTGTACACAATTTAAAAACAATTACTGTTGTGTAATTAATAGGTATAATCTGGAGTTTTTTTAGTTGAGTTGTCAGGGTTGGGGAAAAATAGGACCCAAATGCAGAATGAGGAGGAAGCTGGTTTCAAAAGGAAACAAAAGGCGAGCTTTATTCAACAAAAGCTGAACAAAAACAATAATCCAAAAATAGGTACCAGGTAGCATCCAATACAAATGTAACAGTGACCAACATGAAGGGGACCAGGAACGACAAAATAATGAACCAACACTGAACAGGAAGAGACAAGACTAAATACAGAGAGGGGTAATCACAAGATGAGAGAAACACAAGGGCGACAGGTGAACACAAACAGACAATTAGACACACCAGGGAAACTAACGACAGAGGAAAAACACAGGAAGAAGGACCAGACAATATACAAGGAGGAAAACACCCATAACCAGACATACAAAACTACAAACGTGACATAACATGAAAATCCTGACAGAACCCCCACCTCAAGGGACGGATTCCAGACGTCCCTAAAAAACAACAACAAAAGTCCAAAACCTCAAGCTTGGTGGGTGGAGGGGGTCCGGAGGAGCGACACAAAACTAGGGCCACCAGGGTGGGTGGAGGGGGTCTGGAGGACGGGTTTTGGGCTGACAGGCCAGGAGCTCAACGGAGGACCCGGAAGGGATCTCGGCCGGACGGCCCGGGGGCAAGGCAGAAGCCGAGAAGTGGGACTCTGGCGGACGGCCCGGGGGCAAGGCAGAGTCCAAGGTGGGGGTCTCGGGCCCGACCATGAGGGCGAAGGCAGCGGCAGGAAGAGTCAGTGGGCCGGGCCCGAGGGCGAAGACCAGACAGCTCTGGAGGCCGAGCAGGACCCGGTGTCGGCCGAACAGGAACCGGAGCCGGTGGGACGGGCTTCGTCAGGATCCCCCACGGAAGAGGACCAGGAGTTGGCAGGACCCCCGGCGAGACAGGTGACGGCGGGACCTCCAACGGAACAAGACATGGGATTGGCAGGACTCTCAGCGAGACCTCCAACGGAACAGGACATGGAGTCGGCAGGACCCCCTGCAGAAGAGTAGTCGGCGGGACCCCCAACGGGACAGGAAACAGGGTTGGCAGGACCCCCGGCAGAAGAATAGTCGGCAGGACCCCCAACGGGACAGGACACAGGGTTGACAGGACCCCCGGCAGAAGAGTAGTCGGCGGGACCCCCAACGGAACAGGACATGGAGCTGGCAGGACCCCCAGCGGAACCTCCAACGGCACAGGACATAGGGTTGGCAGGACCCCCGGCAGGAGATTAGTCGGCGGGACCTCCAACGGCACAGGACATAGGGTTGGCAGGACCCCCAGCAGAAGAGTAGTCGGCGGGACCCCCAACGGGACAGGACATAGGATTGGCAGGACCCCCGGCAGGAGAGTAGTTGGCGGGACCCCCGACGGGACAGGACATGGAGTTGGCAGGACCCCCAGTGGAAGAGTAGTCGGCGGGACCCCCAACGGGACAGGACATTGAGCTGGTAGGACCCCCGGCAGGAGAGCAGTCGGCGGGACCTCCAACGGCACAGGACACAGGGTTCGCAGGACACAGGGTTCGCAGGACCCCCGTCAGAAGAGTAGTCGACGGGACCCCAACGGGACAGGACATAGGGTTGGCAGGACCCCAGCGGAACCTCCAACGGCACGGACCTAGGATTGGCAGGACCCCCGGCAGAAGAGTAGTTGGCGGGACCTCCAACGGCACAGGATATAGGGTTGGCAGGACCCCCGGCAGAGGAGTAGTCGGCAGGGCCTCCAACGGGACAGGACATGGAGTTGGCAGGACCCCCAGCGGAACCTCCAACGGACCAGGACATTGGGTAGGGACTTGAGACGTGACTCGAGAGGGGACTTGAGAGGAGACTCGAGAGGAGACTCGAGAGGGGAACCAAGGGGAGACTAGAGAGGGGACTCGAGAGAGGGCTAGAGAGGGGACTAGAGAGGGGACTCGAGAGAGGGCTTGAGAGGGAACTAGAGGGGGGACTCGAGAGAGGGCTTGAGAGGGGACTTGAGGAGGGATTATGGCAGCTGGGGCCAGAACTGGGTCTGGAAACACGGCTACTGGGGCCGGAACCGGGGCCGGAACCATGGCCGCTGAGGCCGGAACTGGGGCCGGAACCATGGCTGCTGGGGCCGGAACTGGGTCTGGAACCATGGCTGCTGGGACCAGAACCGGGGCCGGAACCGTGGCTGCTGGGGCCAGAACTGGGGCTGGAACCATGGCTGTTGGGGCCAGAACTGGGACAGGGACAATGGCTGTGTGGGCCGGTTCTGGAGTCGAAACCATGGCCGCTGGGCACGGAACCGGAACACGGAACACGGAACCATGGCTGTGTGGGATGGTACTAGAGCACAAAGTGTGGCTTCTGGGGATCGGGCTGCTAGCCCGGACCTGCGACTCCTTCTCTTAGGAGCCTTTTGGAGGCTCCGTGGACCTCCAAAAGCCAGACGAGTACCAGAGAACGGCTCCTGGACAGGAGCAGGAACTGGGGAAGAAGCAGGGGTTGACTCCAGATGAAACACACCGAGGCGTATGGCGTCAGGTTGGGAGGCAGGGAGCTAGCATGCCTGGGGCAAGCAGGCCGGGAAACAGGTTTGACCTCAAAGCTGCCAAAAAGTCCTCCACCCACTCGGGTAGCAACTCCCTCAACCAGGGCCTTGAGGTTACCGCCTGGCTTCCGTGCTGCAGAAAAAACTGACTGCCTCTCTTCACTACTGGAGGCATATCTAAAGTCATTCCTAAAACATGTCAAAATGTACTCCACCTCGTAACAACTGTCCGCTGGGTCCATTCTTGGTTGGTTCATTCTGTCAGGGTTGGGGAAAAATAGTACCCAAATGCAGATTCAAAAGGAAACAAAAGGCGAGCTTTATTCAACAAAAGCTAAACAAAAACAAGAATCCAAAAACAGGTAGGTTGCATCCAATACAAATGTGACAGTGACCAACATGAAGGGGAACAGGAACGACAAAATAATGAACCAACACTGAACACAGGAAGAGACAAGACTAAATACAGAGAGGGGTAATCACAAGATGAGAAACAGCCGGTCAGGGGAGGAGAAATAAAAGGGCGACAGTTGAACACAATCAGACTATTAGACACACCAGGGAAACTAACGACAGGGGAAAAACACAGGAAGAAGGACCAGACAATATACAAGGAGGAAAACACCCATAACCAGATATACACAACTACAAACGTGACATAACATGAGAATCCTGACATGAGTACTGCAGATATCACTGTAAAATCAATCGACAGTAGGGAGAATACTTACTTCCGGGTGAAAATGTCTCCATTATCCAACGGGAAGGGACGCTCACATTGCCTTTAACTGCCGCGGTCATGGATGGCTGCAGTGCTACCCTGAGTGTCATATATATCGCAGCCGATGGGAATACATTGCAATCAAGCGGCAAACTCTTGGGCAGAGCCGGGAGGCCGATAAGGAAGTGCCTCAAACTGCAGTTCATCTAGTGGCCAGTAGGAGCAGTCTGCAGAAGGGAGCAATTTCCATAGGCCCACATGTTAAAATTACCAACTTTACAGCAGAAATAAAGATGATGTTTACATCGTGGCTCAAAAAAACATATTCTCTGTATAGTTAGATTCCCCCTTCATGACAACTGTGTGGGGGGTGAATTGTTTTATAACACAACCCTTTTAGTTATATTAGGTCTTATATATTAGTGTTTGCATAAATTAGGGCGTGGTCACCTTGAGTGACTGGTCTCTGCAGTGAGTGCTGTTTCTAGCTTTCTGTCTCTCTGCTAGTAGCTCTGTTAGCTCAAGCTCCAGGATGCTACAGGGGCTCAGGTGCGAGGCTGATCCGGGTAACACAACTTGAACTCGTTGATGTGTTTGTTGTGTTGGTGCCTGGTGGAGTATTCTTCATTTAAATATCGGACTTATCTTAAGACTCTGCGGTTAAAATAGATCGTCCCTGAATGCAGTTTCTTCGGTATGTGAAATTCAAGCACTTTATTTCTTACTGATCTTTTTATTCAGCTAAGCTACATCTGTGCTAACGATGCTATCCGTAGCATACAAGTTCAAACATATTCACTTCTTAAGTGTAAAACTATAAGAAGGATTATACGGTAGAACAAACGGCTTCTGTGTGAGGTTGGTAAAATAAGGTCATCCTCGTACATTAGTTAGTTTGCTAGTTAGGTAACTGTATGCATTGATATTGTTGATTTAAATTTGCTATGCTCGACGATGCAGATAGCTAACATCACATTAGTGTTGAAGAGCAGTGTACTGTATATGAGATTAACCTCACTATAAGATCTGTGTATCTGAAAAATATGAATCTCATATTTCCAGATGGTTCCAGAAATAACGTTAACATAGATATTGCGCTATGGTTTGTTGAGCTGGAGTTGATTATTGAAGCTTACTGGTGGTCAACGTTACCATCATAATAAACGAACGAACCCAAACCTTTTTTATTAACATTATTACCAATACTTACTAAGCATTTTATTATCATTACACTGGAGAAACCGACTTATTGCGGCAGCAGAACGTGAACATGTAACTTAATGCCTGCATTTAAGGACGAAAAATAGTGTAGTCAATGCTTTAGGGACAAGGAAATGATTTGTTTAAATATTAGATATGACGCTATGTGCTTCTGTGACAATTAAGCTTATTCATTGCATTACATTTGGTAAAGTATGTTTGTCTTTTACCCTTACGTATGTGTTACAAATGAATGTGAATATGGCATAGGACATATTTAATTTGACTGTCTCAGAAAAAAAACTATTCCAAAGTAACCGTAAAATAAAAAGGACCCCAACTATACAATAATACACAATCCAACTTATAAGATACAGTAAGGGCTGTGATATCTAGCACTTTTTTATAAGGATAATCAAAAACATTTGGACATGACCTTTGCATGTAAAAAAGTCTGTGACCAACAAATTGTTACTTTACTATATGTTTGTTTAAAGGTTTCCAGGTGATGCAGACAGACCAGAGGATGCTGACCGCGAGACAGACGTATTCCTAAAATCAGTGGACTCAGGTCCAAAGACCCCGTCATACTGTACAAAGAGTCGAGAAACGTTTTAGTTTAAATAGATAAAGTAACAACTATAATACATTGATATACATTCCATTAAACATGACTAAATACTGACACATCAGGGAAGTTGAGTGTTCCTTGCAAAAAGTTACATTTAGATTTGACCAAGCAACATGATTTTTTTTGTCAGCTTTCACACGTCAATGTATTTAAGGCAATTATTATCATTTGTCTCTACATATTGTCTGTAAAAGACGTGGTAAAAGTTGTTCTTGCAGTGAGACAATCGAACAGCATGATACTACACTGAACAAAAATATAAACGCAACACTTTTGTTTTTGCTCCCATTTTTCATGAGATTAACTCAAAGATCTAAAACATTTTCTATATACACAACATAACCATTTCTCTCAAATATTTTTCACAAATCTGAAAAAATCTGTGATAGTGAGCACTTCTCCTTTGCCAAGATAATCCATCCCACCTCACAGGTGTGGCATATCAAGATGCTGATTAGACAGCATGATTATTGCACAGCTGTGCCTTAGGCTGGCCACAATAAAAGGCCACTCTGAAACGTGCATTTTTGCTTAATTGGGGGGGTCTGGGGGGGTCCAAAACCAGTCAGTATCTGGTGTGAGGGTTAGGATTAGGGTTAGGGTTAGGGTAATGTTGTGAATCGAGTGGCCCATGGTGGTGGTGGGGTTATGGTATGGGCAGGCGTATGTTATGGACGATTCACAACATTACCCTAACCCTAACCCTAACCCTAATCCTAACCTGTCTAATCAGCATCTTGATATGCCACACCTGTGAGGTGGGATGGATTATCTCAGCAAAGGAGAAGTGCTCACTATCACAGATATTTTCAGATTTGTGAACAATATTTAAGAGAAATGGTTATTTTGTGTATATAGAAAATGTTTTAGATCTTTGAATTCATCTCATGAAAAATGGGAGCAAAAACAAAAGTGTTGCGTTTATATTTTTGTTCAGTGTATATTTACACTGAGTTCTGATAACAGTTGAATATTATTTTAATAATAATATATATTTTAATGTTGATTAACTGCAGACTGTTCATTCATAATCTGATTATCTTTGTAGTACAAAGTGATGAATTTGAAAAACACATTCAAATAATTTTGTATTTATTTCTACAGCCCTCTAACGCACCTCTTTCATAAATAACACACTTCCTCTGCAATAATATCATATGTTTAATGTTTCTTGTCATTTCTATTAGGAAAGGACATACCAGAAGGACACAACTGCCTCACCGTTTTCTCCGAGGGGCAAGAAGAAAATGAAAAGCTGATATGAGATTAAAGACCAACACAAGACATTCACATAGAAACTACTCTTTTATTGTGAACACAAAGATCTGCACACTGAATAGTGTGTAGTCAAACAGGACAATCATTTGTTTGTGACAGCTGTGCCCAGTATGGGCTCACAGATGTAGTTTGATGGTTTCTTCATCAGGCCTGGTCCTCCTCCCAGAGAAAGACCGCTCCACCTCAGTCCTCTCCAGCCAAACCCACAGACAGGACATCCGTCACACTGAGGTTTCTCCCAAAGTCTCTGCAGCTCTCTGGACACCACACTGTCTCAATTGATCCACAGTGTGAATATGGGAGGGGAACATGTGTGTAATAAATGCTTAGACAATAAGAAATATGAAGTTAACTGTAAGGAGTGGCTCAGTCTTTTTAAATAAACAATACTATTACTGTATTTTAATATCTCACGTCTGAAATTTTAATTTAAAAGAAGAAGAGGCACCCAAAATTAAGATTGTTATTGCAATAAATTTAGTTTATTTTGTCTTTTTAATTGTTTAAAGTAAAGTAGATAGAACTGGTAGTTAAGAGTTTTAATACAGTCTGGTTGTGGAGGAGGCACACAGGTAAGAGCGCCAACTAACATGTAAGCTAAGCTTGACTTGAATGTATCAAAACTGTCAAGTTCTTCAGGGTTTTGGCCTGTATTCAGTGATTTAGCCTGAACTCGAGAGGCTGGAGGGCAACAGAGGACGCTTGGACAACTCAAATGTTGTTCTTTTTGTCTTTATTTATTGTAAGACAACTCCAAGAATTCATCAGGTTGAAAACCTTCAAAACACAAAGGACAAACAAATGTTAGCTCACATGCAAACACAACTTAAAAACATTTTGCATGCCTCATTGCATTCTCAATAATACTAATAATACCAACACAAACTCAGTCACATTCCTGCCTTTTCAGGGTATTTTAATTAAAAGGATAAAATGTGAGTTATTTTAAAACCACATCATTAACTTAAATGAATTAATAAGAGAGTGTTTATCTCTATTTGGAAGCAAGCACCAGAGAAAACCTCAACTGAACACCACCTGCGCTGTCTAAAATATACAGCAAACAAACGGAGCGCAGGCAGACCACGCTGCGTAAAAAGCAGTATTTTTCTTCCCTGTTATACTGACTTTCGTCTCGACACCTCCCACTTGAGCTCCTGAAGTGGAGTGCACCAGCTGGGCGTAAGCTGGGCGTAACTCTATGTCCGACATAGAACCGAAGGTTAAGACCAAACTAAAGTTATGACTAGTGCACCACTTAGACTTAAGCCCTGTATGCGTTGCGCCCGGGTGTAACTTTTACGCCTTGTATGGAGCAGGCGTAAATCGGAAAGAGAGACTAGTATTGGTAGTAACGTAAAACAGGCAAGAAGGAAACTAACTATGGCAGTGCGTCTTGTTTACATGTTGTAACAACGAAAGGGCATTAAGACGAGAGAGTCGTCCGTGATCGAACAAACCCACTGGACATCTATTCAGTGAGCTGATAGAGGTTTCGTTTCGGCAGACAAGCCCTTTTTGATTTAATCGAGGAGATCTCCCTTCAACAACATAACGGATCAGACAGAAATGCTGCGCTCTCCCCAACCTTGCAGTTGCTGATTGCGCACAGATTTTACTTTAATACTGTGGGAGACATGATTAATGTTCATCGCACAACTGCATGTCGGGCTATTAGACAAGTTTCCTTGGCTCTCCAGCGCCGCTTTAGGAATTATATTCACTTACCAACACAAGAAGAAGCAGCAAAATCCTCCTGGCATCTGTGAAGATATCGGTGGACGACTTAACCGCAATCACATAATAAACAACATATAGCCCTGTATATTTGTAATATGAAAGCTGTTTTTTTGCAATCGCATTTCAATAAGCTCCCATTTTGACCACATATTTTCATTAGTCTGTTTTATAGCCTATTTTATTCAAAAAACACACACAAGAACATTAGATAACAACATTTGGAGAACTATTAACATGAAATTGAGATACAACAAATATGATTAGAGAATGGTGAATGACAAATTGTCTTCTTCAGTGATTCTTTGCTGATTCTTAAGAATTATAATTTTGAGTCTTAATTTCTCCTTCTCCAGCTCAATTTTCTCATGTTCCGCTGCAGTTTTGCGGTCTCCACCTCTACACGAACAATCTCTTTCTCCACCAGTTCACGCTGTAGCTCTATAAAATCCCTCTTTCTTTTTCGGGGTGTGGGCGTCATTTTTCTCTTCTTTTGGTTTCTGTTATCCATGACTTCGTTATCCAAGTCTTAGCTTGCTCTGAATGGAGGAGTTTGAGTTTTAAATGATGCAGACGTGTGTTGCCTGGCAACAATTACTGTTTTGCGTGTATTCACGTTGAAGCGCATCTTAAGACCAGGCGCAGCTACGACCTAGACTAGTCAGGCTTGTTGCACTCGGTGTAAATTTGAATCACTAAGTCGGACGTGGCTAAGCCCGACGTTAGAGTTAAGACCTACTTTTTTACGCCCAGCTGGTGCACTCCACTCCAGGTTTCTAACCCGAGAAGCTCACACCAGTTCTTCATCTTCAACTCACGCCTGTTCTTCCACTAGAAGTAAGATGACAAGGCGCCTGACATTCCTATGAAGAATAGTGGCAGGGATCTTGCTTGGATGTCCCTTGTACCCTCCACAGACTTCATTCTCCATAACTGGGACTGGGTAGCTGGGAAAGGTTCTCATATTTACATCTCTTACGATGCCTTTTCCATCCGTATTTACAGTGACCACTCTTGCCAGTTTGTAATGTCCTCTCAGGGCATTTTGGTCAGCCAGCCACACCACATCTCCCACTGCTATATCTCGATTCCTGGTGTGCCATATTACTTCCAACTTTGATTCTACCCTAGGATAGTCCTTAATCTCCAGCCACTTCCTTGCAGCTCTCCACACCTAGGAAATGACCCTGACATGTTTTTGAAGGCTGCTGAATCTTTTCACCTCCACAGGATCCTTCACTGTCTTTCCTGTGAGATTTCTGGTAGGAGTCTGATCGGCTCTAGGTTTCTCCCATTGGCTCTTCCTTTTTATGTGTTTCTGTGGGTCTTGTAGGCCAACTCTTTGGTTTCTTCCAGCTTGAGCTCTGGTCATTACTGCTGAGAACGCTTCCCTGACAAGGATGACCCCCTCCTGTTTGGCAGGTGTAACTAAGCCAATTGGTTCGTAAAGTCCAGCCACTTGGCTCAGCTCCCGTCCACTCAGTGGGTTAGGTGTCTCAGGTCTCACTCGCTCTAGGAGGAGATCATTGCCCACTGTTACGTCCCGTCACCCGACCAAGCGGTAGTGGCTCGTGGGAAGACCCGCAACATAAAAACAACCACGCCAAACACCGAATTTTGTTGTCGACTTGCATTTATTTTCAGCACAGCCGTAACTCACATGCATGCACACCGGCAATAAGGAAACAAGTCTGGAGGATCGGGAAACAAACACAAAAAAGAAGAAGGGGGCCTTGGCCAGCCACACCATGAGCCGTAGGACCCAGACTTCCCTCCTCTACCCAAAGGTCCAAACACAGCCTACTGGGAAGGAAACAAAGCGGCAAAAAATCTATACTAATATCCTCCAGAGTTCACACAAAAAAAGACAGCAAAATATAAATGAATCCACACGAGGTGAGAGGAAATCCACGGTCGTAAATCCACACGAGGTGAGAGGAAATCCACGGTCGTAAATCCACACGAGGTGAGAGGAAATCCACGGTCGTATTCCCTTGGTTTCAGGACGGGAAGAGACACCTCTTCACCTTCAGCTTCTCCTCTTTAAGTCATCCCCAGCTGAATGTCATCAGGATACCTGGGGAAGGCGGAGCCAGGGGCGGACCAGGTGTACCTGCACAGCAGAGAGACAGAGAAAAAACACACCCAGCACGTAACAACCCCACCATGAGTAAGTTATTATTTTTTTAATTTAATTTAATTGTTTTAAAGAAAACAAAACATTCACAACAATCGACTAAGTCGACAGACGTGCTCCACCACTCAATCCACACACCGAACCGGCTACATATCACTCAATACACACAAAGTTTAAAGTGGATTAAAGCCGGAACCATAGACAGTGCTTCCTTTTCGATGGTGGAACACACCGGCTGGTGGTGATCGAATCTCCCAGAGCGGTACGACACAGAGCGCGCCACCTGACGAATAGCTCCAGTACATCTGCCCGCTGCGCGTCAGGCAAGTGTGCCAAATGAGACTCAACATTCGCCAGAGTCTCCGCAGCGATCAGGGCCTCCGAGTTGATGGGAGGGGTCATTTTCAGGACTGGACAGCTCCACCACACCGGCAGTGACAGGTTTACGAACAGCCCCGGGGCTTATCGTACCTGTTTTCCCACCCTCACGCCATGATGGAGGGTCCTTGATCGGTCCGTCCAACTCCCACTTGGACTTTACGCGGGTGACCTCGTCAGACAATGCAGCGTATACCTCCTGAGCCTTCCCCGTTAGAACGCACTGCAGCATAACAGTCCACACATCCCTAGGCCACTTCAAGGGTGTTGCAACCCGTTCGAAAATAATTAAAAAATTATCCACGTCCCTCTCATTGAACACTGGAATGAATCGGGTGTATTTACCCACATCAAACTCATGAGGATGTGCGGATCCCAACTGTTGAGTTTGGTGCGACACTGCCGATAACTCCAGCTCCTTCAAACGAAGCATTTGATTTGACTCCTCCTCTAGTTTCCTTATTTTGAGATTGCAGTCGATCTCCTTCTCTCTTAGATTGTTATCAATCTCCTTCTCTATAATGATTAATTTACGTAGCTCCAGCTGAAGCTCGCTCAATGTCGGAGCTACCTCGGTTTCCTCCGGTAACACTTCCTTCTCTATTAGTGCCGCCAACAGCTGTTCCTTGATGACCTGCTTCTTGTGCTGTTTGCTAATTGCAACGTTAAATCTGCCTGCAATTAGCTTCAGCTGGGCTTTACTACAGGCGTCCAACTTCTCCCGAGTCGGACCACTAGCAAACCCCTCTAGCTCAAACTCCATAGCGCAACAATCCAACCTAAACTCACTCCAAAGAAAAAAACTAAAACAAAACTGAAACCAGCTAGGCTATCACTCTAGCCACCCTACGCTGCACACACAAAGCAAAATATATATGCTGTCAAGGGCTGTTCTAGAAAGAACACCGGCACCTGTCCGAGACAGCCTTTGGACGAGCCCCCATATGTTACGTCCCGTCCCCCTACCAAGCGGTAGTGGCTCGTGGGAAGACCCGCAACATAAAAACAACCATGCCAAACACAGAATTTTGTTATCGATGGGCATTTATTTTCAGCACAGCCGTAACTCACATGCGTGCCCACCGGCAATAAGGAACCAAGTCTGGAGGATCAGGAAACAAACAAAAAAAAGAAGAAGGGGGCCATAGGACCCAGACTTCCCTCCTCTACCCAAAGGTCCAAACACAGCCTACTGGGAAGGAAACAAAGCCGCGAAAAATCTATACTAACATCCTCCAGAGTTCACACAAAAAAAGACAGCAAAATATAAATGAATCCACACGAGGTGAGAGGAAATCCACGGTCGTATTCCCTTGGTTTCAGGACGGGAAGAGACACCTCTTCACCTTCAGCTTCTCCTCTTTAAGTCATACCCATCTGAATGTCATCAGGACACCTTGGGAAGGCGGAGCCACGGGCTGACCAGGTGTACCTGCACAGCAGAGAGACAGAGAAAAACACACCCAGCACGTAACACCCACTCTCATCTTCTTTTTCCTTTTGGAGAAGTTGATTGAGGTCAACATGTAGAGCTTATCTTCCTCCACTTTGTACCCAATTCCCAGGGCTTTGTTGTCCTCCTCTCTCATCTGATTTGGAAGGATGAGAGTTTTACTTACAGCTGTTGCTTTTTCTCCTCCCAGGAACGCTGCTGCAGTTTCTTACCTCTCACTTTGACAAGACCGGACCCATGGTTTGACGCATAAGCCACCAGCTCTTTCCACCATTTGGTGCACTTGGGCTTTATCTACAGCTTGCCACTCAGGCTCCCTCTTCAGCTGTTTTCCTGTCCTCAGGAATGTGGCCTCCACAGCACGTTTGTTGTTGGGGAGAGAAGTGGGGTCCTCAGTCCAGGGATATTTTGCATCCCAGTGCGGTGATGCAATATGAGAATCCTGCCTGACGTAGGTTAGGCCTGCCTTTATGATATCCAGCTCTCTCTCCTCCGCCTGGGTCATCTCTTTAGCTCCTGGTTGGCAATTTCCACAACAACATCCTCCACACTTAGGCTCACAGGCTGCTCCAATGCTGTCCCACCTCCACCATTCCAGGAACTCACGATTAGTTGCAGCTGTGACCAGTGGCGGAGCCAGGACATTTTCAGTGGGGTGGCCAGGATGGAACCAGTGATAATTTTGGGGTGGCATTGAAATCACTATTATATGAACATAAAAATATATCTCACTAGAAAATAAGGGGTTATTTAAGGCACCTACAACACACCTCTACATTATTTGGGATTGAGTGGTGGAATAGATCAAATAATATTCAGTATATCTAACTATTTTTTTCGTATTCCCGCAGGCAAAGTATCAACGAAGCTTACATTATACAAATGTAATGCAATATACAGACTGTTTAGCTTATGATGATCAGCAGCACTATGAGCTCATTCTCTCAGTGTATCATCAGGAATACAGAGACATCCTTTAAATAAGAGTTTTTAAATTCAATGATAGGTTAAGAATAAACATCTTAAAGTAAATAACAATAAACAATAGCCCATAACCTTGTAAAGCCCCCGATTGTAATTTTACAACATTACTTTAAGCTATCCAAAAAAGTCAGTAAATGTTTTGTTTTTTTAAAAGACTACATTTACATAGTCAAAAGGTCCTTTTGTTCTGCCTCACAATGCTATTGGGTAGTAAATGTGTTTATAGGTCCTGCCCTCTGGCCATACACTCACACAACCAGGGGCGCCGCCAGGGATTTTGGGCCCCATGAAAATATATCACATTGGGCCCCACCAACCAAGCACAATTGCTGGAACCACACGTCCAGAACCCAACCGACTCATTTTTTACATTACATGCTACTTGTTAGACACTTTTATCCGAAGCGACTAACATACTCAATACTGTGGACAATCCCACAGGAGCAATTTTGGGGTGAAGTGTCTTGCCTGGGGACACAATGACATGCTGACTGCAGTGGGGTTTGAACCTGCTGTGACCCCCTGATCCCAACACCAAGGCTCTATCCACTGCGCCACACACCTCATTTATGCTTTAAATAACTCCTACTACCTGTACAGGCTTGCATCTATCTTGTAGTCCAATACTAACCGCACAATATTTACTGACACTGAGCTGTGAACATATAACACTTATGGGGGGACAGGGCTGCTAAGTCTAGAGATGGATCTGTTGGTCCTGGCACCAGGGGGATGGACAACTGATTTAGTATGAATAGTTGCAAAAAATCTGCAAACCTGCATTTGTTAAATGTCACTAAAAGAGCAATGAAATTAAAAACCTCTGCATTTTCTTTATAGATATTAACAGTACTTCATGTCAGCTTAGTAAAAAAAACATAAAGATTATTATTTACAATTTCCACAACTCATAGACCACACCCACCTTTTCTTTGAAAAACTGGGTGACATACTGTTGCCCTTTAGTCCCTCTCTCTTGTCTTTCTCTCCTTTCTTTTCTCATTTGAAAGCCTGACTTTGTGAGTCGTTGAGACATGGTTCACACGTAAGTACAAGCATCCCTACTCCTAACATGCTCTCACTCTCCGCTAGAAAGTGCCGGCGGTGCTGCACCGTGTTTGGAGGCAGGACCAAACCATTACATGTAAATAGAAGGGGGTGTACAGAGGCTTTGGATAATTAACTTTTGTAAGAAAATAAGTTAAATGAATTGTAAGTTTAGTGATTACATTATCGATATAACATCCTATTAATATGAATTCTTGATGAATGATGAAAGGTTACTTAAAAATGTTTTTCTTAATGTTCTAAAATAGTTTGGGCCCCCTTGGTGAGGGTGTTTGGGGTGGCCAATAGGGTGGCCAGAATTCAGCTGGGAGTGGCCGTGGTCCAGCCACACCCCAGCTCCGCCACTGGCTGTGACGTTTACTTCAGCCATATCTTCCTTCTGCAACTGTGCTGGTTTCTTAGCTGGAAGCTTTATCTCCTCATACCTGACTGCAGCTGTTCTCATGGAGCGAGCAAAGTGTGTGTTGGACATGTGTGCCGCCACTTCAATCTCTTCAAACAGTTCTGGGTGTGCTCCGCCTACTGTTTTTCCCAGTGGACTTTCCCACAAAACAAGGTCTCCAACCATCTTGACTCTTTGTGGAGTAAGTCTTCCTTCCCTGTGGCTTATGAGGAGCTCAACTTCTTCTGGCCTCTTTAATTCTTCGGGCTTGACCTCTGGTTAGAACTTTTGCAGTTTTTCAGGACTGATGACTTTATGTACTTTGGCGATCTCCTCTAGGCCACAGCAGACAAGTTCATGTGCCTTCTCTGTCCCTTTAGGAGTCTTGACTCTCACCCTAAGGAGGTATCTTCTTGTGTTCACCTTGATGGTCATTCCTCCTACACCATACACAATCAGAGTTACTTTTTCACCTTGCAACCTCAGCCTGTCTGCAGCCTTATTGGTGATGTAATTTGTGCCTGAGGCAAGGTCCACCAGAGTCCCAATCTTCTGCCCTGCACTTGCCCTGACCTCCATCAGCATCATGATGACAGGAATTTCCCTGTCCAAAAGCCTTGACTGTCCTCCAGCTCTGCCTGTTACTGCTGTTTGGTTGGTAAAGGCTTTCCTGCACGCCCTGGGGAAAGCTCAGCCAAGAATCTCTCTTGCTCCTCTGTGAGTTTGCTCTTACTTCTCCAGTCTCTTCCTCTCCTCTCCTCAAAGGGCATTTTGCTTCCCCCTTGTGGACACAGAAAGAAATGGTGATCGGAGGTGTCTCCTTTTTTAAAGTCTTTGTTCCTGCACAGGTAATTGTCTCTGCAATATCCTCCTTCCTCATGACATCCAACACACTTTCTGCATGCTCCTAGCTTTTTTCGAACAGCTTTCTTCTCAGACAGAGTTATCCCTTTGAACTTCCTGCAGAAGAATATAATGTCATTGTGTCTCTCATCTCCACACACAATACACACTCCTCCATGCTCGCCCTTCTCTGCAGATCTTGTAGAAGCATATTTCTTCTCATACCTCCTGTCTGGATGGTCTTGTCTGTCAGTTCTATCACCGATCCTTAGCTGTTCCAGCATCTCCAGAATCTCTTCCTGATTTTTTAGAAATCTAAGGAGCATTTCGAAGTGGTTGTCTGGTGTGACATTATTGTTTGGATCCACCATGAAGACCAGCCAATCTCTCTTCACAAAGTCAGGTAACTTGCTCTCTATGGATTTGATTATGAGTGGGTTCTTCATGGCGCCTGAGTGAGGGCTTTTTCCACATGCTGTATCAGCTCAATCACCTTTCTTGGCTGGTTTCCTTTCACATAAGGGAATCTCTCCAGTTCTTCTAAGATTTCTATGGCAATAGTTGATTTATTTCCATATCTGTTGTCCATTATCCTGAACATGTCTTCAGCAGTGTTGTAGGATGAGAGTCTTAGTTCCTTTGAAATCTTGTTATCCACACTGTCTAGAAGATGACTTTTCTTAGCTTCAGAAGATCCAGATGGCTCCCCCTGTCTTTGCAGGCTTTCCCAGTCTTTCCTCCAACGGTGGTATTCTCTTCTGCAGCCATAGAAGATGGGAAGACTTGTGGGCTTAATCCTCACGACTGGTATTGCTGGTGATGGCAGTCCTCCCCTTCTACCTGGTGCTTCTGCTTCCAGTTCCTCCGCTGCAATCCTGCATGAGTTGACAAATTCAACTTGCCTCATCTCAAGCCTATTTCTCATTGCTTTGAGGTCCTTGACTCTGCCATCTAGATCTGTTTTTGCCATCATGGGTATCCAGCACTCCTAAGCTGCCATCACTCTGGTGGCCTCCTTCATCCGCCTCTCTAGAATGGTCAGGAGCACCCCGTAGCCTTCCAAGTTGATTCCTTCCACAGGCACAATCCAAGCTTGTTCACTGGCTTCTTCTGCTTCCTCAATTGCAGTGGCGAGCTCATATCGGCCATATCTGGAACACAGGTTATCTTGAATAAGGCCTCTCACCTCTTCCAGTCTGGCTTCAGCCTCATCTGCAGTCTTTTCACCGTCGGCCTCTTCCCGCTTTGCAAGAGCTTCTTCTTCTTTTTTCCCGGCCTCTTGAGCATCTGCCTGCAAACCAGCCATGCAGTCATCATTTGCTTCAAGAACCTTTCTTAATCCCTCTTTTAGCTTGGTGAATTCCTCCCTTAGCTCTGCCTCGACCATGCTGCTTGCTTCTCTGTCGAGGTAGTTGGCCTGCCTGGTGAAGTTGCTCTTTGCACTGAACACCACCTGCGCTGTCTAAAATATACAGCAAACAAACGGAGCGCAGGCAGACCACGCTGCGTTAAAAGCCGTTGATTGCGCAACAGCACTCTCACAAAGTAAGGCAACAGATCAAGTACATAAAACAGAATAAACACCGGAGAAACATACCAACGGCGTCTCTGCAGCCTCACACACACTGTCGCCAACTTCTCCCTTCGTGGCTTTGGGAACAAGAGAGCGGCCATCACAATTCCTGCCCCTTTTGTTGCCGTGTTACCGGAAGTGGCATTCATACTTTTAATGACAGCTCGCTTCTCATTGATAAAAAGTAGCCTACGCTATTCAAAATAAAAATGAATACCCCCTCTTGGTATTGAACACCTATAATAACAATAATCTAAATGAAAATACATACAAATAATTATTTGTCCATCTGTTTTCATGAGATATTATTTTTCTTCCCTGTTATACTGACTTTCGTCTCGAAAATCAGCGTAGTCAAGTCACAGGGCGCCTACGTCAGCGCCCGGTGCAGTCTGTGAGTTGTTTGGACTCGTATCCAAGGAGACAAAACAGGAAGCTGTCATACACTCTGGAAGCTATCATTAGCAGCTAATAGGAAAACTCAGTTTTTGACATAAAAATGGAATTATGGATTATCAATAATTTTTTGAAAGTGACAGACACTTTGGATTAACCTATGGATTAAAGAGCAACTTGCAGGTTAGACACACCAGTAAATAAATGTTCAGGAAAATGATGAATACACTAGATTTTCAAAAACATATACAGATATATACAGTACAGTGACATCTGGCGTCGTTTTTGAAAGACATTTTTACTTCTGCATAAAAAAAGCCTCCCCACGTGACCTCCCGCGTGTGACGTAACATGGGGGAGAGCAGCCGGTCTAACGTATGAATAAACATGGATCACAATGCTAGTTTTGACACAGAAGAGGTTGAAAATATATATTCCAATGCATATGATTATAATTATGAGCCTGCTATGCGTCGAAGAGACCAGGAGCAGCCAAGGATTAGAAAAAATAACGGCCATCGGAGAGAAATGGAGCTGTGGTGTGAGGAGAACCAGCAGAGAACAGGGCAGCTGTCTTGGGGAGTGACCGGTGTTAGCTACAGACAGCTGTTAGCTAACATCAGTCACATCACAAAATTATAAAGTTAGCAATCTTATCAGGCTATAATAATATAGTAACGTTACTGGCAGGACTGTTGATAATGAACCTAATATAGTAACGTTACTGGCAGGACTGTTGATAATGATCCATAACAGAAACGAATGCGCAAGTATCAGCCGTATCTCGCGTTACCTAATGCAACTCCACATTACGTCTTACGGTGCTGTGTACCGGAGGGGAGAGAGAGAGGAGTGAAGGGGGGGAGAGAGAGAGGAGCGAAGGGGGGAGAGAGAGAGGAGCGAAGGGGGGAGAGAGATGTAATACGGTTTCCTGATAAAAGTTTTGTTTGATAGGCCTCAGCTATGGAGAGTATGTGCTGCAGGGAGGTGGATGCACCTCGCGCAACGCACCCAGGAACGAACGCTAGCTCCGGTCCTTTTCCTGTTAGGGAAACTGTGGACTCGATGCCCTGACAGGCTTCAGTTTGTGCAACCTGCACAAACACAAGCTCACCGTGATTAAAAATGGTGAAATGCAATGTAAAATTACCGAAAGAATACCAGCTCACTAAATCACAACCGCTCAAACCAACTACAAACTACTAACGCGGATTGGGCAGAGAACGAGTCCGAGAAAGTTGCTCCCCCATGTGACATAATATGACGCGTTTGACGTATGACGTTAAAAAAAAGCAGTTTCTAGTAGAAGAGCTCAAAACGGCTCCTTTCCCTCAGATTTCCTGCCCTTATGTCTTGTAAAACATATCAAATCCTGCATTCACTTGTTTAATTGTAATTTTCAGGCAAGGTTAAGCATAAATGTAGTAAAAAAAAAACCCTGCAAGTTGCCCTTTAAGCTTCAGCCGCGTTTTTCTCGTTTTTGATCAGAATAACAGCGAAAGGTGAGTATATCTCCGTGTTTTGCTACCTAAAGCTACGTCGTGGGATGTCTGTATTTGCTTCCCCTGTTGCGAGTTCTGATCGCTCAGTGATGATACTTATAGCCTATTTCTAGAATCTGTGGAATCTCAGCTTGTTAGCTAAGCTTGTTTGTGTATATCCGATAAGTATATCGATTGATTTATACCTAGAGTGCGTTAGCATTTTTTCGCTCAGGGCTCATTTAGACGCTTCTTGTGAGACTTGTGTTTTGTTTCGGTAAACATGGTTCATATCATCAGTTAGCTGAGTTTCTTCCCGTTAAATGAATAGGACACATGAATAGTTTATTACATTTTAAGAAACCCTGAGACACAGTTTCGTGAGAGAAAAACCGGGGGGGGAAAGCCCCTTAACAGGTTAAATGGGAATTAAATAATTTTAAGTCATTTTGAGTGTTCCCAAAGCCCCGGTGTTCTGCAGTTTGTGTGGGCCTACTGTACTGTTGCACAGTTTATACTGTAGAAATTATGTCCAGGACAAGGTGTTTAGAAGTTTTGGAAGATTCATAGCTAACCACACTGAAGATTATTTAGGTCTTGATCAGTCTTCTCATATTTTTAAGCCTCAATTTGTCCTTCCCCCCCCCCCCTCTAACATCACCAGAAGTCATAATTTAAGGTGTCTTTTCTCAAAAAAAAATACCAGGGGAGCATCCCCCTGGACCCCCCTAGTATTGTTTGGTCACCATTTCCACAGCCCCACCTAAAATATTTTCCACCAGCCGCCACTGCTGTAGCATATTATTTTCTAATCAATCCTTTTTCAAATTATGAATTTCACACATAAAAAAAAAAAAGACATACGTTTCTTGAGGGTGCTTAGGGGGTGCTATGGCTATCCTTAGGGGTGCTTCAGCCCCCCTGGCGCCACCACTGGCTCTCGGATGGAATCAATATATGGGCTGCACAGGTTGTCATGACTATCACAAGTAGAATCATAATGAAAAATACGCCGGTAAAATGTGCCTGTAGAAAACGGCTTATGCCACAATAGGATAGTAACAAGTAGTCAAGATAGTCAATTTAGCCTCGGTTGCTATGTCTAACATCACCCATTTTATACCAAAGAAACTTTCATAACACCGTTGTGATTGTTAAACAATTAACCACGGCACTCTGGAGAAAAGTATAAGGGTTGAGAAGTACTTATTTAATTGAATCTGGCTTCGTATGATTAAAAGCAACACGATCATCGACCCGGTGCAGTCCCCAATTGTTGTTGTTGTGAGCGCCGTTGGGGAGAAAATCAGCGACGTAAACTGTGACGTCATGACGCAGCACCAGTCAGGCTCTGGGCGGTGTGAACAAAACGGGGGCTGAAAAGAAAAAACGGTTCCGAACCAGTAGAGCGCAAGCACGGAGCTAGAACGGGAACCGCATTGGTGTGAAAGGGGCATAAGACAGATGTCATGGTGCAGAAAAACAGAAAGCAGGCAAATCAGACAACAGACAAAACCCACACGCTCTTTAGCCTCAGGCTAAATGCTGTTCCAAAAAAGACACCACATGAAAATAAAATACAAGTGTTGGGGCAAGACCAAGTGAGAGGGAGTAGAGCGGCACAAGGTCTTTGCTGACTATGGACAAAAAGTTATGTACTGTAGATTAATGATTGAAGATACACAAGGGCCAACCCACTAAGTTTCTCTAGCTTTCGAGGACATATGGAGCTTTATTGTTCTCTATAAAACAATATCTTATATTGACAGATGATAGATAAAACTGTCAGAATTGGCTATTATGTGGAGAACCATTTTCTGGTATATTTTGGAAAAAAGGTTGTATATCATCAGGCTTCAAATAGCCATATAAAATGGTTGTTAAAAAGCTTACATCTCTTAGTCAACATAGCTTTTAACAGATGATAAATAGCACAGATAGTATAAAACAGAATGGCAAGTCTGTGTCATACAGCATCCGGTACAAAGGTGAAGAGTTGTGGCAGCATTTGCCTTTTGTGTTTTAATAGACATTGATTTGCAGTGAAATTATCGTTATTCAAGTATTGAAAAGCAATGTATAATTGTCAGGTGGGAGCTAGTGAGATGGAAAAAATATATATCTCAACATTGCAGACATGGAATTGTTTAACTCTATTAACAATATGTTTTCCAGAGTAATTGGTGTAATAACAAACATGATTGCCTTACATTTGAAACTTTCAGCTTAGTTTTTGTTTTTAGTACCCACCATAATGAGTTATATTAATAATTATGCGCTCATAAACCAATCTCAAAACACCTCTGAACTTTTTATGACCTACACAGCTCACTTGCAAATATGTGATTATTGCCATTAAAGATGCACTATTCAAACAATAACCCGACACACACAACCACACCGAGGGCGTTTCATTGCGAGCTGAACCCATCTAATTTATCCCCCTTGATATACATCAATTACATATAAAACACTGATGAATCACATTAGGGGCAATGTATACCGGTGCATTAATCATGTAGTAGGCAATCAGAGATAATTTATTGCTTCTCCTGTGTTTCTAAATGATCTCTCTCCTGTCCCTGATTGATCCATTATTTGGTCGTAAGCAGAAACATGTTTGCCACATCAATCAAACAATTAATCGCAAATAATTGCTTCGACAGTCGAACATAATATACTGTGTGTGGGTTTAGGTTGGATGCAATGGAGAGGAAAACCGGGTTTTAGCTTCTGTAGTTAGCTCGACTGTTCACCTTGCATACGTTTATATGACTACTGCTAACACTAAAATATGGTGTCTCTGTCTTCCCCTTTTGTAACTAGAATATCAGATATGTACTGTTTTTGTACCTACTCTATTATCCTTGACGTGAAGTTCAGAGAATAAGGACTATCACATGCTATTTAAAGAATATATAACAGCATGTCATTATGGCAATAGAACCAAACATGCCAATAAAATAAAATGTCTTCCACAGAGTTAAATAGTATTGAGGATATTACTTAGGAGAATCTATGAACTAGAAGCTTGACAACAATCTTTTGAAATTATTTGACTGGAATATGAATATTAGATGTTTTCAGAACTTTATTGATAGTTTTCCTATTTGTAAACGTTTCAGAATTGGCTTTATATCGCTCACATATCACCTGGAAATGTCCGTTACTTCTGAGATTTTGGTAAGCCATACAAATGAAATTGAAAAAATAAGGAAAATTGCCATCCCAATGGATCCTAAAGTGTTTTCACCCCAACATGTGAGGGACTAAGACCAAATATAAAACAAATAAAGCATACTTCAAACCCTCAAAGTCATGGTCTCAGAGACTAAACAAGTCAACACTATGGAGTGCATGACGATCAGTGTTGGGCAAGTTACTTCCATATTAGCCTACTTATTACTGTCTTTTTAAAGTAATAAGTTAAATTACAATATTACTGTCTCTGAAATGTAATGAGTTACACTACTTTTGAGTTACTTTTGAGTTACTTTCACCAAAGTAACCGCAAAAGAATGGCTAGGTATTTTAAATGCTAAAATGTAGTTTAGTGCAGCTCATTATACATCCAGTGAAGGGCAATGTGGTATAGCATAACAACGGTGTAGGCCAGGGATATTCAACTGGCGGCCCGCGGGCCAAATCCGGCCCGCGGGGAGCTTTCTCGTGGCCCCTGGAACGCACTCCATATTCCAATATAAAAAAAAAATTCTAATTACAGAATTTATTTTTATAATCATTTAAATAAATGTAAATATATGTTCGCTATTATGTTATCCGAATTAAATGAGTCCAAATTATTTCTCCTTCAATAGCTCTTAAAAGGCAATCTTGCATTGGACTGATCAGCGTGTAATTATCGCGATATCGTGTCAATCTCGTTACTCTCGTTACTGATCCAAAATGAGCGGAGAGAAACGGCGGAAAATTGACGGTGAAAACCGACACTTCAACCCCAAATGGACTGATGATTTTGTATTTATTTTACCATCGCACGCCAATCCTAGACCTTTATGTTTAATATGTCAAATAACTGTTTCAGTCTGCAAGGTTGCTAATGTGAGGCGCCACTATGAGACCAAGCATGCTGCTAACTTCAATGCTGCTTACCCGCCTGGTAGCACAGCTAGACGTGGTAAAATAGAAATACTTAAATCTTCTTACACTGCATCAACCACTATTCTTACAACTGCTTCTACAGCCCAGGAAAAGGCCACTGCTGCTTCCCTACGAGTGATGTTCGCTTTAGCCAAAAAGAGAAAGCCATTCACTGACGCTGAAGTTGTGAAGGAGTGTACTCTTGAGATGGTGGATGAACTTTTTGCAGGAGATAAAAACAAGGAATATATAATGAACCGTTTGAAGCAAGTACCGCTCTCTGACACATCGGGAAGTCGAAGAGTAGAGGTACTGTTTGAGGACTGTTTTTCAGCATTAATTGCCGATCTCAAATCGACAGAGTACATGTCACTCGCTGTCGATGAATCGACCGATGCAACAGATACGGCACAGCTCTCGCTGTTTGTGAGGTACTTCGATGGTGACGTTTTTAAAGAGGAGTTGTTATGCCTTTTACCACTGACAACCAGCACTACAGGTGAAGTGATTTTCGCTGCAGTTTGGAGTTTTTTTGAAGAGAAAGGTTTGGATCTAGGTAAGATCAACCTTCTCGTTACCGATGGCTGCCCGTCCATGATTGGGAAAGAAAGGGGCTTTGCATCTCGCTTATGTGCAGAGCATCCCACAGTGAACACACTGCATTGCATCATACATCAATCAGTTCTGTGTGCGAAATTGTCAGGGGAGTTGAAAGAAACAATGGAGACTGTCGTAAAAATTGTGAATCATATTCGCTCGACGTCAGGTCTGCAGCACCGACTGTTCAAAATGCTGCTTCAAGAGCAGGAAGCCGCATACTCAGACCTATTGCAACATAACGATGTCCGCTGGTTGAGCCGAGGACGTGTTCTCGAACGTTTCTTTGCACTGCGAAAGGAGGTGAGTGAATTCCTCTCAAGCCAGAAATCAAGCAAAGCTAAAGACCTACTTGCACGCATGCAAAAGCCGGATTTCATTGCACAGATTGCCTTTTTGTGCGACATCATGGGCCACCTAAACACACTCAACCTGCAGCTACAGGGGGGAGGGTCAAGTGTGGCTGAGATCATTGAGAAGGTTAGTGCGTTTCGGGTGAACCTGGACCTCTTTCTACCTGACGTAATGGGGAGGAAGATCCACTTCCCAACACTACGCAACGTCCCCGTGAGCAGCGCAGCAATGGCTGGAATGAAGGGACTTTTGAAAAGCTTGGCTGAAAACTTCACAGAGCGATTCAACAACTTCAAGATTCCAAAACAGGTTCTTTTATTTGTGCGCAATCCATTTGCGGTCGATGTTTCCGGGTCCTGTCCAGCCGAGGCGAAAGCCGTGATGCCCGGTATTGACGAGGCTGCATTCCAGCTGGAGTTGGTGCAAATTCAGAGCTCTGATGTGCTGAAAGCAAAATTCGGAGAAGAGGGACTGTGCGAGTTTTGGGCTCATTCTACTCATCAGTTTCATCACTGCCGGAGACTGGCTATCTACCTGTTAACCATGTTTGGATCTACTTACATATGCGAGTCCGGATTTTCGACAATGAACTTGATAAAGAATCAACATCGCAATCGATTCACGGATGAACATCTCAACCAGTGCATGCAGCTTGCTCTGACCTCGCACCGACCTGAATTCAGCAAACTGGCTATGGCTCGGAAATGCAACTTCTCACACTGATTTGTCAGGTAGCTTCTATTTTCATTTATTTTGTAATGATGGGACGCTGCCTATGCTTGCATCTTTGTTAATCTCGGACTTCTAGGCCTCCTCTGCCTCTTACTGATCGCATTTGCTATCCTAGGCCTAGCATTGTTTTCTGGTATTTGTTGCCACCCAGCATTTTGGTGTTATAATACACAAATCTATATGGATTCATTAGAATAAAGTAGCTGTGGTATGGGGGGGCGGGCGTGGTTTAGCGGCAGGTTGTAAAGCAGGGGGCGGAGCGGCTAATTGCCTGGGATTGACGTAGCTGTCAAGTGGATTAGAATGATAGGAATGCGGTGGTATCTAACCACGTGTGTTTTTGTTCTCTCAGTAGGAGACTGGCGGACAGACGGAAAGACGAACGTTACGCCAGGACGAGAATCCAGACCCCTGCCAGTTATAATTTGCCCGTTGAGGGATTGTTCTGTTTTAGCCACCTCGGGAACCTTGTGTGAAATAAATATCCGTTTACCCGACTGCGTCTCGCTCTCCCTCCTTATATTCCGCAGCAGACCACAAATCTGCCACAGTAGCCTACATTACTATTTTGGTTGCCTATTTTACTACTACTACAATAATAATAACAATATCAATAATAATAATAATAATTTATTATTGCATGGTTGGTTGTACAATAACAATGGCATTTGTTCATTTTCATTGTCAGTCTTGTGGTCCTCGCCTTCAAGACATTTTACAATTGTGGCCCCCTTCCTAATCTAGTTGAATACCCCTGGTGTAGGCCCTTAAGGCTACTAACAACTTGTATTACACGGCTTAGTTGAATACTCGATTCTGATTATAAATTCTTAACATGTGACACGTTGTTAATACAGTACAGACCACTGTCAATGAAGGTTGCTAAGGAGGATCAAGAAAGAGAAAGGAAAAGAGGTTAAAAGACGGAGCGCTGGACGTCAGATAAATCACCAGAAGAAGGCAGAGAGGAAGTAAACCATAACAGGACATGGAATGGGCTCTGTATTTTGTTTAGTATATGGCCATGTACAGGCCCGGATCCAGAAAAAAATGACTCGGTGCATCTGAGATTACAGGGGGCGCAGCAGTGGTAGGTTTACATGAGCAATAGTGGCCGGCAACAGCAATGAAAAATAGCATTGATGGTCCCCAATGAACAGATTATGGCATTTGTTATGTTTTGAACAAGCAAGTGAGAACATTTCAAGTGAGTGCAATCCAAAGTGGACTATGGCAAAGAAAAGCACAAAAGCTTAAAGCTTCAAAGCTGTACTGATAAAACAAATGAGAACATATTGTAAATCAAGGCACATATGATTTGAACCAGCTCATGGTTTGAAATGGCAAACATTGAAAAGCAAAAGTATTATTAAAACCATGTACTACATCATCACCTTGGTCCCATCTCTGGGAAGAGAATATTTACTGTGCTTGAAAACTGGTATCACATCATCATGTGAGGTTGACTTTGTGACCTGGAGAACATTTCAGCTGCAACATTAGCTTGTTGATAAGCTTGGGATATGAGATCTTTTTGTAGCCATTCGTGGTGAAGGTATCTGCGCTATTGTATGCATTATTTTTGACCCAACATTTCTATAGGCATGGCAGAATATGGCACTATTTTCACATGAATATTCTAGCCATTGTCTATTTTTATACCACGAGCTGCAAAATGACCGCCTTACCCCACTGTACAGGCGGGTACTTGTTTAGATATACCTGGGCAGGCTCTGTTTTGCCGTGGTATCCTGGCACCTGCGGGCCGCAGAGGGGCGACGAGTCAGGCGGGAGTAAGTTAGAGTCCACAACGGAGGGTAACGTGATGTCCCCATCTGACCTGTTGCTACTGTCTGCAGTAGATGCAGTGTTGCTGGCGTTTAGTGATGGTTGCTTTAAGCATTTTCGTATAAATGATTATCCACAGTGTGTCACTGCTGTGGAAGCACTTTTGAAATGATGCACGCGCAGCGGAGCAGATCACGCGCACCTGACACAATTTGTTGTTTGTATTTTTCGCTCCGTTCTCTTTTTTAAATAGAGGGTGCATAACATTCAACTGCCCCGAAGATCGCGACGCGAAGCCTGAACGGTAAACACACCAGGTTTACTAATCTACCCGCACAATTTGTCTCTGGTGTCGGAATGTCTCGCTATGTTAGTACATTCTTAAAAAACAAAACACCATTTCATTTCGGGTTAAAATGTGTTGTAATTGCGTTACTGAGCATTGTAACGGGTAATATAATTTACCCACATTTCATTCGTAATGCGTTACATTACTTTGTTACAGCAAAAAGTAATATATTACTGTAACTCCGTTACTTTTGTAACGCGTTACACCCGACACTGATGACGGTTGTGTTTTACTTTAATGTCTAATGCTAGAATGTGGACAGATTTAGGTTTGAAAAGCCCACTGTTAACGACTGTTTTCAGTGTATGTTACTAACTTTGTAAAATGAATGGAGAAAGTAGCTAGCTCTATAGCATCGAATCAAATGAGGCAGTTAGCAAGTTGCTGGCTATCATTATCAGCTAAATGCCTATATTTTTGCACTTTTCTTGACAATGGAGTCCAAATTCTAATTTAAATGTGATCAAATATTACAATTTTGAATATACATGTGAGTTGGTTAGCTGTTGATAATGTAGTGGCTGCTATTCTTTATCTTGTTTTGACGCTATTCTGCCCCCTGAAGCCCAAAAGCTGACTAATGCAACTTCCAGTTTTCCCTTTCCCACTTTGTATTGTATCAGCTGACAGCATTCCTCACATTATTCCTCCCTGTTTTCCTGCCTCCCATTTTACTTCAGTCTATGAATGTCTAAGAATCCCACAAGAAACATTACCATCCATTCCGTCTCTCCTCCCGCCCTGCGGCCTTTCTGCACCTGCATCCTCGCCCTCTTCCCTTCTTCTATCCATTCATGTCTGTCAGGCAATTACCACCTCCATTCCTCCTCTCCATTGATTTCCCCCTCTTCTCCTGTTCATCTCTTCCCTCTTCCATCCCTTCTCGCTCTCACATCCATTCTCTCTTCTCCCTTTACTTTCTTTCCCTTTCTTCATCTGTCCACGTCCTTTGTGTGGTTCATGTAGAAAATACCCCCCTCTGTTGTTCTTTCCCTTTCCATCTCTTCCTCCTTTCCAGTCTCCATTTTTCCCCTCACACCCATGAACCCACTGAGCCCCACCCTACCCTGTGTCTGCTGCGAGCTCTCCGTAGACATTAGCTGTCTCCATTCTGCCTCACTGAGCTAAATTATTCCACAATAAGTCACTGGGCTAATTCACTGGCATAATCACCTCATGCATTTGAAATTTAAATGATTTCATGAGCGCCTGCACCGCTCCCTCATTAAAGAATCCCTCTCAAGACTCAAACACGCAGGTAGGGGCACGCAGGAAAGCAAGTACAACTTTCACCTGTGTGTGGTGGCATTGTGTATTAAGACTTTATGGTGCGTGTGTGTGTGTGTCCTCATTTGTCAGAGAAGGGAATATATTTTAAACTGACAAGCATGTGTATTCCCAGCATCACCGTCCCGGCCCACCAATCGATCAATATACTTCCTGATGAACTGCTATTGGCTTAATCATGGTCCTCTTTTGACCCCCAATGTCAAAGTACGGCTGCATTATGAAGATGTCCTTCAGTAGGCGACACCCCCCAGACCTACTGGTGACAGCTTGACTGGATTCAGACTCATGGGAGGTCTAGCATTGATTGGTTTGTCCATGTGGCGACAGGCACCCAGAAAGGAGACTGTCGCACATACACACAAGTATGTTGTGTTTATACTGCAGACTTACATACATTTGGATCAAAAAAATTAATGCTAGATAGATGAAAATCACAGAAAATTGGAGATAAATCTAGCAATCAATGTTTGCCATCAAGTATATTTTATGCGAGCGGTCATTACAGGGGAGCAAGCTGAAAAACATCCTAACATTTGAGAGAATCTGGTTTTACAGGCACATAACACATCCACATTTACACACACCGCCTGCAGAAGCTAAACCATTAGCCTGAACAGAAATCTATTTTAGGCCGATATCAAATTTCTGAACAGCAACCAGAGTCAGAGAGCATGAAGCCGTCAGAGATGGGTTGATGGGTTGAATAGAGGTTGGGACATACTGCCTCTGGCTCCATACTGATGCTCCACTTAACCCTTTTATAGCTGTGTTGGCAAAGAAAAATGTTGAATAACTTTCATCATTGAACCTTTAACCTACTAATAGAAAAAGTTATTTATTTTTCGCATAACATATTTTCCCCCATTTAATTTAATGAATGCATGACTTCATCAGCAGAACTGTTGTTCAACAGTCATGATCTGTTTTATTGTGAAGAGTTCTTTTTCTTGCCTTGTGTGTTTTCCAACCTTTTTTGATTGTTTGTCCTGGCCTAATTACTTTCACAAGTTCCCCATCAGCCCTGCAAACACCTGACCTTCTGCACACCTGCACTTTATCTTCTTGTTAGTTCTACTTATATTTAAGTCCTGGTTTTCTCTTAAGTCCTGGTTTTCTCTTTAGTCTCTTTTAGATCCTTATATGTTTGTTGTATGTCAAGGGTGACTGAAGCCAACAAGCTAGTTGCTGAAAGGTACTCGTATTTTGATACAATCTCCATTTAAACTTACAAAAATCAAATGTTCTATTAAAACCGTTTAGTTCTCCCATGTAGTACGTCACGTCAAATCAGAGTCTCCTCCATGCCCAATTTCCCAGACTTTTTGTAGCTGCAACTCTTTTACTGAAGTTGACTTTGTTGTGCTAAAAAGTGCAACCCAGTAGCTTATGCTGATTTGTGACAGTAGGATGTAGCATAGGCAACAGAATGGTGACTGGTTGGCAAAGCTCTTGACCCCAGCCAAATGGTGTTGATTGATTGACATCTGTCACAGTGAATGGTGATAGACGTTCTTGCTTTCTAAATTGCTTTCTTGCTTTCTGCATTGCTTTCCATTGGATACAAGGCAAGTTTTAGAATGGCCTGTCAATCAAATACAGGACATCAACTGAATTTGCAGGAAGCGGGACAAATGTTAAGATCAATTTTCAGAAGAACGTTCTTTGACCACCCTTCCCCCAACTTCCACCCTCCAACCTTGTTTACAATTGACTTAAACGAGCATGGTGGGTGGTTTTATTAGAAATACTGCAAAATAGACTTACCTGGTTGATATTAACATGTTTTTTTTCTTCTATTAATTGAAATAACTGATACACAAAATAATGCCAATATTGGATTCTTCAATACACAGATATATAAATGTTAAAAACTTAAACCACTACTACTTAGATAAATTATAATATACTAATGTCATTTAGTAGCTGTCATAATTGCTACAGTATCACATCACACGTGAACAAGTACATTATTGCAATGCAGGCCGTAAACTGTCATAATATCAGGCCCTGTGTGTGTGTGTGTGTGTGTGTGTGTGTGTGTGTGTGTGTGTGTGTGTGTGTGTGTGTGTGTGTGTGTGTGTGTGTGTGTGTGTGTGTGTGTGTGTGTGTGTGTGTGTGTGTGTGTGTGTGTGTGTGTGTGTGTGTGTGTGTGTGTGTGTGTGTGTGTGTGTGTGTGTGTGTGTGTGTGTGCATGTGTGTGTGTGTGTGTGTGTGTGTGTGTGTGTGTGTGTGTGTGTGTGTGTGTGTGTGTGTGAGTGTCTGAGTGTGTGTGTTTGACAGCAGTCTGGTGTTAGTTGTGCTTGAGTTAATCATGGTACCCATGGTTGTTGTGCATAATGGCATGGTGCTTACGAATTAGAGACTGCAGATGGAACATGAATACGATATCTGTCCTGCTGCCTTTAGAAGGCTGCAGGGACTTAATGGAGGAGAAGGTATTTACAAAGTGTGAAATCCTTTATGGATGACAGAATTGTGCATTAATCCACCGCACAGTACGAACTGCTTTGCTTGTAAAGGTTCTTGTAATACCCGTTTCAGTCAGATGTGAAAAGAACATTACACAATTTATGTTTCTATGCTGTGCACATGCAGGCTGGGGGGGGGGAGAGTAAGGGTTTATATGTCACTGGACTACGTAGTTAGGAGGCAAACAAAAAGAACTGTATTCCCTTACAGTTACATAAACAAACGTAGAATCAGATTGGTATGTTTAAAAATAATTGGATTTCTCACAGGAGTACAATGTTACAATATATAAAAATAAATAAAGATCAATAGTATAGGTGGACGAACTGACTGAATTTTCTTTGAGGTTTACATTTTTTTTTTTATGATTTTAAATGTAAGAACACAAATTTAATTTTGAAAAAATATAGTGTCTTCTTTTCTTAAGTTACATCGTTATGTCATACATAAAACACTTAGGTAGAAAAACATCCTCTTGACATTTCCTTTCTCTTGTATTTCATTTCATTTAATTAGATTTTAAAGTGGTCTAAAAGTGGAAAGTAATCAGGTTACATTTCTTTATATGGGGAAACTTAGATTACGTTACTAATGACATTAGTAACACAATTTCAAAACAACAGAGCTTGCTCTAAAGCCAAACTCTGTGCCAACTTATTTTTTGGATCACAATGTAAATCTGCAAAAATGCTTTAACACAGTCCTTAGTTAGCTTTTTGATAGCATGAATAATATCAGTCTTTCATTGATTGCTTTTGAAATCCCTTCAATCATTTTCTTCCCAAGTGTAGAGAATATTCGCAACTGATAAGTATGTGTCATAAGCAGAGGTGGTAACGAGGGAGAAATACTTTGTTACTGTACTTAAAGGTGGGGTAGGTAAGTTTGAGAAACCGGCTCGAGATACACTTTTTGTTATATTCCATGGAATGCCCTTAACATCCTGATAGCAATGAATATCTTAAGTGCTTTGACAAAAAATCCATACAAAAATGTCATCTGTGGAAGCCATAGTACTGTAAAAAGCACGACCAATCATTTTAGCCGGCCCGGCTATAATAACTGGATGGCCTACCTGCCTGTCAGCCTTCCATCTGTGCACAAACTTATCTCGTGCCCTCATTGGTCATGTGCGCGTTCATGTGTGTTGGAGGAGGGGTTCTGTAAGAAAGTGGCAGATTTTTTCCGGCTGTGTATTTTCAAATTCTAGCACTCTCGAGCTGGTTTCTCCAAAATTACCTACCCCACCTTTAAGTAAGTAGATTTTTCAGGTATCTGTACTTTACTTAAAGGTCCCATGTCATGCTTTTCCGGTTATTACCTGTCCCCTTGTGTGTTATGTAGCTTTTGATGCATGTAAACGGTCTGCAGAGTCACAAACCCTCAAAGTACACCCTGTAGCGAGTAAAACTCTAACACAGAATAGACCTGTCTATGCTGCCCCAGAACACCTCCTTGGAGATTTGTCTTTATCCATTTTTCCATCCAAATGGACCAATCCGTGGAGCCCCTCACTCACACACACACACTCTCTCAGCGGCGAAACTGTGACGTGCTGGGGGGGGGTGCTAGTGGAGCCTCACAGCGACGAAACTGTGGCGTGCTTACACTGTAGGTGCGCCACGTTTGGGGGTGGGGGGGTGCGGGTGATAGTGGAATCTCGCAGATGGGGGTGCTACAGCCCCCTCGGCACCGCCCCTTCCCTCGTCCATGATGCTCCTCCTCACAGCAGCGAGCCGTGCAACGTCCCGCCAACACTGCAGCCAGACCCCACGCAGCATTCTCATCTGTTTGTCCTTACTGGTTTCATTTTCTGGTTGCTAACGCCATTGTAACACATAATCACTGATGTTCCGCTGTAACGGTGGTGGACTCATCAGAACTAGGGTTGCAAAGGGTCGGAAAGTTTCCGGTAAATTTCCGACTCGAGTGCACTAAAATTTGAAAGTACACAGCCAAAAAGAATCCGCCCCTTCCTTCAGACTTCCTTACAGAGCACCTCCTCCGCGCGAGCAGGCTGCAGTAACGTTACATATCAGGCAAAGTTAAACACATCTAGGTTAGCAATACTACACAGCCAAAGCAACTCCGATATTGACTCTGGTTTGACTTCTCCTAGTTTGCACTTTCTTTTTGTTCTTAATTTGCTCCGTTACATTTTTTCTTTTGCGACCAGTAGACGATGTTGAACCTAACTCTGCCATGGTGAAAGTGGCCGCGAGTCATTGAAGTACTGCTGCAATGCACGCCCAATGACGGCATGCCCAATGAGGGCACAAGATACATTTGTGCGTGCACGAGATGGAAGGCTGACAGACAGGGCAGCAATCCAATCCGTTTAGCATTGGTTGTAGTTTTTACAGTATTACGGGTTCCACAGATGACATTTTTTTATGGATTTTTTGTCAAAGCCCTTAAGATATTCATTGCTATCGGGATGTTAAGAGCATTCCATGGAATATAACAAAAAGTGTATCTCGAGCCGGGTTCTGAAACTTACCTACCCCACCATTAAGCTGGGGAATTTGGGAAATATTCCATACAATATTAAACAAAAAAACATGACATTTCAACAGTTTAAAAAAATATATATATGTTTTTAAGTAGAACAGAACAAGTTTTAATTATTTTATTGAACAATTATTTGTTTCATTGAAGAACGAAAACAGGAATTTTGAGTTAAATGTTACTCATCCCCCCCAACCCCACTCATTAAAAAATGAACAAAAATGCACCCCGCATCCAAAAATCCCCAAAAAGTCCCATTAAACATGCAAATCTTCCTTCAAGCAATCCTCTGCATTTTGGCTAAACCCTTTCAGTCAACGGGCTCTTCCTGGGCCTCATCAACATCCAACTCTGAGTCTTCCTCTTCAGTGTCACTGTCCAGCCTTGTTGAGGATGGCTCTGTGTCAGGCTCAAAGAGCCTTAGGTTTGCCCGAATGCCAACCAGTTTTTCCACTCTCACATTTGTGAACCTGTTGCGAACCTTTGTGTGGTCTCAATAGCCATGCAGTAAGCAGTGTGCTATGGCATGGATATTCAAGTGTACTTGAATGGCATCTGCTTGTTTTAGTCAAGATTATGCTAAAATATACTCTCCCCAACTATTCCCTGTTCAACTGTTTCCTATGAAGAGCCAACCTTCAATTTAGAAAATTCCCAGTTTATTCCCATAAATTCCCCTTAATTCCCGTGGAAAGTTTCCATCTTTGAAAATTCCCGGAATTTTGCAATCCTAATCAGAACAGAGTGGGCGAGCTGACCAATTGAGCACACTGGGCTCACAGGGAGGGGGGGCAGGAGCTCCAACAAGCCGTTTAGGATTGAGAGTGAATACACATAATATACAGAGATGCTGTATCAGAAACCAATGTGAGTTTGGAAAATTGAACAATGTAAATCTATTCTAGTATACCTCAATAATGGAATTATGATCAGTAGAAACGGGTCCCTTAAGTATTTTTTTTTCTGACGAGTTTTTAATGTTACTCCCTACATTGTAACACAAATATCAGTACTTTCTACTTCTTACATTTTCAAAACGGGCTCGTTACTTTCGTTTTAATGCATGTGAGGTGAATTATAAATAATTGTTATTTTGCATCATTGCGGGCCTTCCCCGACATCAAGACTGATTTAAAACTAAATGGATGTGACAATAACACGTAGAGAAGACGAGCCATGGTGTGCAGATCATGCAAGACAGACGAAAACAACGTAAAAGACGTATGAGGAAGCAGCTATAGGCAGAAAGGTCTAACTGCATAATGTCCATGAGTAACGCTATTACAGTCAGCGACAGGACTGAAAATGAAGATAACATTGACGGAGGCGATTCATCAGACCACCAGCAAGACATCCCGCATCCATGGCTGTACTTAAGGGAGATGTTTGAAGTTGTTGACACAAAAAATGATTTGTGGCGAATGCACTATAATCATTTTTGTTTGATTTGTTTAGGCCTATATTAAGGCAAAGTAACCCATCTACAATGTTGGCGACAGCAAATACAGGTACTTTGCTTTTGTTGTTCACGCTGAATACATTCAGAATGGTATTAATAAAAGTTTAAATTAAGCTTCTTTCCCCTTATATTAATAATATATTATATTAATATGATGTAAGGTCTAGTTAGCTTTGCACAAAAACAGCCAGTTTAAAAGTAACTTTTTACTAGAACTGCGAGTACATTTCAGAGATTGTGTATACTTTTGCCAGCTCTGGTCATAAGCAACACGTTTTAAAGACTATTTCCAATAAAATCAATACATATACTGTTTTGATTTTGTTGAATAACCTTTTGGTTCAACACCATACCAAAGTGATTCACATTAACTATATCTTCATAGTCTTGCTTTTTAATGTTTTTATTTTTCCTTTTTATACACAACTATTATTCCTGAGGCGTTCCGGAATGGCTACATTTAGGAAACTGAAAGCATTGAAGCATAGGTTGAACATTAGCGGCACATCAGGGTCATGGCAACTAAAACATTTTTTTTTAATAATGTTTCTATATCCATGAAAATGTCTGACCTTGACTATACCATCTTGTATTTGTGCAAAGTTTGTCCTCAATACATAAATGTTTTCACACTTAATTTGACATTAAATCTGTCTGGAGGCAAACCTAAAGACTGTTCCCACTTGGACCCATTTGAGGTGGTTGCAAAATGCACCTGATAGTCTGTCAATAATATTTGTTTTAATAAATATGATTGGCTTGAAAGGAGGGCTTTCTGTCACCTAATCCCTAACCGACAAGCAAGGGTGTGGGCTCCCTACAGAACATTGTAAAGATTTCCCATGAAGAAAAATACAATTTTAGGCATACCACTTTGCAACAGCACTCCCAACCGCATCTAATCCAATGCACACACAATACATTTTATACAATACCGAAGTGAATTTGGCCGTTGAAAGTTGAAGGTATAATGCTTTTTGTTCTGGACCTGTCAGCTGATTTCTGGCCACCTGAGTGACAGCTTGCGTCAGAGGAATTGTCATTCCGGCTGATTAATCTGTCAAGACTCGAAGGCCGTTGTTGCATCCTTCACATAATTAACATTGGCCACAAAATACAGTGGCAGCTTTGGATATAATCAATTTGAACTGTGTTGCAGGGACATATCCTGTGTAAATAACAGGCTTGTTAAGTAGCTGTTTATGTGCATAAAAGCATATAAAAAGGTGGAAAACGGGAATGTTTTTTCACACGTTTTGGACAGGAGAAGGTATTTGTATTGTACTTTAGAAGGACATTACCTTTGCCCCCTTTATGGTACTATTCCAACACAGCTTACTCCATCAGACACAGTCTGAAACGCTACTTCATGAAAATGACAAGCACATTGGCACATATATAAAAGCAGCAAAAAGTACAAGATCAGACATAGGGCACGCTCACAAAGGGAGACAGCTATGGGAGATGCAACAAGAGGAAACAAACAAAACAAGTCGACTCACTGGCATGCACCAGTCGCCACTGAAGCTCGCTGAAACTGAGTGACATGTGTTTACCTTTTTTGTTCTCTCCTGGATTCTCAAATTGCTCCATGGATGGGAAAAGCAAAAGAGCTCCCGAAAGCACTGAGGTTGAATATGTGCATTTTTATTTTCCATATTCATCCCCTTCTGACAGGCAGGAACACACCTATTTAAAAGTAGTTTTTTTAATGTAGCAGGTCGTGTCAAGCCTTTCCACCTTGTTGCATTCAATCTGCAAAAGGCAGATAAAGTACAAAACAGTGACACCAGGTTATTCTAAGGCAATTGTTATGTTTCCTGACATTAAATGTTCCCTTCTTGCAATTATTTTTTTCGAATATTCATTCAAACAAATTTTGAACCAAAACCTTTTAATTTCAAAGATTCCTTTTTGTAACATTTACAAGTGGTTACATCAACACTAAGCTTTGTCTATAAACTTTACACGGTTTCAACTTTTTCTCGCCCAATTGCACGCAACCTTGATGAACTTTTACATGCAAACTCTAACATCAGAAGTTATCAAGAGCATTCGTCGTAAAGGTTAAAGAAAGGGTTTGGATTTGAAAAAAGTGACTGAAGTCCCTGTGAGAAGAGGAGAAGGGGGATGAGAGGAGGGAGAGAAGGGTAGGATGAGAGGAACAGACTGATTTGCGAAACCCTACAGCAGCCCTCAAGCTAAAATCCATAACTGTGCCGCTTTATGCTTGGCTGTCATAGCTCTGCGCTCAGTCACTCATCCAGACGCAGACATGCACACACACAGGCATGGGTGCCCACCGCCAACACGATACCCACAGCCACAGAAACACCTGCCACATTTATCTGAGCACAATTATGGAGACAGATGTCCTTCTAAATGACATTCAGAAAATGTTGAGCTTTTTTAAAGTGTTATTCAACAGTAAAGGTCATGACAAAAATAAGATTTATAAACCTGCATTGGCTTCGTTTTGCACGAACACTCGTAATGGAACTTAATGCACATATATTATGCAAACACGCAAATGCTCATAATTGAACACTTTTGCTTCACATCTTTGAACTGATGAATACATTTGAACATTATATTTACTTTTACCCTTTGAATGCAGAGATTGTGCAGTGTGTGTGTTGTTGGTCAACTTCCTGTCACTGCCTGTGCCACGGTCCGGCAAAGGCCTTCCAAATGCCTCAGGGCATGCCGCCAGCCAACCAAAGATAAAAGTCCTCACCATGACAACGGCTGCAGTTATCCACTTTTCTGTCTTATCACCCTGGCGACCAACCTGGTTTTTGACCCCTTTCACGTAATAAAGTCTTCATCAGCGCCTGTCGGGTGTGGGGTAGGCTGCAATGAAAGCTACTTATTTTTTTGGGGAAGGGGGGCTGTGGCTCAGTGGGTAGTGAGCTGGACTTCGAATCAGGGGATAGCAAGTTCAAGTCCCACTGCAGTCAGCATGTCATTGTGTCCCTGGGCAAGACACTTCACCCCAAATTGCTCCTGTGGGGATTGTCCACAGTACTGAATGTATGTAAGTTGCTTTGGATACAAGCGTCTAACAAATGACATGACATGTAATGTAATATGTTCATCTCATAGAGTGTGTGTGAATAGACCCTCCAGAAAAACACGATTCTGCAATCGCATAATTTACCGCATAATCAGCAAGATGGCCCAGATTTTTAAAAGGCCGCATATTTATCAAAAGGGCGCATAATCCCCGCATTTTTCCACACAATTTTGAGGGGAAAAAAAGTTAACTCGTCTTGACGTGAAGTAGTGATGATGATGACACAACGTCATCAGCTCGCGCATCACAGAAGGTAAACAACACCGTAGAGTGAACGTGTGGAGCTCACACGAGAGAGAAAACACCAAGATGAAAAAATCTAATCCATCTCATTTACCGACGAACATTTCTGCTAAAGACCGGGCAAAGCAGTACCCCGATGTCTTTCACGAAAGTGGGGGGAAACTATTCTGCACCCCGTGCAACTGTGTGTTGGAGCATAAGAGAACATCAACGTGACGACCGACTTTGATTCATTCAAACATTCGAAAATGCTTTCTGCTGCTGCGGACAAGAAAGCCAAACAACTCACGTTCACCGAGGCATCAACCTCCAAAACTCTTTCGAGGGCTACAAGAAACAAAGTGAGTAGCCTACAAGATTGAAGCTGGTCAGATAATGAACGAGTAAATGAAAACAGAATGAGGCGGAGAAGTGTGTGTGTGTGTGTGTGTGGGGTGGGGGGGGGGGGGGGTGTGTGTGAGATTAAAATAGCCCAATTGATTTTACAATAAATAAACATTGAATGTGTTTAATCGAATAGTAAAGGTTTTAACGTTAGTGGCAGGTTGTGTGTGAGAGAAAATAAAAATAAGACAGCCCAATATTTATTTTTTCCGCATATTTCGCAACTTTCCGCATATTTCGCAACTTCCCGCAATTTCACCGCATAAAATCACATAAAAACCCTGCATGTTTGATTGCATAATCAAGGATTTTAGCCCGCGTTTTTCTGGAGGGTCTAGAATGTGTGCGCGTATACAGTGCTTGAATTGGGCCGGTACACACCGGTACGCAGTACCGGCACTTCTGATTTTTACCCATGTGGTACCGGCACTTCTTACTGAGTACCGGCAAGGTGGCGGTACTCAGTAAAATGCCGGTACTCAGCCGCCGGCAATATACGTATAAATTGTAAACGCAACGCAGCTCAAATGTGGGTCTGACTCTGCCTCACAGAGGGTGACTGGCTGTCTACATGACGTGGCCTGCCGACATTGCCACTTTCATACAGATCATACTAATGCCCTCGATTGGTCTCTGTGTGTCATTCAAGCTCGGGAGGGTGTGTGTTGGTGTATGTGTGGCGCGAGCGAGCGAGAAAGCACGCGCACCGGTTACGTGTATTGTTGTTAGCATCTGGTGCTAGCTAGCTGCGCTAACGGATATAAGGAGCTGTTTCAACAACTATACAACAACTATAAATGAACCAAAAACAAATAAATAAACAAGTTTCAATGTTTTTTCATATTGGATATTGTATGTTATTGGTTATGGCCATGTACTTATGATTTTATGATTATTTAAATGTATACATTTTTGTTTCATATGGGTGTAGTCTCTTTATTTCCCCCTCAAAATGCACCAGATTGATGCATTTAAGTCCAACATTTAAAACAAATGTTTACCGGGGGAGCATGCCCCCGGACCCCCCTATAGGATTTGAGGCCCAGCCCCACTGTTCCCAAATAGATTTGCAATTTTTTTTAAATAGTAACCCATCTCCATATGTTTCTTTTTGTGTAGTACATTTAAACTAGAGGGCTATCACTTTGTGCAGCAACGCTATTGACAAATAAATCCAGCAAAATGGCACAAAAAACTGGTAGTGGCCTCAGGGACGAGGAGTCATTTAACCAGCCAGTAGGAGTCAAGCTTTACTTTCTTTTATATCCATAAAGAAAAAGTAAATCTGTTTACAGTTGTTTCATTATGGATGTTGAGAGGTATCCATATATCTCTTCATTTTGCTCTCAAAGTGCACCAGATTGATGCATCTAACTTCAATATTTTAAAAAAAATGTTCCCGGGGGAGCATGCCCCCGGACCCCCCTAGACTAGAGGGTGTCAGGTCCACTCCCCACTTATAAAAATAGCACTTTACCACTGCACCCCCTCTAATCTCAGATGCACCCTGAGTCATTTTGTTTAAGTACAGTGAGCCTTTCTAAAATATACAGTAAAGAGACAAACCCACCAGCATTATAGGATATACTATGACTTTGAGCCAAATAATTGTTTCTGATTTAGAGTAATGGCACCGTTTTTATTCCAATTCAAGCACTGCGCGTATAACCATACTTGCCAACCTTGAGACCTCAGAAATCGGGAGTATTTAAAAACCACCATGGATCGCCGGAGCTGTTAGAACAGTCAGCGCCAGAGCCTCCAAAAGCCTCCAAAAGCCTACAATAACCATCTACACATGCTTATTGTAGTTGTAAGCGCAATGCCTTGCTGCCTGTAGCACCATCCTTGATGGAGCAACCCTGTCTCCTAAAAATTACGTTCCCAAAGAACTAAACTGCATTCTCAATTACGTTTAGCTAGAAACGTATTTTCTCCCACGTTACATTTGTTATGAACGTATCTTAAATACGTTTATTTTCTACATATCTTTGCCATTTATTGTCTTGCTTATAATAATAGTCATTTATAAATATCATTTTAGAGCACACATTTGAAATCGAGAATCGGGCTCGATATATGGTTAAATTAAAATCAGTAGGCAAGGCTGTAATTTCGCCAGCTGTTACTCTCATGAGCGAGGCAGAAAATAACATGCCAAAAAGCTGCTGTGTCGTTTATTGCACCTCAAACAAAATCCAAATCCAGAGTTACGTGTTTCTGTACTTCCTCTAGAAAGGACACTAAAGAAGAGCTCTGTGGCTTCAGGCTTGATCGCCGTTCAAATGACAGTGTTGGTTTACCCAAAAGTGGGCGGGGCTGTAAAGTGACGTAGATTTTACTCTCATCTATTGTTCAAAACCATTCTATTTATTTCAACGTAAATTACATGCCAGTGTTTTATCTTTTTTATTTATTTTTTTATTTTAAATCGTATAATGTCGGAATTTTTCTGCCATCTGTGAGGAAAAGAAATGGGGCTCAGAGCCATACACACCACAAACCCACTGAACAGATTACCCAAGATCCTCAGCTTGAAGCTCGTTGATGTTTTAGCAACAATGCATGTTGGGATATGATGTTAATGCGATATAATATCCGAAAACATTTTTAAAAAATCAAATAATACTTTATTCCGAGTGTTCTTGCTTTTTTTCCTTTGGAAGTCATCACATAACTGCATTGTAATACACGGTTCGGCTGCATTAAATATTACATATCTGCCGTAGTTCTTTATTTATAGAGCCCTGATGAGAAGACTTCTGGACAAACTTGAAGAACTGCCGCCAAAACTGAATATGTGACGTGGATCATAAATATATCAGCAATTAAAAAACATCTTACATTTATTTTCACAAAATACGTCTCTTCGCAGTATCAATAGTAATGCGGCTGACTTTTGTATTTGATCCAATTAGTAGATAGGCTGTATTTACAACATAACGGTGCACAGCTGATAGAAAAGGAGTTTTTAAAGATATTACTGATACTGATACTGATTCTTTGAATATAAGAATGTAAATACTGAGTTGAGAGAATAGTCAGGGGATTTGGGTGATGGGAGACACATCTATGGAATCACAATTTCAATAGCTTACCATTAAATTACGGATATGCCTTTCTGTCTGATGTTTTACAAATTAATGTGTAGAAGTAAAACATGATAAATAGTATAGTAAATATCCTTTAAAGTTATGTAAAAACATGAATAAAACTACACATCTCAGGGTTCATACGGTCATTGAAAACCTGGAAAAGTCATGGAAATTCAAAATGCAAATTCCAGTCCTTGGAAAAGTTATGGAAAACAATATGTTTACCTCTGAATTGTAGAGGAGTAGTAAGCCTACTATTTGATTTGTTTTAGATAGGCACAACATGTTTCATCAGACCTTATTTTCCTGTTCCATGTTAAAATAAACCATTTTCAGTGGTCATTTTTGTTTGGTCATGAAAAATTAGTTAAAGGTAATTGAGAAGTCATGGAAAAGTCATTGAAAATCATTGGTGAAAAAGTGTATGAACCCTGACATCTTCAGATGTTATACATACATAAGTGTCCTACACTAATAATACAAAGTTATTATTAGTAGTATGTGTGTACCTTGTGTGCACCGCCTAGTGGCTAAAGTATGTTACATTTCATAGGGGGAAAGTAGAAGGTCAATGATAGAAATATAGAATATAAAAAATCAAGAAGATACTGTGATCTATACAATACAACAGTTTAGTGCACGATGTACAAAGATATTAATATGAGGATGTGCAAAACAGAAAAACGAATTAACCTTTATTAAGACATTAAAGAATCCTTTAGGTTACGGTCTTCTTTCAAATAAGAAAAAAGCTTTGGGGGTATCTATCTATAGATAAATATTAAGCCTGACGAGGAACGTCTAATATATTGCTTTCCTGCAATGTTAACTATGTTGAGGCACTTATTTTAACTGATATTATACACATTAATGATACTCTTATGTATGTAGATAGAATAAGAAATGTGCAGGATATGACAGTTTAATGGTGGAGGTATTGTTACGCCCAGGTCTAGGGGAACTTAGGCGCAGCACAAAATGCACTCTCCCCCACTCCCAAGAACACGGACACTGAGTCAGAGAAAGCATTTGGTACATTTATTTAAATCATTTAAAAATGATACAAAAATAGGAGTAATAAAACCATCAAAAAAGAAACAAACCTTAGAACTCAAAATCTTACCTAACCGAGAAAATAAATATAGGCCTACAGGCTTCTTACCTACACTAACCTAAACAGGAGAAAACGATCAAGCCAAAAAGGGAAGAGAAAAACATAAAGGTTTTGTACTCCTAAGAACATACGTCTGTCTTTCAAAGACAGGTAAGGTATAAATGGCCCGCAGCCAGAGGAGAAGGACAATGACATCAAGGTGTGAACACAGCACCATAGAACATAATCTCAGAAAAAGCGCCGCGTTGGGAGTAGGAGAAGTTTAGTCAGTGAGAGCGGCCGAGGAACTGCACGGTTGCCGCTAAATATACTCCCGTCTCCCCAGGTGGACCAATCAGTCTGTCGAGGGCAGCCAATCAGCTACCGGGCACCACCTGTTCACTCATACGCAGCCACACAGACACAGGAGGAGGAAGAAAATACCTGCACACAAACAACATAACGACCCCGGGTCGTAACAGTATACACACATATTGATAGATGTCTTGTAATGCACTGTTGAGGAACCTGTGACCCAAGTTTTTCATACATTGCATAACTACACTGTAGTTGTGTATATGACATGTCAATAAAACTTAGAAAATCTTGAAATCTTGAAAGGGATGTGCAAAATAGCAATTATATACAGTTTTTAATGAACTATTAGTCGAGAATAACGAGTAATTAATATACTTTATAGAGATCTGCTGATAAATGTTTCGTCTTCTCAAGCACCAACTATCAAATATCTCTCCTAATTGTTGGCACTTGACAATCACCTTCCCTGAATTTTACTCAGGTGTAACTAAAGTCTGATTTAAGGGTTGTATATATTTCACATCATTAATCAGAATCTGCAAAGTAACAAAAATAAATGTAGAGTAGTAAAAATACCAGGTTAACCTATGAATTGTAGTGGAGTATAATTAAAAAGTAACAATGAGCTGTCATGTGGGTATATATTAATGCTGCCCATTATGGATACAAGCGATTTTCACCCATTTAGTACTTACATGTTTTACATTTGTACACACCAATTTGTTTCCTATCGCCTAAACCTCCAGGGCTGTACACAGTTTAATACTGTCAACTTCTAATTTTGGGAAAAACGAAAACGTCTTTTTAAACTACAATTCCCAGTAGAGACGTGCCATAGAGAACATGTTGCGAAACACAATAGCCAGCAAGTGTAGTTCTGGGGGTGCGTTCAAGTCCAGTTTTTAATAGCCTGCTGTGGTTTTGTTCCATTTCAAAGAGCTTGACGCTCGGCGTAACCTTGGCGCACTGCCACTCCAACATCCAAATCCCAGAGCTTGAAGACTAATCACGGGGTTTGTCAACGGGACTGTAGTCGCAAACGATAGCTGGGGATTATGGGTAGTGTAGTGTCTTCGGCCATCCTAAACTCTGAATTTGTTTTTGGATATCATATCGCATTAACACAACATCCCAACGTGCATTCAACGAATCCAATCAACAAACATGAAAACATTCCCAGTTAAACATGCACAAACAAATCGCTAAATAAAAAGATAAAGCACTGGCATGTAATTTAGCCACAGAGATCTTCTGTTACTGTCCTTTCTTCTTAGAGGAAGTACAGAAATACGTAACTCTGGATTTGTTTTAATGTTTGAGGTGCAATAAACGACACAGCAGCTTTTTGGCATGTTAAAACTATTATTTTCTGCCTCGCTCATGAGAGTAACAGCTGGCGAAATTACAGCCTTGCCGACTGATTTTAATTTAACCAAATATCGAGGCCGATTGTCGATTTCAAATGTGTGCTCTAAAATGGTATTTATAAATGACTATTATCATTATTATAAGCAAGACAATAAATGGCAAAGATATGTAGAAAATAAACGTATTTGAGATACGTTCATAACAAACGTAACGTGGGAGAAAATAAGTTTCTAGCTAAACATAATTGAGAATACAGTTTAGTTTTTTGGGAACGTAATTTTAAGGAGACAGGGTTGGATGGAGCATATGTTTGGGCTGGACCTGTATAGTTTAATTTACACGAAAGGAGAGAGCAGAGGGTAGTGTTGTCCATTCTTGTTCTATTTTCTTTGACTATCTTCCCCACCATGCTGAATACCCTCTCAGACTTTCAGTTGCGCGCACCACTTAAGATACGCGCTACCATGGAAACCAAACAATTGTGTAGCTGTATTGAAGTCTGAGTGGAAACAGCAACATTTGGAGCGTTATGTTAGAATGAAACAGGTCATGACTCACACATTTTGTCAGAAATTGGGAGAAATGCAGGAGAAATATGACCCCGGGAGGCAGGGCCGTGGGAAGTAGGGGTGCTGAGGGTGCTGCAGCACCCCCTGGTGGAGGACAGGGGATCTGCACTTCCACAAGATATAATACAAAAAACCGAATTTTCAGCCTTGATGTAACAACATTCATAATTAAGTAAAGATAACACCCTTTTCACCCCGGTTACATTTTCCATTTGCCCTGTACGATGGGCGCTGTAAGTGATGAAAGTGGGGGATGTTGGCTTAGCAGGCGCCCGCAGCTCACAGCCAAAGTGAGAGAGATATAGAGAGGGGATACCGCGGTACCGGCGGGGATTGCTGTTAGCTTCTGCTGCGCTAACGGATATAAGAAGCTGTTTCTACAATAATGTGGAGGGAGAGTCCTCTCCTGTCAGACTGAGAGGCTCAGTGAGGTAAATTACTCTGAGGGCTTAGATAGTTCACTGTAGTTTAAGTTATCTCAGTGGGTCTCAAACATTTTGATCACAATTTATGCAAACAAATATTTCCAAGGCACACCTTTATAATTATTAGGATAAATAAAAACAGGTTTGAAATCATCCCAATGTATACTATAGGACAGTACACCAAAAATATCGTTTAAAACTGGAGAGATTTTAAAATATACATAAATAAATGTTAACTGGTAAAATAAGATATGAATGAACAACACAAATAAAATAAGTTACATGTATTTGTTATTGGCTATGGTAGGTTATTGGAAATGTTCACATACATACTTATTTGATAAATAAAATGCAAACCGATCTTTTTCATATGGGTGTTTAGAGTTGTACCCCCTAGATCAGTCTCTAATTGGGCGCTCAAAGTGCACCAGATTGAAGCATTTTACTTTAAAATGTTAAAAAAAATCTTCCCGGGGGGACACCGCCGGACCCCCCTAGAGGATGTGAAGTCCACCCCCCAATTAAAACATGTTATAATATATAATAAATGTGAAGCCTTGTTATATAAGCTGTCCACCATGTCAATATATTTATCTTTTTGCAGTGTATTGGTCTTTTGTAGAGGTTTTTCATTGCCAGCTAAAATCTTGCCTATAGGGCAGCACATTGGTCAGAACCAGCCCTGGTGTCATCCCCACAGCACCCCCCATTTGAAACATGTTCCCACGGCTATGCCGGGAGGAAACCGGGAGAGGGCAATGAAATCGGGAGTCTAGTGCGAAAATCGGGAGGGTTGGCAAGTATGCGTATAACTCATGTTGTGGGGACATGGATCTGTTACCACTCACGTTGTGGGGACTCTTCTGTTTTTGTTGGACAAAATGCTAAAAAGAGTCATCATAACATAAATCAATCAAATTCCAGAGCGAAGACTTGCTTCAAGGTTAGGCTTAGGCATATGCTAAATCAATCAATCAATCAATCAATCAATCAATCAATCAATCAATCAATGTTTATTTATATAGCCCAATATCACAAATGTTACATTAACACTTAAACAAGGTTAAGTGTCCTGGAATTGGATGAAAAGACAAAGTGAAGTCCTCTAAAGTTAAAAAAATGGGACTGTGTGTGTGTGTGTGTGTGTGTGTGTGTGTGTGTGTGTGTGTGTGTGTGTGTGTGTGTGTGTGTGTGTGTGTGTGTGTGTGTGTTTCTGTCTGTCTGTCTGTCTGTCTGTCTGTCTGTCTGTCTGTCTGTCTGTCTGTCTGTCTGTCTGTGTGTGTGTGTGTGTGTGTGTGTGTGTGTGTGTGTGTGTGTGTGTGTGTGTGTGTGTGTGTGTGTGTGTGTGTGTGTGTGTGTGTGTGTGTTTATATGAGGTATAATGAAAGAAAATGGGACAGTTTGCCTAAATGTACTAAGTAAATCAGATGACAGGTAAACTACTTACCGCATAGCAAATGAGAGAGAAGTTTGAAGAGAAAACAGGACGCGCACAGCATGCAAAATGTGTGTTCAGTGTCCAAATAGCTGAGAAATGTGGAAGATAGAGTGATTACAGAATGAAGGAAGATGGGATGAAGGGAAGCGAAAGAGCTTGGTAGACAAAAGGGGAATACGATTAGATAATGAAGCATTACAAGTCAACATGAGTGTTCTACAACTCATTACATTTTCACACTCTGTTCCCAGTTAATGTTAGAATTATAGAAACAAAGCAGGGATTCTCAACTGAATAGGACACCACATGTCGTGACTTGCAAGTGTAGTACTGTATATGTTTCAATTCACACAAATAAACAAAGGAAGCCACTGGTGCTGCTCATAAACACTTGACTGAACTCTATAGTGTTCCCGAATTGAGTTAGTGGTTGTCAGACAAATTAAGCAAATATATAGTATATATATTGTACAATTATATAAAAGAGCGGGGGCTACAGGCTTTTTTTTTCACGAAACTGTGTGTCAGGGCTTCTTAACATTTAACAACCTATTAACCAGTTAAGCCCATATACTGTATATACAGTTGCAAGAAAAAGTATGTGAACCCTTTGGAATTACCTGGATTTCTGCATAAGTTGGTCATAAAATGGAGGAAGACACTGCTGTCCAGAAAAAACATTGCTGCACGTTTGAAGTTTGCAAAAGAGCACATGGATGTTCCACAGCACTACTGGCAAAATATTCTGTGGACAGATGAAACCAAAGTTGAGTTGTTTGGAAGGAACACACAACGCTATGTGTGGAGAAAAAAAGGCACAGCACACCAACATCAAAAGCTCATCCCAACTGTGAAGTATGGAGGAGGGAGCATCATGGTTTGGGGCTGCTTTGCTGCCTCAGGGCCTGGACAGATTGCCATCATCGACGGAAAAATGAATTTTCAAGCTTATCAAGACATTTTGTTGGAGAACTTAAGGCCATCTGTCCACCAATTGAAGCTCAACAGAAGATGGGTGATGCAACAGGACAACGACCCAAAGCAAAGAAGTAAATCAACAACAGAATGGCTTCAACAGAAGAAAATAGGCCTTCTGGAGTGGCCCAGTCAGAGTCCTGACCTCAACCCAATTGAGATGCTGTGGCATGACCTCAAGAGAGAGATTCACACCAGACATCCCAAGAATATTGCTGAACTGAAACAGTTTTGTAAAAAGGAATGGTCCAACATTCCTCCTGACCGTTGTGCAGGTCTCATATGCAACTATAGGAAACGTTTGGTTGAGGTTATTGCTGCCAAAGGAGGGTCAACCAGTTATTAAATCCAAGGGTTCCACCCTGCACTGTGAATGTTTACATGGTGTGTTCAATAAAAACATAAAAACATATAATTGTTTGTGTGGTTTTAGCTTAAGCAGACTGTGTTTGTCTATTGTTGTGACTTAGATGAAGATCAGAACACATTTTATGACCAATTTATGCAGAAATCCAGGTAGTTCCAAAGGGTTCACACACTTTTTCTTGCAACTGTATAAATGGACGTATAGAGTCCGTGAGGTCAGCCATAGGATTCTTCAGAGTTGCTGAGAAGCCTAAAGTAGGCGGTATCGGCCATTGCCGTCTCGACAGTGACGTCAGAGCCGAGGCGGGACGTGCTGCCACCGAGCTGAAAGCTCCAGAGCTAGCTGAGGCTACCGAGCTAAGCTAACATGCCACTGCCGTCACATTTTACGTTTCTAAGGTATGTGGACATGAAACTATTCAGCAAAAATATAAATAATAATTTAAGTTATTGAGTTTTTAGGATAATACTTCAGAATCTTAAAATCCCTTAAAGAGCAACTTGCAGGTTAGAGACACCAGTGAATAAATGTGTAGGAAAATGATGAATACACTAGATTTTCAAAAAAATATACAGAAATATACACTACAGTGACATCTGGCGTCGTTTTTGTAAGACATTTTTACTTCCGCATAAAAAAGCCTCCAGACGTGACCTCCCACGTGTGACGTAACATGGGGGAGAGCAGCCGGTCTAACGTATGAATAAACATGGTTCAAAATGCTAGTTTTGACACAGAAGAGGTTGAAAATATATATTCGAATGCATATGATTATAATGATGAGCCTGCTATGCGTCCAAGAGACCAGGAGCAGCCAAGGATTAGAAGAAATAACGGCCATCGGTGAGAAATAGAGCTGTGGTGTGTGGAGAACCAGTGGAGAACAGGGCAGCTGTCTTGGTGAGTGACCGGTGTTAGCCACAGTTAATGTTAGCTAACGTCATAACGTCTAATGTCACTTGTTTTGCATCAATCTTGACAGGGGTACTTATTATATAGTTTGGATTCCTAAAGCTTTTAGTCTACTATCCCATCATTCAAGGGTGGTTTTCACTATAAGTAATGTTGGTTTTTTTGGACGCATACTATAATTTACATGTTTGTAGTATGTTCAATCGAAATTAACTTTAAAATAAAAAAATTATATATTGATTGTGACTTTTCTACATCCAACTCACAGGTTTATCATTGCTTTGAGAAAAAAGATGATTAATTTACCCCTTTTAGAAGTGAAGATATAGTCATTTGTTCTGGGAATGTCATTTTCGAGTCTGAGACTTCAAAAACAGGCTTGGGGCTCAACAGGTTAAAGACCGTTTATAGGCTCAAACCAACAAATATTAGTTTTTTTACTTGATAATGATTTGAAAGGGAATTTAATTGATCGAAGGATTTTCTGTCAACAGGGGTTCAGACTATATCATCCAATAATGTGGGCAGCTGTGGCCCTTGAGGTCGTCTACTAATCGGAAGGTCGGCGGTTCGATCCTTTCATTCAACATGTCCACAGGAATATCATATATCATTATCATATATCTTTGTATGGGATAGTAGGTCATTCATCTGCTGTGGAATTGTTTTTGGACAACTAACGGGAATGGCAGATTGCAATCTATTAAAAAGATAACAAACCACCTTTGCCCTCTGTGTTGTTTAGCTCTAGGTAAACTGTGTGGTTTGGGTTTGTCACAGTTACAATAGTTTGGTTAAGGTTGGTAAACTATCATTAAACGAAGAAGGATTTTCTGTTGGAAAACACAGCGGCTTCTGATGTTAAAGTATGATTTACTTTTTACGCCTAACTGGTTGTATTCTAAATTTTTTGTTTTTTAGGTCCTTCCTTGGCCCATGTTACACCCTTCTGTTAAGATAAAAGTGAGGGTAGTGCCAACAGAACAAAAAGACAATTTTCTTGACAATGGCTATTCAGAATGAACTGAAGATTTAATTTTGTTTAACCTATTCACTCATTGTCTGATTGATGATTTGGTTTATAAAATACATTTTCATAACAATATCCCATTGACTCATGTGACATCTGCTTGTTCTTGCTTAACAAAAATGATCGCCCTTTTTTCGCTAGTTCCATGACGTTGACCCTTAATACCACAGAGATATTTTGGTTTTTTTATAAGGCTTGTGTTATCACAGCAAGACACTGTGACACTTTAGCTTTCGCTGCTGGAAATATTTAATTTGGCAGCTAGATGTTGTTTACTTCTAAGCTTCTGGAAAGTGAAAGCAAAGGTTTAGTGACCAGAAATTGAAAAACATGGGTTTTGTGATCCACGTTTAGCCCATTCAGGCAAACTGGAAGACTCCTGTTTATTAAAGGCTGCAGAGGTTAAATAAGTCAGTGAACTTGGGGGGAAGTTAATGCTTAGTAGCTCACACTGATTCCAGATCACACCTTTGATGCTGATGTCAACAGGAATAATGAATGAAGCTGTTTTGGGTTTAAACAACTCTGGAGGCTTGGTCATTAAAAGTCAATGTGAATAATGACAGTCTGAGCCAAAAAGCCATTCTGTTACTTGCAACTTAATCTTAAAAAACAAAACAAAACAATTATTTTTTGGCTGATCTTTAACAAACTATTGCCCAGCATGATAGAGGAGCGACATCTGAGACACCCACTGCCTGTTACCATTTTATTATTATTTACCACGACAAATGCAATCTCTGGGACTGATTGTCATTTCACCATAGCCCGACAAGAAATTAAATGGAAATGTCAAATGGTAAACAATCGGCAAACAACTTGTGCACGCTCCCTTTCACACACACACATAACCTCATACATAGCACCCTCGTGCAATTTGAATTTCCATTTTGTTTAGCTCACTTGGCAGCGTGTCCCAGGAGAAGTTTTGAGCTGCTAATGTTTTATTGATGGCAGTCACCTGGACTCAGTGGTTTCCTTCCACACAGGCGTGCCTCCCGGACAGATATGCAACAGCGGGATGCAATTGTTGTTTAACAGCAGCAAGCCTAAATTCCCGTTGCTTGGGGTAAATGTATTTGTCTCCGCTTGAAAGAATGCAGTTATTTATTATTTATTTCTCAATTTTCTATATATTTTTGGTGTTTTCTCGCTGTCCTTTTTGGCCCTCTGGCTTCTGCAGTCATTTACCTGCATTATCTTTCTCTACCTCCCTTCGCCTTTCTCTCTGCCCCTCTCCCACCACCAATACAATCTCCCTCCCTTCGTTTCCAGCAGCAGCATTGTATGCATCCCAGCGATGGGATATTGCTTTTTTAATCTTGCTGACAGGGGACAATATTTATGTATTGTTTTTCAATATCCATTTCTCATGCTTACATAGGCCTCGGTTTGGCCCGGATGTCAAAAGCAGAACACCGGCTCCTGCCCTTACTCTCCCCTTCCCCTGTGATGCCTGTGTGTTTTGAATGTACCCACCAAGAGAAGACCAGTACTCACATGTTTTTACTTGAAGGTCACCTATTATCAAAATCCACTTTTTCATGTCTTTTATACATAAACATGTGTCCCCTCTGTGTAAAAAGATTCTAAAAGTTTCTTGAAAAAAAATGTGTCCTGATCCATTTATATAAAAACCTCTGAAAATGAGCTGATCCGATTTTGGCCACTTTATGATGTCATAACGATTTTCTGGCTTGTGTAACCATTAGCCAATAACCAACCCCCACCTTATCACCTGAATCTCCTCCTAGAGCACCATTGTGTTCTTTTTAACCAAATATCTCTGAGAGGGGCGTTGGGAGTGGCTCATCTAAAGTAACAGACAGAGAATCAGCACTTTTGAAACAGGGATGAAACAGAGGGGATTATGGGATGCTGCAATGATCTGTTTGGTATTTGGAGCCAAACACTTCAGAGACATGTTTGTATATATATCTGAGAACCATAATATATTGATGAAAAACAGTATAATAGGGGACCTTTAAGTAAAAGTAGCAAAACTTCAGTCAATGAATACTTTGCTACTTTTAAATGTCCTCCATTTAAATCTTATTTTATTAAGAGTACGAACTTAAGGCAAAACAAATAATCTATACCTATAATGCAGAATTAGCTGTTTCAGAACATTTTATATAATATCAAGTATTCAATACTATAATGTTGCTATTACTTTACATTTCTTCCTCTTTCTTTTCAACCAACACCCATCATTAGACATATTTCTTGGACCCAACCAGACAATGGTGTAATAGCGACCATCAGTGAAAAAGTTGAAACGCCCCAAAGCATACTCTGCGTTATTGTGTATTTTATTTGATATGTGGCCATCATTCACAGAATAAACATCATCCTCAGTGTCATTTTCCAAAAGACTTCTATACAATACTACATTTCCCCTTTGTTTATTTAACGAATGGTCATTATAATACACATTTCTTTCTCTCTGAAAGGGAAAATAAGGGAGAGGGTGATATTCAGACTCCTTAAAAGGAAAGTTTGGGGCCAAATAGGAGGCTGTTTAAGAAGTTGAGTAGCAGTGGTCATTGCAGTTCATATTGAGGAGCAAGGCCTTAGCAACAACATGATTGGAGTTAGGAGACTAGTCTGGGGGCCTTGTATACAGATAGAGAGCACTTCACTGTAGGGAAGCAACTTCCCCTCGGTATTCAAAAGTTATGCTCTTCCAGGGTTGCATTAAAGCCTTTTTTCTCTCTCTCTGCCTCCCTCACACTGCCCGAAGGCCATTCTAAGTCCTCTCACTGTGTCTGTCTGTACAGTTCACCGGTGTCCCTCCAGACCTCTCGCCCCTCTCTCCCCCATGCCACAACCACCCCCATTTCAGTCCCTTGAGCTCTGACCTGGGCCAAATGTCTGACAGCTCACTAAACATAATGGCCTCGTGATCCGCATGGAGATAAATACACGCACACACACAAGAAGACGCGCTGAATCAGGCTACCAAACAGTATGTGTATTGCTTAGCAATCTTGAGCTGTGAGCTCTTCAGTTTCTCTGCAGTGTATTTTTTGTGATTAGGTGCTTCTGAGGTCAGAGTAGTTCTCTAAAGCTGCAACACTTAGCAGTTTATTTATCCTAAAAAGACACATATTGTCTCTTAAAGACACAAGCGTTATGAATGATATCACTGTGAGTGTGCGTTTGTCCTTGATCAGTGTTGCGTTCTTGCAAGACTTCTGTGTATCCAGTGCCACTGAGTAAACAAGACAAGCTCCTGACAAAATGCTTTTTTGTCTCGCACACACACACACACACACACACACACACACACACACACGCACACGCACACGCACACGCACACACACATACACATACACACACACACACACACACACACACACACACACACACACACACACACACACACACACACACACACACACACACACACACACACACACACTGGCCCTTAGAGCAAAAACAAACTAAATGATCCATAAAAAATGATTTATGAGATGAGGGGGAATGTCAGAAGTAAGATGTGAAATATTCAGCAGCCATTCCATATTCAAAGCAAAACTTTAGAGGTGCATGGATCCGCTACACCGCAGCAGGTTATACACACACTGATGCACTCTATCACCCCTGGAGATCAAAGTGTGCATGTTTGCTTGTCAAACACTGGCTGGGGGGAGGGCTCATATGTTACCACTGCATTACAGCCAGCGTCATCACTTTTCACACAAGTGCAGGCAAGAAAACACACACATGCATACAAACATATGGTAATAAATATAGTTAGAAACAGCAGTGTGAATATGCAGACACATACGTAGTGACACTCATGCTCGCTCTGATGAAAATGGAAGTGAAGGATGGTAATCATGTTTTTAAATTGTATTAATTATTGAAGAGTTGGGGTTTTTCTCTCTGGGGTGAAAGGCCTTCCACAACCTTTTTATTGTATATGCTCAACTGCCAGGTCAGATTCCATAACTTCTCCACTGTATTGACTTGACGCGCGCACACACACACACACACACACACACACACACACACACACACACACACACACACACACACACACACACACGCACACGCACACGCACACGCACACACACACACACACGCGTAGTTCCATTGCACATTTATTGGAAAACTTGATAAATGTCAGTACAGTGGTTGCTAAAACGTGCGAAAGCTAGTCAAAACTCAGTGTCAATTGTTTCATCCACCACTTTGGTCTAGACCATGGATTGTAATAAGAAATTAGACTTAAAGTGGACCTATCATGCTATATTTGAACAATATATTGTAGGGCTTTGAGATCAGCTGTCAGAAGAGGGGGAGAAAAAGAGATCCCCGTCCTCCGTGTTTTATTCTTATATGACTATATAGAGTAATTATTCATTAGTTTTAAAGCTCAATAAATAACAAAGAAGATCTTTGACCGGCACTTTTCTAATTTTTTCCGGAAGATTTCAACTTTAACGGACATGTTGACCGGCGAAAAAAAATCGAGCTGAAACTCTGCAGCACGGTCCCCTCGTTCCTTGGAAGAGGCGGAGAGGTGGGTGTTTGTCATCTGCTGGTGGACTACCGGAGAGAATTACAGTGCTTGCCTCGACGGGGAGGGATTGCATTGAATTACAGCAGGAGAAAACGCTTGCCTCGGGGAGGGAGAAAAAGAGCCACAGCGGAGAATAAACAGAAGGGCAACCATGGCAACCATGCACGGGAATTCTTCTTCGCTGCTTTTGTGGCAGACTACAGCGCCACTTACAGGCCTGGCATATGTATTACAGCGTCTCCAGCGCTTTCGAGCAGCAATGGCCGGCCGTGGCCCAACCCCACATTCCCCTGATAGGTGGAGAGTTGCCCATATAGGCGGAGTTCCTTGTTTCTGACGTCAGAGATATTTCAAATCTGTATCAGTCTGTATCAGATCATTTGCAGCCCTGTTTTTAGAGATTTGGGTATGGAGGAAAAGAGAAAGGTTTGTGTTTTGTGACACTTGGTGAGTTCCCTGACACACCGGGGACACATATTCATGTATAAAAGACGTACAAAAGGGGACCTATCATGCAAAATGCACTTTTGTGCACTTTGTGTGAGGAGACAGCCACGGCCAAAGCGCTGGAGACACTGTAGTACATATGCCAGGCCTGTAGGTGGCGCTGTAGTCTGCCACACAAGCAGCGAAGAAGACTTCTCACAGATTCATCCCTTGCAAAAATAGGGCTAAAAAAGAGCAAATAGAGCGAAATGAGGGATGGCTAAAATGCATGATCTGTTTGGTATTTTGAAAAAAAAACATGTTTTATATACACTGAACAAAAATGTAAACACAACACTTTTGTTTTTGCTCCCATTTTTCATGAGATGAACTCAAAGATCTAAAACATTTTCTACATACACAAAATAACCATTTCTCTCAAATATTATTCACAAATCTGAAAAAATCTGTGAAAGTGAGCACTTCTCCTTTGCCGAGATAATCCATCTCACCTCACAGGTGTGGCATATCAAGATGCTGATTAGACAGCATGATTATTGCACAGGTCTGCCTTAGGCTGGCCGCAATAAAAGGCCACTCTGAAACGTGCAATTTTGCTTTATTGGGGGGGTCTGGGGGGGTCCGAAAACCAGTCAGTATCTGGTGTGAGGGTTAGGATTAGGGTTAGGCGTTAGAAGTTTGGAATCCTGTCACCGGGAAGCGGAGTAATGGAGTAAGTGTGTTTTTTCTTCTCAAAATGTTATATCTATGTTGAGTGAATCGTATAAAAATTTCGTTACCAGTTTCACCCACATACTGTAGTCCACAACGTATACATGTAATAAGGTATACACAGTTTTTAGATTGTAGGCTGCCAAGATACTGTGTTTTATAAACATTGTTGTTGTGTTTGCTGCGCAACCAGAGTTGTTGCTGAAAAAAATCCCTGTGACCCCTGGATGTTGGGGTCAGCATGGGTTGTATCTTTGCTTTGATCAAGTAAGACTGCAGGTTTCTGTTTTTCCTAAATGCTGCAATTATACTGCGGTCTTGTAAAATGTCAGTTTTTCCTATAATGTTTTGAAAGTTGGATTTAATAACTTTGACTAGTTTAACAGCTGACTGGGAATATGTAGTGATAAAAGGCAATTTGGAGGAGACCAAAATGGGTTTCGTCTGTTGAAACGTTCTAAAAGAACGAGTGTACCCTCTAGAGATCAATGCTCCAAAAAGCGTTTTGGTAGCCATTTGGAAGTCCTCTCTGTTACTACATATTCTATGGAACCTCAAAAGCTGTGATTTAACCAATCACGCATAAGTGTGATTAGGATGGTGGCTTGTTCTGTGGAGAAGGGCATGGGTGTCTGACTCTTTAAAAAATACTTTCGCATCCAATTTGTGTGTTTTATCGAAATTAATTCCTTTGAATGTGGTGGTGTCCAGGAAATCCACTGAGGTGTAGCTGGTGATGGATTTTAGTGAGATGGATATGTTGTGGTTATTCAGGGTGATGACAAATAGATCAAAATCCTCCTTTGAGTGAGACCACACGCCCCAGATGTCCTCCATATATCTGAAATAATATGTGGGAGTCCTTAGGCAGGAAGACAGCGCAGAGGTTTCCCACTCTGCCATAAAAATGTTGTCATAGGCTGGAGCGAACTTCTTTCCCATAGCAGTACCTTTAATCTGCAGGAAGAACTCTCCATTAAATTCAAAATCATTCCGTGTCAAATTAATCTCCAATAATTGTAATAATTCCTTGTGTGGTCTTTTTTTATCAGGGTGTTTACGGAATATGTTTTTTATGGCTTGTATGCCTTCTTGGATGTCTATGTTTGTGTATAAGCTACCTACGTCCATCGTGAATAACATGGCGTCCTGAGGTATATTGAGTTGTTTAATTCTGCTTAAAAAGTCATAGGTATCCTTTAAATAGCTTGTGTGGATGATGGAAAGAGGATTGAGGTAAAAATCAATAAACTCGGCCGTGCGGTAAGTCTCGCTGCTACAATCAGATATAATGGGTCTGCCCGGAGGAATTTCATAAGGTAAGGACCATTTATGTCTTTCTTTGTGTATTTTCGGGAGCATGTAATAGTCTGGCCCTGGGTTCAGAGGTTCCTGATATAACCCTCATTTGTTTATCATGAATGAATTTTTTGTCATATAGTGTTTATAAAATCTTGTCAACTAATTGAATTTAAGATGCAGTCAGTATCTGGTGTGAGGGTTAGGATTAGGGTTAGGGTTAGGGTTAGGGTAATGTTGTGAATCGAGTGGCCCATGGTGGTGGTGGGGTTATGGTATGGGCAGGCGTATGTTATGGACGATGAACACAGGCCACTCGATTCACAACATTACCCGAACCCGAACCCTAACCCTAACCCTAACCCTAACCCTCACACCAGATACTGACTAGTTTTCGGACCCCCCCAGACCCCCCCAATAAAGCAAAAATGCACGTTTCAGAGTGGCCTTTTATTGTGGCCAGCCTAAGGCACACCTGTGCAATAATCATGCTGTCTAATCAGCATCTTGATATGCCACACCTGTGAGGTGGGATGGATTATCTCGGCAAAGGACAGTGCTCACTATCACAGATTCTTTCCGATTTGTGAACAATATTTGAGAGAAATGGTTATTTTGTGTATATAGAAAATGTTTTAGATCTTTGAGTTCATCTCATGAAAAATGGGAGCAAAAACAAAAGTTTTGCGTTTATATTTTTGTTCAGTGTAGGTATGGCCCTTTTCGAATATAGCATGATAGGTCCACTTTAAGGTGGCACCAACCATTGGCATGTTGACTACAAACCTCAAGCTTGGCTATTGGCATTAGCCATCTTTCTTTTGGTAACCGGAATAGATAAAAGATATGGAGTTAAGTACATCTGAATGCTGAAAAAACATTTATTTAAGAATCCAAAGTGTTACAATTAACTTTTGTTGGAGAGAGATAAAAGTGTCATACAAACATTTAGACAACACGCAACACACGATGCCTTGATCATCTATTTGTATTTCTAATTAGACCATTATTGACAGAATAAACATCATACTGTATTAAAGAAGACCTGAAACAACAAGAAATACCCTACACTCATCAGGAATATTTTTACTGAGGTCATCAGGTGAGAAGTAGGATACTTTTCGACTTCTATACAATCAGACTTCTTTTTGAAACTCACCTTTTTCTGGCCATTTGAATAAATGTAGGTTTAAGGCAATTCCATATTGGATTAACTTTTCAATCTCTGAAGTTGCCACTTGGTCCAGACTGATGTAGCTCAACAACTTTTGGATAGATTGCCTTGAGTCCAATCTGTGGGGTGTAAGATTAATCTTTCATCCTCTATAATGCATTGGTGCGGTATCTTATTGCCACAGTCTTACTGCTTTATGGCGGTTTTATTTCCATCTCTGACTGGTATCTGGAAACAACTTGTATTTGTTATTCTACATAATAAAATGATTTAGCAACACTAGTTTTATCATTGGCAACTTTTCCTCTGATGCATTTATACAGAAGACTAGTATCAGTGTAAACAATGAGTATGTAACATTGTTTCCCTTGCAACAAACTCAAAGAGCATCCTGTTTATCTAATGTAATGATGTGTCTGAGCTTAAAGGCTGTCAGACGAGACACACGAACAGTCCATTGTCAAGTGAATTAGTAGGGCCGTAACTAAAAGTGATGTGTTGACTGTACTTTAGATGTGCCGCCTAATCTAAATTCATGGCCTGTTAGAGCAGATCCCTTACAAAGCTTGAGAGTGATAAGCACTTGAGTGACTTTGCTTTTATGTGGAGCATCTCAGTGCACCATTATGTCAATAAGGGCTCTCACTCACTCTTTGCAGGCATACCGATACATTTGCAAAATAAAATGACAAAATCACCCCCCCCCCCAAGAAAACCATGCCAATGTACTCAACCAATCACAAATAGCCCGTATAATCACCCGATCACCCAACCTTAGTACACATAAACATATTTAAGGGAAAGTAAGATGCAGTAAGAGCAAACAGTACTTTGTTGAAGTGGCAATAACTTACAGCGTGAGCAAATCATGTTTATTAGCACTTAACTGTGTAAACAGATACTCTCTGTGGTAAAACATATTTTGTTTTAAGTAGTCTTTGCACAGGTATCACTTTAAAAGCTGCCTTCTGTCTATTCTGAATGTGACCACTGCTGATTGGACAGATGCAGGAAAAAGGTCAGATGTCTGATTGAAATAAGTGGTTCAGAGAAATATATTAACATTAAAGGGGACCTTTTATGCAAATGTACAGGTTTATTGTTGTATGTTGTGCCTCTACTGTGACATTTTTACATTCTTTAATGTTATGAAAGTGCTATTTTTCCTCTGGACCAACTCTTTTCTCCCTCTGTATGAAACCAGAGCCCAGTCAAACTCTGATTGGTCAGCTGGCCGGCTCTGTTGTGATTGGTCAACAGCTTGGAAACGTAAATGTATTGGAGTGCTAATAGAAGCACGAGTGTTATGCATGATGTCATCATGTCGCAGAAGTAAACAAAGGAGTCCAAACGGGAGGGGGGAACTTTGGGATATTAGCCTTTGCAGGCAATTTACATGCACAAAAATCTATATAACACACTACAGGAAAGGAAAAAACCCCAAAACCCTAACAGGGGACCCTGAACACAAACAACAGTAAACATTTTTGTTAAAGACATACATATTACATACAGTACATATTTATTAAAACCGTTAAATCAATTATAAAATGTAGCGTATCTAAGCAAAGCTGTTTTGTAAATGATTTGCATTGCATTTTCATACAAAATTAAAATACCACCCCAATACAAATAGGAGTCTGCTCTACAGAGGAGAAGACTAATGGATTTGTGTGTTAAGTTTGTTAATCATATATCTGCTAATGACAATAATAAACACATAATGCAAATAAATATGCAGCCCCACTCCCAACTCTAATTTCTCAATGCCCTTTTTTCCTCCCCTGGTTTACTGTTTACCCTTTGATTAATTACGGAAATTACTATTAAAAGGAGAGCACAGCTTTAGGGGGGCAGTTTCACATTTTTCCTCCATTGCAACTTTCTAAGTTTGCTAAGTTTGCTAATTAGCCACGAGGGAAATATCACACGGAAGGTGTCTGAAGCTCTCCGCTGTTTCTTTGCCAAACAGAATCCGTCCAGCTTTATTAGCAAATGTTATAATCACGATGTTGACACAATTAGCAGATATTCTGACAATTCCATGCGGGCTCTGCTTTGGGTGGTAGTTATAACAATTGAATTCCACCAGTTATCAGCAAGCTATTTAAAATTGCCATCAACTGTGTGGAGTACATCACATACAGTTGAGCTTGATATGAGCTGCTTAGCATTCGAGACATTCTTTAGAGTCGGAGAGGGTCACAAGTGTCCTGCATGAAGGCTCGAGTTTATCTGTTGGTCGGCTGTTGAAAACTTGACCTGATATCCCCCTCTATGTCTGTACGTTAAATGAAGGCCGGAGCAGGGGTGCGTCTGGTTTTGTTGGTGTCAGTCGTGACCTGTACAATCACCATTTCTCAAGTACTGCTGTGGGCAAGGACACACAGGGCTGCAGATCTGCCACAGGGAGGCTTGGATAATGTCTACCCAGCAAGAATCCACTAATACGGTTCAAACAGGTCATGGTGCCCGTGGCCACCAATTCAAATGTTTCTGATTTAAAATCGTAGTAGTGTGTGGCTGTTCAGAACTAGTTTTTAACTCCTTTACATAAAATGAAAATTACTTTCAATTTTTTGGCCAGAAATCTTGGAAAACATTATCTTACGTAATAACTACTGAAAAGCAGAAGTAGTTCATTATTCCCACAAGTCTCCAAACCTACATAACTCATTTTCTCTATGTAGAATAGGAAAACAACACATTGTTTCTTTCAAAGCTGAAAGAAAAGCTTCCTACAGTGTGGAGCTATTCAGTGATGTTTGCTCCTAGCTTGGCGGAGTGATAGAACAAAGATGTATGGGGTACCAAACCAAGTTGCGGTTGTTGGATTCACCTCCAAATTCTTGAACAAGGTGGTTTCTTAATAGGTGTACTTTCGGCTTAAGATAGGATGCATTACTACAGGTAGACATTTCTTTATGTTCCCACTGCACACCAAGCTTAGTGTTCATAGTGCTGACAGTAACCAACCCTAATGCTTCAGAATGCCATCTTCCTGGGTCAATAGTTCCTAAACAAAAAAAGAAAGTTAATTATTTGTATTATTATTATTATTATATATTTTTTCAAGATCATGTTGGTTATAATAAAATATGTTTAAAGCAAAAGTCATGACGAAGTTAAGGTTGATGGGTTGTTTAAAAAAACAAAACACAGATCTTACCATAACCCGACCCTACGCATAAGACTGCATTTAGTTGACTGTCTGAGACATAAAGACAATGTTGACTTTTTACTCATTAATGTCAATGACGTAAGTAACTTAGCAATCATACCTACCCAAACTAACCCGACTACATTAACCACATGTTTAACCGAGTGGCCTTGATCTGAGAGGAAAGGCCATTCCCTTGAAACTTCATTCAGTTTGCTTGCATGGAAACTCTCTTTCTCTCAGCATCTGCCTCTAAATATGCAAAGAGCAGTTGAGTGAGCAAGTGAGGATCGAGAGTTTTTTGAAATATTCAGCTTTTTAAACTCTTGTTTAACATGTAACTTCAAATCCTCTTTTACCTACACCGTGCGCCAAATGCTACTCTTTCCACATACTTTCAGCTAGAGACTTCATTCCAACTTTTAAACGGTCACAAAACCTTCAGCTATAACACTTAATCTTCAAATGTTTGATATATTTTACACTGAGATATTTAACTTTGTTTGGAGCTTGGTAAAGAGGCTTACTTCAGATTTTAACATTAGTGTGTATTGCGCAGCTCGTTAAGTCTAGAGTGCTTTGATCTCAAAACAGAGTGGAGGAGAGTATGACATTTTCCCCCAAAAGTTTTTTTAAACTTGTCATAACTCCCAAACCCTACACTCCTTGGACATAATTGTATGCTTGAATTGTAGGAAAACCTCAAAAAATTAAGCAAACAAATTAAACAAAATGCCTCTTGAGGGCATGAAGTGACAAAAACGTTCAACATGTCTCCATTAAGGCCCATTGTAAATTCAGCCTGATCTTTCCTCAGAGCAGCAGCTGCACACCCTTAGTAAATCTGCCAAAAATACCACATTATTGACCCGAGAGGGCAAAAAAAGCAGGCTCCAACGCTCCTCACGGTCCTGACATCCTCCACGCGTTGACATTTTACCGAAAACAGCTACAGTTTTTAAACTACAGTTAGAAATGTAAGAGGTTTATTTCTCATTCAGAACAATGGAAAGGCTCTCCTTTCAAAGCACATCTCCATGGAAACCTATGATCTCTGGGCTCACGTACATTGGTGTTTGATAACGTTGTCACCATGGTAACCTTTGATCTCTGGGCTTACACACACAGGTGTTTGATAACGTCGTCTCCTCAAACACACAGACTGGAGTTTAAAGACTGTCTCAGACTATTATTTTCTGTCTGATGGAGACTTCTTACTGACTTCAACATGTTCCACATATTTTATACATTATTGGTGACGTTTGGTTTTAGTTAAAACATTTGCAGTTAAAATATTCTGCTGCTTTTCAAAGCGTTTTTACTTTCTTTTCTCTTCTTAAATACACATTTATTCACTACTACTTACATTTAATATCTAACTCCTACTTTCAGCTACAGAAACCATTCAACTATTACATTATTCAACTATTTCAGGACATTCAGGCTATACATTTTGTTGTATATACCTTTTAAAACATTTTCTTTTAAATATTAAGCATCTTCACTATTATTCCTACTCTTCCAGTTTAACATTTCACTTTCAAGTTTTTAACAAAGTCATTGCAATGCGTTTGAGCTGTAACAATTTGATTCAAATCATTTCACTTTTCTGCATTTCTCCGCTCAGTTCAGCAACACACTTACCTCGTTTTTGTAGATAAAAGCAGCGAAAGAGACCATTCAACTAATAACAAATTCCGCTATTTCTGCATTTTCAGCTAAATTCAGAAACAAATGTTCACAGTTTACAGCATTCACACGCATTTTCAGCAGGATATGCACTTTCTAGTTATCTCAGTAATGCAGAGCAGTCATGAGCGGGCCGGGGGAAAGAAACTAGCTGGAATTTTGGCAAGAGCCTGGAAGCATTTCAACATTGCAGACTCCCATCAAACTCAGAAATGAATTACCACATGTACAGGTGACTGGATTGTAATGTTTTGTACATCACTGAAGTGAAGGTAATTTGTTTTATTTCAGCATTTTATTGATTTAAGACATGGACAGATGAGAAAGTCATAGGAAATTGAGACTTGATGTGGAGCCATCAGAGGAACACATGTACCTCCAGAGATGGAGGGCTACTCTTCTGCTTTTAAGATTTTTTTTTAATCCCTTGAAATTTGTATTAAAACATGCATTGACTTGAAATAAACACAACTGGACATGTTCCTCCGGGAATGGAAACAAATTTGAAATGTTCCACTGACAACCATGTTCTATTCTTTCAAGGGAAGCTGGGATAACATGACGAAATACAATTAACACACTGCCTTGCATCCTCCATCCTTCATTCACTCATTCTCCACCCACCCATCCTTCACTTCCCCTCAATACCACCGAGAGCAGGCATTCTCAATTAATCCTCCACCTGCATGAATTATTAAGACGTTTAGCGTCAAGCCTCGTGTTGCCTCAGCATGTCATGATTCTGTCATGAGCTCAGCTTTACTAACCTGAATTACAAATGTCAGCAGTTGACCTTATAAAACAAGGTGGAACATACACTTCTAACCCTTCAGGTCCACATTTTGAGGGTCCTGCACGAGTTCATATCTGATTTATAACAAGGCTGCGTTAACGGTGCTTTGAAACAGCAAGGAAAAATACATTTTGTATTTGTTATCACTGTTCTGATTTAGCATTAGCTTTGTACTCATCAACTCAGGCAAAATGGCCAAGGTGGAGGCCATATTGATAAAGGAACACCAATTGCGAATTGATCATATATGATCATATAATAAAAAGATTCTGGAGGAAGAAAGCGTTTTCTTTGCGAATGCATTCTGCAGAGCTACATTCAAGCAGATAAAGAAAGAGTGGTTGTTGTAGTGATTTAAAGTATTTCTGTTTCAAAGCCACTATGTTCTCCTTGTTTACATTCCAGTTAGTTTACTTACTGCGGCAAAGCCCTTTGCCAAACAGGTAAAAGAAACATGTTGATGTTGAGAAGTATTTCTATGCAAACACAAAAGATCACATGCATACAATTATATTGCATGACCTTTTTTGCAGTCTATATTACATGCGTAAGAAGAACACGTTTGCAAGAATGCAAATACTAAATCCATGTCAACATAAGGAAATGCTCCTTCAAGCAGAGGTGCAAGGATTATAGAATGAAGCAACAACTGCAGAAGAAGCTGTTAATCGGCCCTATTTGGCTTTTTGGGGTTTTCCTTTTCCTTTAGTGGGTTCAGAGCAGACTGGGCTCTGGTTTCAGACAGAGGGTGAAAAGAGGTGCTGCAGCACAGGCAGTATGAGAAAAATAAAGAGCTTTTTGAACATTAAAACACGTTTATTACTAAGTGATCATGAAAACTTTTTCAATTTTTTATTTTTGTCCTCCTGTGTTCCTTCACACCTGCTCTTAATCAGCCTTGTTAATATTCCCCAACAAATCATCTCCCTCCCTGTCATCTGCCTAATTACATCACTCACTTCCCCTGTGCTTCTCTGCTCATTTTCCCACATCATCATGTCTGTCAAATTAGTTATTGCTTTCACTTCAGTCTTTGTTGGAACATTGGTTGTGTTATGATTGAACATTTAATGGAAAGTTATTTCTTTATGGTTTTGTTGCCTGTTTCTTTTGACTTTATTCTCTTTTAGGCCAGACCTCTAGACTCAAATAGCTTTATTTAAAGATTTATTATATTATAAAAACTTCAAAAACAACCTGTTTCGCTTGAACCCTTCCCAATAAACCAAAGACAAACAAACAAACAAACAAACAAACAAACAAACAAACAAACAAACGTGTAGCACTTTAAGGGTTTTGCCAATTTGAAACTGATGCAGCAGCACTTACAACTGTTTGGCTTATTTTAAGTGAATATGTATTTATTCACATATATGTTTGTCTGAGGTATTATTGTTATTGTTTATTGCACTTATTGCAAATCACTTTGGATAAAAGCATCAACTAGTTAATTTGTACTGTGCCCCATAAATATGTTTCTATTTGTAAACAGTCTCTGGTTTAGCGTCATATGTTTTGCGGAAAAGGTGTTTTTTGGTCACAATGAAATATCTTACAACTAAACTGCATTTTTCTATTTTGTTGTAGAAAAATATTTTGTACTGAGAACTCAGCCCTTCACAGTTATACATAAATAAACCACCTGCAATATGATACAAAAACATTATAAAAAAATAACAATAGTATTGGGATTGCACAGCCTTATTAACAGTAAAAACGAATGTTGGTAAATTATTTAAAAATCAGCATTTTGGACAGAATTTTCAAGTTTAAAATATAATAAGGCTGCATTTGGTGGAGGGAAGGGAAAAGTGAATCATCCCAGTAATTAGAAATGCTGAAGAGAAGTCACTGACTCGGCTGGTCACAATGTGAATTGATTCAGCTGAATTATAGAGTTGTTTTTTTTACAGTTTGTTACCCATTTTTTAAAAAGCAGACGGAGGAGGTCATGGACAAAAACTCTCATCAGGGATGCACGCAGCCTTGTCGCTTTCGTCACATTTCCCGGAACACCGTGTTCATGTCAAAGTTTGCTTTCACAAATTACTTCCAGCAGGTGAAGGAACACATATAAGTGGTGTTCTCTCTGTCTTCCAAACTTTCTGGCCTTCCTTCAATTTTCCCTCCCCTAAAGTTCCATCTTTATCTCTCTCTGTGAGGGGGTTATTGTTAAATATTGATTGCTGGAGAGATTGGGGGTCTTAAAGTGAGAGCCAGATGGAAAACGAAAGAAAGGAAGGGGAGAGGAAAGCAGCTAGCCTGCAGCCAGCAGTGAAAGGAGCAGCCTTCTGTCTGGACCTAGCCACAGATGTTTGCAACAGAGAGCCATAGCAAATACAGAAAGCTCTCTACATGTCGCTCTCTACATGTCTCTCACACACACACACAAACACACACACACACACACACACACACACACACACACACACACACACACACACACACACACACACACACACACACACACACACAGTGTGAGAGCAATAGTGAATCAGTCTCTTTCACATTATGCTATAATTGGCAGGAGGCTGGAGGAGGCTATCACTTATCTTGTCACTGAGCAATTGTTATGGGTAATGGAAGCTGTGTGTGTGTGTGTGTGTGTGTGTGTGTGTGTGTGTGTGTGTCTGTGTGTGTGTGTGTGTGTGTGTGTGTGTGTGTGTGTGTGTGTGTGTGCGCGTGCGTGCGTGCGTGCGTGCGTGCGTGCGTGCGTGCGTGTGTGTGTGTGTGTGTGTGTGTGTGTGTGTGTGAGAAGATATTTGTGTTTTTGTGTTGGTGTGTGAGTGTGACTCCAGGCAGCAGATGGAACTCCATGCTAATTGGGTGGAGATCAGTGGGGGAGTTTTGGAGGAGCCTGACCCCGGGCTGGGCTGCTGCTCCCGGGCTTGGCTCGCTCCCACCCCTGGCTCCGGCTGCTCCTCTGGCTGCTGGTACCAGGCTGCTCTCCATCACTTCCACCCGCCCATAACCCGCTTCTGAACTGATAACCCAGCGGCCAACGTCTTCCTTCATTTCTGCTTTTCCTTCCCTCGATTATTTCCTTTAGCTCATATTTTCATTTTGCTACAGTTTACTATGAAGTTATTCCTCCTTTCACACTTTCTGTGCAGCAGATACACAAAATCCGAAGATATTCTCTAGTATCCACTTGAGTAAAACACATTTTTTCGTCTAGAAAATGTTGTTTCCGCTCCACAAAGAACAGAAGGGACTGCCAGCTATTTGTGTACATATTGCTTAAGAGCAAAAACCCTGAAATGGTTTCTGGGGTGACTGGTGGTAGCGTAAGGTGCATTTCAGTAACACAGACCCGAATCAAAAGGGTTTGGTCAATAAGTCTGCTCCCCCCCAGAAAAAGAAATACTACAAAATGTTCTTCTTATTATTTACTATTTTATTCATAGATGATGTTGTATTTCTGTAAGTAAAATGTAATGTAATACTAACATACTGCATAGATAATACATACTGTATGTATGCTATACAACATATATATCATGATACATTTACACTATGCTACATAAACTATACTTAATATAAAATGCAGGATATATACCATAATGCATTATAAAACATATGTTTATTTCAGACATACTTTGCAGAAAATATTCTAAACTCAATATAAACATACTACATAAAGTATTCTACATACGAACTGTACTGCATACGACACATACTACATAAAGTATTCTACATACGAACTGTACTGCATACGACACATACTGTAATAAATCTGAATCTGTACTTCATATCTACTAAATTACACTATTCAATGTACATTACAAACATTACAACGTATGTACAATTCTAAAAAGCATACTGTACTTCATATGTATATATATATATATATATATATATATATATAATATATATATATATATTACTATAATGCACTTATTATATTAAACTATTTAATAATGTTTTTTTAATCAAACCCATACTACTTATTTAACCTCAGAGTTGCTTGACCAGACTTCTGAAAACATAGTATTTATCTGTGCGATGTTCAAATAATCAACTAGTGTAACTGATAATACATGTTTTAATGTTATTTCCTTAACTTCCCATTGACCTGTATACCCCTTATTTTAAATATATATTTAAACAAAAAATACATGCAAATTACAAAAATGTATTACCTACTGCAACATGTCAATTCTGCTATGGGATCAATACAGTGTCATCTTATCTCAAAGCAGCACGATTAATGTTGCATTTGATTGAACGTCAGTACGTCCTTATTTGCAAATAGGCAGACTAATATAAATTGGTGTTTAAACCATTAGCTGATTTGACAAAAAACAAATACTGTATATAACCATTTTAATAATATTTTAACCATTCCCTTAACAGGCAGCACTGCTAAAACATTCCCACTTTCTCAAAACATAATTATAAATCTAATTGAGTGGGCTTGGGTAATTGCAATTAGCATTTGTTTTTGTTCACTATTTTTCCAATGAAACAGTTAATTAATAAAACAGTAAGGATTCATAAAAAAGGCCTTTTTTAAATTACATGTTCCCAAAGATCAAATCCCAGCTTGACATCATCACACATGAACGGACATGGCTGTAAATAATAAAATATTAACGCAACATCTCCTCAGCGGCGAAATCAGGGGGCCAGCCAGCAACTCTTGTGAGCCTTTGGCTATTAAACCATGTTGCTCCTTCCATGAGCAACATGCATAGACTGGGGAAATTGGATCATGCATAATATACAGGCATATGCGTGACATTTGCACATCTGCCAGAAACAGTACACCTAATGGCACTGGCGGGAACTAGCACACAGGACATTTAAACATTTTTTGGTAATGAAGAAACAGCAAGAAAAGATACAAAATGGTACTCGTATTTTTAATTGTTTTCCATTTGTTTTAGCCTGTCAATCTTTATTGTTATTTATTTTTGGGTTGGTATATGTCTGTCTTGTTGTTTTCCCACATAGACACACCCACCCACTTTACGATTAAATTATCCTACATAAATAGAATTATTCAACTCCCGCAACCCTGATATTATTTGATGGCGCCCAGCGAGCATTTATCCATTATTCATGCCATGCCAAAGGGGGCAACTTTGGGCCGAGGCTTTGGCAAAAGCATGCCTGAACCCTTCATTATGTGTGCAGAAGTGTGTAAATATATATACTTATATGTTTGTGTCTGTGTACAGTATGTGTGTGTATGTTTCACTCCAGAAAACACTCATACTGCCAGTACCAAGCTGGTCACAGCGACACTAGCAGAAAATCAAAGAATGCAAGAGAGCAGCTGGGAAGTGTGCGTGTGCGTGTGTGTGTGTGTGTGTGTGTGTGTGTGTGTGTGTGTGTGTGTGTGTGTGTGTGTGTGACTGGAGGCCAAAGCTGGGTTTTTCAGTCAATGAATTGGGATTTGAACGTGCCTTGGTCCCTCAAAGGCTTTTCTTCTCAGCTGTCTCCCAGCAGCGCCATGAACACATTGGCATGATATTCACAGAGTGCATATATCGCCCTTTGTTTTTGGGTGACACTTGGATAAAGACGTCATCTGAGATAGCAAAACAGCATCCAGTTCTTTAAGGTCCTGTCTACACATCACCATCCTCTTTCTGAACACACCATCTGTGTTTGTAGCGGCTGCTTCGAGCGCGTTTAAATATTCAAACTCTTCAGAAAAGTGCTGGAGACGTCGCTGCAGAAATTGGAGGAGAAGCTTGTTTATGGCTGTTATGTAAGACAGAAAATATCATAACAAAGACTGAAGAGCCTATGTGTTGGAACAGCTCAGTTGGGCAGACACTATGTGCTGCTGCAGTTGAGTGTTGTACTTTTATCGTCAAAGGGAAATTCTCTTCCCTGTCTACGGCTCTCAGGCGGCTGTAAGCATTAAAGCCCATTCATACATACGTTCAAATCTGAGGGCAAACATTTTCCCATTGGTGTTAATGTTGAAAATGTCAAACAAATATAAAGAAGCACAAACGTATTATAAAATCCAAGGCGCCATGAAAACATGATATACACACAGTGTTTATATCTTCCTTTGCTTTTTGGTGACATTAGGAGAAAGACATCATCTGAGATATTATTATTATTATTATAAGTTCAGTTTCTAGTTCTTTTAGGATTAAGGGCCTGTCTTCAATAGCATCTTTTTCTGAGCGTCTTCTCCAATAGTCTCAAATGAAGTGTGAGCAGATGCTGTCTCATGCAGCCTTGAGAAAGTGTTTATTTGAGTGCATCGCCATTTCTGTGCGATTGCTATGAACGTTTTATAATGTCAGAACTTTTCAAAAATGCCATGGTGAAATCACTGTATAAATGTGGTGGATAAACTTTTTCATGGATGTTTATGTAAGATATAAAATATCATATGGACCGAAAGAAACGCCCTGGAACAGATCAGTTGGGTGGACACCAGGTTTCGCTACTCTGAGTGTTATTTTTTGGATGACATGCTGGGAGGAGGCACCCAAGTAAAAGACGCTATGCGGACAAAGGCGCTAACCCATCAGGGTGCACTATAACTACAAAATAAAATAACGGGTAGCATACTTAAAAAGATTTGATGGACAGTATACTGCAGAACAATCCGCAGCTATATAATCTTATTACATGTTGTCTCTTTTGAGGGACTTCCAAACACAATAGCTTCTAAAATACTCATCCTCACTGTTATTCCAAATCAACTTGTTTCAATAACACATTATGCATTGGCAGGCTTCCAGCTACAGTGTGTGATGTGAATAGAACCGGGTTACTTTGTGTAACCTTGATGGGGAAAAAAGGGTGCAACTTAAATCTCGACAATGTCATTTCAACTCCTCTGGATGAAACATTTATGCATTGCACTATGAGTTACCTGCACTCATGGGAGATGTGAGCTCTGGGAGTCTTGTTGGGTAAACATTTGTTATAACTTAAAAGATAACCGGTCGCCTGACTATGCACATTTTCACCCCAGACTTGCATTAACGCTACTCACTGAGAAGAGTCAGGGAAACATTAAAGGTTTTTTTTTTTATTTCAGTGTTTCTTTAGAGGAAATACACTTTAATGGCATACCTTAACTGTAAGCAGTTTCTCTTTTTGTTCAATATTATTCCTTTTGAAAGTGGTTGCTCCCCTTTGATGTGATGACTGATATAATTTCATGTTAATCCTCATGCATCCCCAGTGAGGAGAATTATGAAAAAAGTGGCAAGATGGAAATAGAACATGTGGATTTGTTTAATCTTGCAATATAAACAATGCACAGTGTCACTATAATCTAAACAATCCAGTGTGTTGGTTTATATTTCAGTGCCATAGACATATTCAATCAAACTATTTATTGTGTTCCTTTTCATTTATGTATTGTCTCTTTAGTTAATGATGAATATGTGGTGTTTTTTACGATTACAGACAGTTTAAGTTATGTAATCAGTTGATTTATATTTCAGGACCATGGACAGTTCTCCATAATATATCCAATGGGTTAATGGTACATTTTGATGTAATGTCTAACTTGATTATATTGAATTGATTACCTCTGCTAAAGAGGTTTTGTTTTAAAGTTGGGAATGATGGTCTGTTTGTCTGTAAGCAGAATTCTTAATAAATAATGGTACATCTTTCATGAAACCTTGAGGAAGGGTGAAGCATGGGTCAATAAATGACTGAGTGGGATACTAAAATGATGTTTAATTTCACCAAAATTGCAGAAGATGGCATTTCTTCTGCATTAATGTAGAGTCAAAGTACTTGGAAAATGTGTTCCTGACCTGGACAATTCCCCTTTCGCAAACAACAGCTCATAAAGTTGCCAAAAATGTTGTTACACAACTTGCAGAATTTAATTAATAAGATGAAAAAACTGTTTGGCTGCATCTATGTTGTATTCACATTACAACGTGAAGCTAATAAGCACCAGAGTCAGAGAATAACATCCCAACTGAGGAAATGGGACCATCCGAGGAGCACCATTAACCTTGGCAGAGGTCTGCCCTCTGAGTGCCATTCTTCTTTGTTTATTATTTGGATTTCTGTTTCACTTTGATATGTCTAATGTGTTCTTATTCAAAAAAATGGTTGATGCACTATTTAACTATAACTTGAGTTTGAAAGGGCCCTATTCTGCTTTTGGGGGTTTTCTCTTTCCTGAAGTGTGTTAAATAGGTTTTTGTGCATGTAAATTATCAGCAAAGGCTAACATCCCAAAGTTCCCTCCAGAGGGAGTTTCTCTCCCACACACTCCCCCTGCCTTAAGCCAAGCAGTTGACCAATCACAGCAGAGCTGGCCAGTAAACCAATCAGAGTTTCCAATCAGTGCTGCACTTGAGGAAGTGTGAGAAAATAAGACACTTTAAATAAAAAGCTTTGTGAACATTAAAGCATGTAAACATGTCATAGTAGGAGCTCAAAATACACATTTGAATATCAAAATTAAAATATGATGTCCTATCCTTTAATAGATTGGATATTAATTCAGGACCATGGGTATGTGTTGATTTTAGCCCTCAGTCTCCTGGTGATACAGCATTACCATCCCCCTTTTGATCTGCCTTTGTATAACCCAACCACACATATAAACATCACGCACAATAACACAGACGTGACCAAACTGATGTACATTAACTTATATGATAAACAGACTCAAAAAACAAACTTTATATGCATATGCACATCCTACCATACAGGGTTCCACACAGAATATGGAGGGACAGACAGGAGACATAAGTAGGAAGCAGACTGTGAAGCACCATCTGCAGTGACACACACGTACACACACGCTCAGACACATCACCAGTTAACATGCGCATGTACAGAGGGCCATTCAAACGCATCTGTCTCTACTTAAATGAAGAGCAGCAACGATATATGAGCATATGTATAACCAATCTGGTTCAGGTTCATTGGCTCTACCTTTTCCATATAACTAGCTCATATTAAATACATATATGTAATACATCAATTTGAGTGCGGCAGTAGTTCCTGCCTTTTTCCCCCTATGCTTAAAAGAGATGTAGTTCATTGATATTCTGCTTTGTTTTAAAGAGGCCCTATCATGCTTTTTGGAGTTTCCCCTTTCCTGGCGTGTGCAATATAGTTATTGTGTAAATAGTCTGCAAAAGCCCCATCCCCGACCTTACCTGAAACACCTCGATTGGACACCTTTTGTTTACTCCAGTGACATAATGACATCACTATGTAACACCCACGCCTCTATTGGCTAGCGCTCCAAAACATTGTACGTGATATTGTAAGGGACGGGATATTTCTTGGCAGCTAACCAATCAGAGCAGACTGGGCTCTGGTTTCAGACAGAGGTTGAAAAGAGGAGCTGCAGAAATAAAGAGCTTTTTGAACATTAAAGTATGTAAACATGTGACAGTAGAGGCACAACATATAAATATAAACCTGACAATGAGCATATGCGCTCATAAATCACAAACCATTGAATTTAGTTTAAAAAAAATAGAGCACACACTGAATTGAAGTATATTCTACATGTCTCTACTGTATGTCCAATGTTAAGTTTGTTTCACTTAATTTAAGTATAATTGCAAACTCCATTACGTCTTACGGTGGCTCTGAAGTGCAAGTCAAAACAGAATTTCAGGAAACGCTACAGTATTTCAGGAAACACTACAGCATTTGAGAAAACACCACAGCATTTCACAAAACACCACAGCATTTCACGATACACCACAGATTTTCACGAAACACCACAGCATTTGAGAAAACGCCACAGCATTTCACAAAACACCACCGCATTTCAGAAAACGCCACATATATCCATGTAAATACTATGGTAGACTACAACAAAATAAACATATTTTACCGTGATTTAATTGTAATACACGTTTCAAAATGATGCCGAAGTAACAACATACTGATACCAGTTAGTACAAACCATGAATTAGTGCTGTGACAAGTCTGCAGACAAGACGGAAGGAGAAAAACCTTTTAAAATGCGTGTTTTCTGAATGGAATCGGATCGATCAGGATAAACTAACCTGTAGCTGCTCCGTTCAAACTCACAAGAATGGCACACAGACAAAGATTAAAGCAGCGACTCTATTCGCCATTATATAGACAGTCTATGGTTTGTTCATGTTTCACTTTTGTCGAGTCTCTAAACAGATATGAGGAGCTGTGAGCTCTGTGTGTTAACAGCTAACGGCTGATGTTTCAGGACATGTTGCGCTGTCGGGTGCTGACCAATCACGAAGCGTCATTTCTTGACTGGCAGCAAAAACAACCAATCATAACAGTGCGTCTCTGGCTGGCTCTGTCCAATCATAAACAAGAAGTGTTCTCCCAAAAGGAATACCCTTTCCGTATAAGTTGAAATGCTGTGGCGTTTTCTGAAATGCTGTGGCGTTTCGTGAAATGCTGTCGCGTTTTCTCAAAGGCTGTGGCATTTTGCAGAGGCGCGGGAAGGTATTTTGATTGGGGGTGCTGAGGTGCTGGACTCCAGTGAACACTATTACGGGCACTATAGAGCATGCATAAAAGTGCGAGCACCAGAGGCGCTACAGTGGAATGTTCTACTGCAACACTCCCCACGCGCAAACACACAGTAAACCCGTGACTGTTACAATGAAGGCTCGATAATCAGCTATTTTTTACGAGTGGGGAGCGGACCTCACCTCCTCTAGGGGGGTCTGGGGGAATGCTCCACTGGGAAGATTTTTTTTAAATATTGAAGTTAAAAGCATCAATCTGGTGCACTTTGAGAGCAACATGAAGAGATCTATGGATACATCTCTCAACACCCAGATGAAACACAACTGTAAGCACATGTTTTTTTTCTTTATGGATATTTTGCAAATCACTCCCCTTTCAAACGTTATTCTTATTTTACTGCCATATAGTATTTCATAACTGTTTTTCATTTATTCTCTTGTTTTTTTTATAACGATAATGATCATATGAAGGTGTGCCGCGGAAATAATCTTTTGAATAATTTGTGACCAAACTTTTTGAGACCCACTGAGATAACTTAGGCTAAAGTTAACTATCGAAACACTCAGAGAGTCCTTTAGCTCACCTGAGCCTCTCAGTCTGTCCTTGTTGTGGAACAAACAGCTCCTTATTTCCGTTAGTGCAGCTAGCTAACCAGATGCTAACAACACTCTCTCTCTCTCTCTCTCTCTCACACAAACTAAATGCGCTATTTCAACACACACAGAACCGAGCTTGAATGACACAAGCACACTTTTATTTCCATGCAACTCTCTGATTGGTCTGGTGTCTTGCATGTGTTGCATTCACTGAACAAGGGAAATTACAGTCCTGCCGTCCTCTCTAGTGTCATGATGAGGTTCACGTAAAGCACGGTTAATGTATTATACTATTGAGGTAGTATTATTCGGGGCTACGGAAAAAACATTCGGGGCAGGCCAAAATATTATTTTACCAACAATGTGGAATTTATTGACTACATATTACACAGATTATGCACAGCGGGAGCAGCAATAACCGTCAAATAATAATTCAGAAAGGGGAGCTCCGCACCCCCTGCCTGCCGCTAGGGGGTGCTTCAGCGCCCTCAGCACCCCCCCATGGCGTTTTCTGAAATGCTGTAGCGTTTTTCTAAAATGCAGCAGCATTTCCTGAAACGCTGCGGCGTTTCCTGAAATGCTGTGGCATTTTGTGAAATACTGCGGCGTTTTGTGAAATGCATGCTGCTGCGTTTTGTGAAATGCATGCTGCGGCGTTTTGTGAAATGCATGCTGCGGCGTTTTGTGAAATGCTGCGGCGTTTTGTGAAATGCTGTGGCGTTTTGTGAAATGCCGTGGTGTTTTCTGAAATGCTGTAGTGTTTTCTGAAATGCCGTGGTGTTTTCTGAAATGCTGTAGTGTTTTCTGAAATGCTGTGGTGTTTTGACTTGCACTTCAGGGCCACCGTAATGTCTATTATAATAATCAGCCGTCACTTTTCAATCCATCAAGATTTGATTATAGATCAAATATGACACACAGGTTTTGAAATTCATTTGTGAATGCCATTAAAACATTTTTCCAGATATGTCGCTGAACAAAGGGACATTTTATTTTTTCATGACACTGCAACAACTTACTCACTCTTTCTGGATGTTGCTCTCTGCACTACAGCTCTGTCTACACACTACTGTGGGGGTGTCAATGGTATGTGTGTGTGCATGAGTGTGTGTGTCTGCTTATGTGCTTTGGATCTTGCAGCAAGCTCATCTGGTGGCAATGTGTCAGTGCTGTTGACCCCTGTGTTCCCCATCTGGTTGGTACACACACTCAGCCAGCAGTGACAGCTGTTAAATCAGGGGACCAGACACACACACACACACACACACACACACACACACACACACACACACACACACACACACACAAATTAAGCCAACATAATCAAAACACCATTTCCAAGTCGCAAATCGACACACGCAACAAACACGGGAACAATTTACTCTCAGAGCATGAAAAAGGATTCTGCTACTCTCTTCAAGCTTTGCATATTTTACACAGATTCCCGGTGACATTTTTCAAGTAAGATTACAGTCAAGATAATTCAAATGGAGGAATCAGTGCCTACCATCTTTTATTTCAGTACATAAGGCAGAGAAAACCGCTTGCTAATGTTACAAATACTCCATGCTCAGATAAAGGCACTAAGGCCAAAGCTAAAGCTAATCACAGATGTCTTTTTATCTATTATTAAGCAGAGAGGGGAAATGAGATGCAAGCGGGAGGTGGTAGGCTAAAAAGCAGACAGGTACAACAACAAAGCTTATTTTATAGAAAAAATAATCTGTGTCTTGTTGTGCATTGAATTATTTAAAGGTAGACTTCGGGGTCCCGCACCGCACACAAGGGTTCCAAATGAGAACCTTTACACAAGCTTATCCTACAGGTCAACACCTGCCATAATATACAAAATATTAACGGCCAATTTAAAGATGTTGTTGTTGCTGTGTAATTAGATTAGGATTAAGATAAAGACATTTGAAAAACAGACCATCTTTTTGCAACACAAATCCTATTATTTTCTTAATTTTGTCTTATCCCTGTTTTTGTGTTTTTCCGACTTTTTGTGATTGATTACCCCACCCTTATTCTTCCCTCCTGTGTGTGATCACCCTGCTTCCCTTTATTTAGCCTGCCCTCTCCAGCTGTCTCTTGTTGCAGTGTTCTCTGTCAGGTTGTCGTAAATGTGTCCTGTCTTTGTCCAAATCTGGAATATTCCTTGTTTGCAAGTGGATTTGCTGCCCATGTTCCTTGTGCCATACCCATTTATTTTCTGCAGTTTTTGTTTTGTAAAACCTTGCCTATTTCCAAACCTGATCTCACCAGAATGCGTGACTCCACCTCGACTCCTTAACATCGTATTGCGTGGTGGAGTCACAAACTTTGCTACATTTACGTGTCTGCACCACGCAAACAACCCCAATGTAAACTGAATGAGGCTGCTTTGTCGTGGTGCACACACGCATTTCTACAACGTCCAGCAGTGAGCTTTCATTCTATAAAACGTTTTTCAAATCTACTTTATAGCTTGTAGTAACTCACGGGAGGCTTCTTTTATTTTTTTTGTAGTCATAATAATTGTTATTTTTCGTCAGAATGTATTATGGTGCATTATGTGTAATACAACTGTGATTTGTATTAAATTAGTTAGTTTTTAAGGAAGGCCAGAGTTTCAGTGTCAAATAGATTGTTCCCTTTAGTTAACGTTTTTTAAAAGAACATTATATTCCGATTTGATCATGTCCCCTTTATTGTATTACGGAGAGCAATGTGAGCGTCAATTCCCATTGGATAACACAGGTTCTATTTCGTCCCTACTGACCGCCAGAGGCGGTGCTTTAGCACTGGATATGTTCATCGCACACATGCGCAGTTCGAGTACCTAATAACAACAAAGTCACCTGTGACCCACGTGACTACGGCTACATAGGCCGGCGTCATTAGTGGATCGGTTCCTTTTCATTTTCAGAACAATCTTCACTGTGTGTGCTGTGTGCTCTGCATGTGTGGCCATTAAAGAAGATATCATCCTCCCAATATTATATTTTCTAGGGTGCAGCCGTTGGCTGACACTTTTAGGCACCGGCCACAGTTACTACTGTAACTACGGTTCCAAGCTGTGTAAGTACTGGCCACAGTTACTACTGTAACTACAGTTCTATGCCGTGTAAGTACTGGCCATGGTTAATGCTGTAACTACGGCTCTCTGCTGTTCTCTTCTTTAGAAGCTAGTTATCTGGTCTTAAACATTTGTGTTTGACTTGATCTCGCTTGATTGTTAGCATCAGCCGCTTGGCTAACGTCTTGCGTGTACTGTTAAGCTTCCTTATTAACTCAGCTGGTGAAGGCAGTGCTCTCACTCCCGCTCCTGGTAAACATATTGTTTTGATTGTTAGCAGCAGCCGCTTGGCTAACATATTGCATGTTTTATTAAAGCTTCTTAATTTAAGCTCGGCTGGTGAGGGCAGTGCTCTCGCTCCCGCTCCCGGTAACATATGGTTTTGATTGCAGTAGCACTATATAGTTGTATTTACTGCTCCTAGAACTAGACTCTAGCACTAGGATGATATGCAGAGAACAATCTTCACTGTGTGTGCTGTGTGCTGTGTGTGCTGTGTGCTCTGCATGTGTGGCCATTAAAGAGGATTTCATCCTCCCAATATTATATTTTCTAGGGTGCAGCCGTTGGTTGACACTTTTAGGCACCGGCCACAGTTACTACTGTAACTACGGTTCCAAGCTGTGTAAGTACTGGCCACAGTTACTACTGTAACTACGGTTCTAAGCCGTGTAAATACTGGCCATAGTTACTACTGTAACTACAGTTCTATGCCGTGTAAGTACTGGCCATGGTTAATGCTGTAACTACGGCTCTCTGCTGTTCTCTTCTTTAGAAGCTAGTTATCTGGTCTTAAACATTTGTGTTTGACTTGATCTCGCTTGATTGTTAGCATCAGCCGCTTGGCTAACGTCTTGCGTGTACTGTTAAGCTTCCTTATTAACTCAGCTGGTGAAGGCAGTGCTCTCACTCCCGCTCCTGGTAAACATATTGTTTTGATTGTTAGCAGCAGCCGCTTGGCTAACATATTGCATGTTTTATTAAAGCTTCTTAATTTAAGCTCGGCTGGTGAGGGCAGTGCTCTCGCTCCCGCTCCCGGTAACATATGGTTTTGATTGCAGTAGCACTATATAGTTGTATTTACTGCTCCTAGAACTAGACTCTAGCACTAGGATGATATGCAGAGAACAATCTTCACTGTGTGTGCTGTGTGCTGTGTGTGCTGTGTGCTCTGCATGTGTGGCCATTAAAGAGGATTTCATCCTCCCAATATTATATTTTCTAGGGTGCAGCCGTTGGTTGACACTTTTAGGCACCGGCCACAGTTACTACTGTAACTACGGTTCCAAGCTGTGTAAGTACTGGCCATAGTTACTACTGTAACTATGGTTCTATGCTGTGTAAGTACTGACCATAGTTGCTGTGTAAGTACTGGCCAGAGATACTACTGTAACTACGGTTCTAACCCGTGTAAGTACTGGCCATAGTTACTCCTGTAACTACGGTTCTAAGCCGTGTAAATACTGGCCATAGTTACTACTGTAACTACAGTTATATGCCGTGTAAGTACTGGCCATGGTTACTGCTGTAACTACGGCTCTCTGCTGTTCTCTTCTTTAGAAGCTAGTTATCTGGTCTTAAACATTTGTGTTTGACTTAATCTCGCTTGATTGTTAGCATCAGCCGCTTGGCTAACGTCTTGCGTCTGTTAAGCTTCCTTATTAACTCAGCTGGTGAAGGCAGTGCTCTCGCTCCCGCTCCCGGTAAACATATTGTTTTGATTGTTAGCAGCAGCCGCTTGGCTAACATATTGCATGTTTTATTAAAGCTTATTTATTTAAGCTCAGCTGGTAAAGGCAGTGCTCTCACTCCCGCTCCCGGTAAACCTATTGTTTTGATTGTTAGCAGCAGCCGCTTGGCTAACATCTTGCATGTTTTGTTAAAGCTTCTTTATTTAAACTCAGCTGGTGAAGGCAGTGCTCTCGCTACCGCTCCCTGTAACGTATTGCTCTGATTGTTAGCAGCGGCCGCTTGGCTAACATCTGGCGTGTTCTGTTGAGCTTCATTGTTTAACTCATCCATTGAAGGCAGTGTTTTTCGCCCCCGCTCCTGGTAGACATGCTGCTTGATCCTTAGCAGCAGCCGCCTGGCTAAACTGCCCCGTTAAGCTTCTTTATTTAATCCAGCTAGGTGAAGGCAGTGCTCTCGCTACCGCTCCCTCTACCGGTAACGTGGGTGTAGTTACATCCCTCTCTGTGTTCGGCGAGTAGGAGCATTGCTCTACTCTTTCCGTTCAGCAGGTAGCCGGTGAAGGCTGTGTTCTCGCACCCGCTCCCGGGTACACTGCACCCGGCATTCGTTATGAACTCAACCAGTGAAGGCAGTGTTCTTGTCCCCGCTCCTGGTAGACGTGTTGCTTGATTCTAGCAGCAGCCGCCCGGCTAAGCTGTCCTGTTAAACGTCTTTATTTAATCCAGCTAGGTGAAGGCAGTGCTCTCGCTCCTTCTGCCCGTAACGTGGGTGTAGATACATCCCTCTCTGTTTTTGGCGAGTAGGAGCATTGCTCTACTCTTTCCGTTCAGCAGGTAGCTGGGGAAGGCTGTGTTCTCGCGCCCACTCCCGGCTACGCTGCATCTGGCTACCTATAGACTGGCTCATTCATGTAGCGCCTTTATGGCTTCTCTTGAGCCAGATGACGGCCATGACCGCTGTCCCCCTCTGCCTTGGCCTCGAGCATTTGAGGGAAGGTCTCACGCAAAGCGCCTGCATGAGCTGTAGATTCATGCCTCGGGCGCTCAGAGTGGCTAGAGTCGCAGAGGTGGTACCTCTCCTCGTCACAACTTCCTCCAGCTCAGTCTGACCGTTCCCGGCGATTTGATATGGAGGGTTGGTTATGGGTTCACCCCCCAGGTAGAGGGCTAGAAACAGGCTGTCCTCTAAGGTGGGTCTGTTAGCTGCCGTCATGGAGCAGACAAAGTCGCTCCTGTTGGCCCTTCAGCCATGGGCCGGTGTGGGGGCTACTAGCTTACGCCTGGCCCTCCTTCGTTCGCCACACCTCTGCTTGAGGATGCCATGTTGCTAGCGGCTTCGGATAAACCTCTTCTATGAAGGGGGGGCGGGCGGGGCCACGCTCACCCCCGAGGAGGCTTCCCACTCCTCTGCTCAGAGCTCTCTGCAGGGCACGGAGGACGCCTTCATGGCGGCCATTATTCGTGCGGCCCTGGTACGCTTGCAGCTTCAGGTTCCGCAGGCCGACTCGGCTCAGGCTTGCGCCTTCTTCAGGCATAACCCGGCCCCTTTTCACTCCCACTTTTCCTCCTTCAGAGGAGTACCTGAGGGAGCTCCATGCATGCTGGAGAGACACCAGGGCCCTCTCCCACGATGCTGCCAGGCAGGATCCGGCAAGGGTGGGGCTGGGTCGCCTGCCATCGCCTCCCCGATTCGGGCTCCTGATGCCGGGTGCCCTCGGCCTCAGCACAGGGTCACAAACAAGCTGCTCTGTAGGGCCTATGACACAGCGTCACGGGAACTCCCTCTCCCATCTGAGACTGGCTTTCTCTACCTCTCTGCAGCAGGCTCTGGCTGAGCCTTCTTTGCTGGGCCTCAGTGATGCATGACTATAAGCCTTTGCAGTAATGTCTAGGGAATGGGGACGAGTTATGTCCTTATTGGTGCAGACTCGTCACCATGGTTGGCCTGCTCAGTCACCACTGTCGGAGACAGGTCCTCCGTAGTGTGCCAGTCGAGCCAGGGGAGCTGTTTGGGGCAGCTGCCCTGTAGGCACTGGAGCGTGCTGCCTAAGCTAGGCAGACCAGGCAGCAGCTCTCGGGTCTTCATAGGCCTGTGCCCACTCCCAGCAGGCCCAGGGGCCCCTCTAGCAGCTGCTCTCAGCCACCAGCTTACAGTGGTGGTCTGCGCAGGTCCCAGCGGCCCACTCATCCACCTCCCGGGGGCTTTCGTGCCACCGGCCTTCTAGGCGGACTCGTGTCTCAGAGCCTTACCGGCGCCCCCCAGGGGGCTCCGGAGGCTAGGGGGTTAGGCCCTGAGACTCTCGGGGACGGTCGTCTGATGCAGCTCAGTTACTGGGCTGTCTGTACTTCCGGCCATTGGGTGGTTTTCACCTTAAAGGTGACCTATCATGCAAAATGCACTTTTGTACGTCTTTTATACATGAATATGTGTCCCCGGTGTTCCAGGGAACTCACCAAGTGTCAGAAAACACAACCCTTTCTATTTTCCTCCATACCCAAATCTCTAAAAAAGGGGCTGCAACGGATCTGAGACAGACTGATCCAGATTTGAACACTGTCCTGACGTCAGGACGGTGGCACTACGGCTATTGGTCAATTCTCCACCTATCAGGGGAATGAGAGGTTGGGCCACGGCCGGCCATTGCCGCTCGAAAGCGCTCGAGACGCTGTAGTCTGCCACAAAAGCAGCGAAGAAGACTTCCCTTGCATGGTTGCCATGGTTGCCTTTCTGTTTATTCTCTCCGCTGTGGCTCTTTTTCTCCCTCCCCGAGGCAAGGGTTTGCACCTCCTGCTTTAAAACACATGAAAAATGACTCTATATAATCATATGTAAGGGATGATTTGCAGCGATGCGGTCATTATGGGGAAAATAACACAGACAGGCTGATCAGGAGCCCGAAGCGGAGGGATCTAGATCGGCATGAAGGCACATTATGCAATGTGCAATGTGCACATTATCCCGCTTATTACATCTCAACAAAGTAACGACATGACTACCAATATTAATTGAAATGCTTTTATGGATTTAGAAAAATGATTTTATTGATTTAAAAAATAGCTGTATGTATTGATTTAAATTGACATACATCCGCTAACAAAAATAGTCCGTTGTTACTGTTTGAACTAACGTAGCAACGGCAGGAACTGCTTCAATAGCGTTTTTGAGGAGCTTTTTGATTACAGATTTTAAAACATCGTTGCTTGCTTTAAAAGTAGCAAATTTCATTATGTCAAACCTTGGAAAGTATCTAGATACCCCTGCCCTAATGCCAAAGTAACTGGCAACTGAATATGTGTCGCCGTTTGATGTCTATGTCTGGACCGCTGCGTAAAAAGGGTTTCTGCCCCATTACTTCTCTTCTTACTTCTATAGGAATAAACCACAGAGAACGGAGATCTCTTTTTTTCCCCCTCTTCTCCCCGCTGCAGCCCAGCAGCTGATCCCAGAGCGCGCTCCCCTGTCCTGCAGTGGGGTGTGGTCAGCTGCAGGTCACAGAATCAGCCCCCTGCAAAAACAGCGCTGGAAAGAGCATATACAGCGAAATGAGGCATGGCTAAAATGCAGGATCTGTTTGGTGTTTTGAAAAAAAAACTATATTTATATACTTTATATAGGTATGGCCCTACAATATATTGTTCAAATATAGCCTGATAGGTCCCCTTTAACCCAGGGGTACGAACCGCAGTTCCGGCCCCTAGCTTTCGGCCGGGCCAAAATGACAGTCTTCAGCGATCCGGCAGAGGCCCTAGCTCTGGCCCAAGAGTTGTCCGTCCTTCTGTCCAAGGACGCAATCGAGCCAGTAGACCCTCTGCTTAGCCCAGGGGGTTCTACTCGGCGTACTTTCGTGTGAGCAAGAAGGTCGGCAAATTTCGCCTGATCTTGGACCTCAGAGGAATCAACAGATTCCTGAAGGTGCTGCCAATCTATATGCTGACCACAGCACATGCACAGCCGTGGACTTGAGGGATGCCTACTTCCACGTGGGCCGAGCAACATGGTGCCTTATATTCAGTTCCTCCGGCCCTTGGGCAGGCTGCCAAGGCCATTGGGCCCTTGGGCCCGCTGTCGTTGCACCCCATGCAGATGTGGCTGAACAGCCTTCGCTTGGACGCCATGTGGCACGGGCGCAGGAAAGTCAGGGTGTCGCAGCGTTACCTCCACTCTCGGTCACACTGGAGAGGCAGGGCCTATCTCCTGATGGGCGTGCCCATGGGCGCCATCCCATCCCGCCAGGAGACCATCACCATAGGTGCAGGTCTCTCAGGGTGAGGTGCAGTACGGCAGGGCAGGACCGTTCTGGGTCAGTGGTCTGCCCAGGAGCCATGCCAACGTGCTTGAGCTTCGGGCTGTGCAGCTTGCACTCACGCACTTTCTACCCCAACTGGGGGGCAAGAATGTGCGTGTTCCTTGGTACAGCATGTACGCTGTTGCCCAGACAGCAGTCCCTTCTAGACAGTGGGCGTTCTCACTCCACTCTGAATTTATGTGGCTGCTATTTCTCCCCGACATATTCGGGTCGACGGCACCACGGCGGGGTGCCGCAGGTCGGTGTCCCTCTTCCTGAGAGGGGCTTTACGGCAGCATCCCCCTAGCACCCCAAGGGCTCCGGCTTGGGACCTGCCCCTGCTGCCGGATGCCCTATCATCTCCTCCCTTCGAGCCCCTGGCTCAGGTGGAGCTTAATTGGCTGTCCTTAAACGCAGCATTTCTGCTTTCCATGATCGCAGGGAAACGAGTTGGAGAGCTACATGCCCTCTCCGTGAGCGATACATGCCTGAGGTGGAACTCCGATGGCTCGGGTGTTGCCCTCTGGCCGAACGTGGCGTTCCTGCACAAGGTGCTTCCACTGGCCCACTCCAATTGGCCTATCCAGCTGGCGCGCTTTAACGTCCCACAGAAGAACGGCACGTCTGAGTTGCTGTGCCCTGTGCGTGCTCTAGAGGCGTATATTGGTGCTACGGCCCATTTACGACAGTCAGAGCAGCTCTTCATTTGCCATGGCGGCACGAGAAAGGGCTGTGCTCTCTCCAAGCAGCGGCTGTCCCACTGGGTTATGTATACAATCTCACATGCCTATGTGGCCAGTGGCCGTCCCCCGCCATTAGGGGTGAGATGTCACTCTACAAGGAGCATCTCAAGGTCTTGGGCTGCCCTGAGAGGGGTGTCCCTGGAGACCATCTGCACCTTTGCGTCGTGGGCATCGTCTGGCACATTCTCCAGGTTCTACCGGGTCAATGTCGCCACTCCCCATCCTTTGGGTGTGGTACTGTTGCCGAGCTCCGCTGCTTCCAGTAGTGAGCAAGGGCTTGGATTCTTCATGACATGGTTGGTATAGGTCATCCAGTGCTAAAGCACCACCTCTGGCGATCAGTAGGGACGAAATAGAACGATAGTTACGACTGTACAGATGTAGCACCTCATTTCAGACTCCAGTTTACAGCTTCCTGCCTACGACCTGCCTAAGACCAGTATAGAGGAATGTTAAGCCCTCCCACTATTTTCCAAGAGGGCGTTGCCAGATTTTCAATTTCAGGTTTTAACCAGGAGATGGCGCTTCATTCACAAATACAGAAAGACAAGTTTCATGGACTTTCAGTTGTGTTTTGAAGAGCATTTGAACACATCAATATTTTGGATCAACTAAAGTATATCTGACCTTGTAATTCAATAATATATAGTCTTTATAAATAATCATAATTATAATGTAAATGTTTACATTACATTTTATTTGTTATGCTCATACTTTTACCTTTACAATCGTTTGCTTTAATATGCAGTATATTTTTTGTATATTTTTGTGTTTGCTTCCTTCTGCTCCCTTTCGGACACATACTTTATGATTTATTATTATTATTAATATGAAGATATTATTAAGATAAGATAAGATGTTACTTTATTGATTGAACATTTTAGTTTAGAATGTGCTGTCCCACGGTAATTCAGAAGGCTCACAGGTCACATTCCGACCATTATTTAAAACAATAGGTGCTTTCACACCGTCTACAGTTTGATTTGTATAGAGGGAGCTCTGTGGCTGAATGGCCAGCGATTAGGTGTGGCGCATTTATCATAGGTGATCAGAGCTAACTGCCTGCCGTCAGATTTCATTTAAAAAACAGATCTGATTTTAAGACTATTTCTGCGCTCATAAAGAATGATAGGAATAAGGATCATACGTATTGAACTGGTTTAATTAATTTGTGAGTTTATTTAACACTAGAACCGCCAATCGGGTGAATTTGTGTGATGTGTGTTGTGTGTGTGCAATGTAACTTTTTTTCAATCAAATATTAAAGTCTCCCAGTCCGTGACTTTTGCTGAAAGTGTGTTATGTAGCACCCTATGTTGTTAAAAATTGCAATCTAATAGCGGGATTTGACGGTTTTTGGTAGGCCTATACAAAAACCTCTGGCGGTTCTAGTGTTAAGGTAATTACGTACAGTAGAAGCCCTTTTTTATCAGTAACGAATTTAGCAGTTGAACATAAAAGTCAACTAACTGAGGGTCACTTGCAATGACAGTGTTGTGTCTAATTGTAAGCTTGTCACTCAGAGTAACCTACAGTTAATCAGCTGCTGCAGAAGAAAGATCAGGGGGGGAGGGGAGAGGGGGTAGAGAGCTGTGGTTGATGGGCCATTAGTTGTGTAAATACACAGCTGAGAGCTACCGTTTCATTCAGACTGTTTCAAAAACGATAATAACGGACTATTTTTCTTAGCTTGCATGTCAATTTAAATCAATACATACAACTATTTTTTAAATCAATAAAAACATTTTCTAAATCCATAAAACCATTTCAATTAATATTGGGAGTCATGTCGTTACTTTGTTGAGAATGTGGCCATGTAATAAGCGGGAAAATTTGCAGCGACTTGCAGATCAAGATCCCCCCGCTACGCGTTGGGATCCTGATCTGCCGACGAGGCTCCAATAAAATATAAATATTTTTAGTGAATTACTGAGTTTAGGCACGTTAATAACGTTTTAATGAAGTTGAATACAGTATATTCATATGTGTCAGTGATTTCATGTCAATTCGGCAAACATTAACACAAATGATCGTGGTGAAGATGATGATTAAATTAGGATTAAAAATCGAGAGCCGGGCTGCATTTCCTCCCGTTCGTTTTTTTCGACTAAACAACATTATTTTGTTAAATAACAACATGGTGATGTTTTGTAAATGATTACATGTCTCTTATTTAGCACAGAGTATGATATCCGTGACATATGGATCTTAACAAAGTTCCGCTGTACATCCAGCGTACTGTATCTGACTTTATTTCACATGAGCTCCAGTGTGGAACCCCACTGCACCCCCTGGTGGATCAATGATCCATTGCAGCTGGCTTCATTATAATTACATTTATCCATCACGGGGGTGGTCTCAAGTCAAGCTGGAGGTTTTTCCTTGAGCGAGGGCAGATCACGTACCAATCATGGCCCTCGCGTTTCAAACTGTCTGAAATGAAGCGCTACATCTGTAACTACGGTTCTATGAGTCCCGGATGACCGCCAGAGTTTCCAGTCACTCAGAATTCTTGTGTGCTCACGAGAAAATTCTTGGATCCGATCCACTAATGACGCCGGCCTATGTAGCCGTAGTCACGTGGGTCACAGGTGACTTTGTTGTTATTAGGTACTCGAACTGCGCATGCGTGCGATGGACATATCCAGTACTAAAGCACCGCCTCTGGCGGTCACCCGGGACTCATAGAACCGTAGTTACAGCCGTAACTATCGATTTTACACCCGGAAGTAAGTATTCTCTTTACTGTCGATTGATTTTACAGTGATATCTGCACTACTCATCAACTCAAAAACAGCAGATTATCCTTGTTCATTACACAACATTGATTGGTTTAAATTGTGTTCAATGCTTTTGTAATTTTCCCCTTCGATTCGGAGAAACAAATATTTGTTCAGTTTAGGATGGCCGAAGACACTACACTACCCAGAATCCTCAGCTATCGTTTGGGCCTACACCATGTGCTTTGCTTGACAAACCCCATGATTTGTCCCCAAGCTCTGTGATTGGATGTTGGAGTGGCAGTGTGCAAAGTTTACGCCGAGCGTCAAACAGCATTTTGAAATGGAATGAAACCCATCGACGGCACACTATTCAAAACAGGAATCGAACGTCTCCCATACCCCCCCCCCCCCCCCCCCCACAGGCTCCTCCAACAGTGCAACACAATAAAACAGATACACAGAAAAAATAGTGCAAGTCAATACAAACAGAAAAATAGTAAAGAAGTGAAATAGTGCAATAAGAGTCTATACAAGTGATTGGAATATGATATATTACATAAATAATTTCTAAGTAGCAGCCAGATGAATGTTATGGATGTTGTTTGTTCAGCTGTTTAATAGTCTTATGGCCTGTGGGATGAAACTGTCCCTGATTCTGGTGGTTTTAGTCTGGATGCTGCGGTAAGATAAGATAAGATGGTACTTTATTGATCCCAATTTGGGAAATTGTTTTTGTTGCAGCAGCATAAAAGAAAAGGGATTTTACAATTACATTACATGTCATTTGTTAGACGCTTTTATCCAAAGCGACTTACATACATTCAGTACTGTGGACAATCCCCACAGGAGCAATTTGTGGTGAAGTGTCTTGCCCAGGGACACAACGACATGCCAACTCTAGTGGGACTTGCTACCCTCTGATTCAAAGTCCAGCACTCTATCCACCTAGCCACAGCCGCCCCACAATAAAACAAAACTACAAATAAACAAGAATAGAAAGAAAAGAAAATAGAAAATATACGTGTTGAAATAGAAAATATACATGTAGATATTATATATGCAAATATATATATTCAAAAATATATGACATATGGAATATTAAATATTGAACAGATTATATATGTGTTAAATGTACAGCGCAGTTTTATTCCAAGAGAAGCTATGGAGCAGAGAGTTCTCTTCCAGCCAGAGGTGATTTATTGTACAGTGTTATTGCAGTGGGCAGGAATGTTTTCCTGTATTGGTCCTTGTGTCTGTTGGAGAAGGAGCTCCGTTGACTGTCCAGCTGCAGGTGCAATGAATGAAGAACTTGGGTCACAGGTTCCTCAACAGTGCATTACAAGACATTTATCAATATGTGTGTATACCCCCAGCATTAAACATATTCTGCACATTTCTTATTCTATCTACATACATCTTATAAGAGTATAATTAATATGTATAATATCAGTTAAAATAAGTGTTTCAACATATTTAACATTGCAGCAGGGACGTGCACAGACATTTGGAGGGGCTATTGCTCTAAACTAGAAAAAGGACTTCCCCGAAAATGTAAGAACTTTTTATAAAAAAAAAAAAATGAAAACCAGGGAAATTGTTTGTTTTGCGGTCCATATTTCATTTAACATACGTATCTAATGTTAGGAACTATTAAAGACAAAATGTGGACAATTCTGTTTTAATGTAGTTTGACCATTGTAACGGCTGTGCCTTAAATAAACTCACTAATTGATTAAACCAATTCAATACGCATTATTCTTATCATTCTTTATGAGCGCAGTAACGGTAAGGTTTCTAATTACTTATTTATTTAGTATTCCATAACTTAATAATAGAGATGGTCAAACTTAAGTTGAGACATGGCAGAAATCCTACAATGAAGCGGGACATTGAAGAGTTGTCCCGTATGTGAGAGAGGGGCGATCAAGAAAAGAGAGCGAGCGGTGGGCGATTTTACGGAGCAGATGAAAAGACACAGAAAGACAGAAGCACAATAACAAATATATTTAGGTGTAAATAACCGACGGTGTCAAGAGGAAGTAAAGTCCCCTGGTTTGTCCTCTATACTCTAAATGCCATGAGAAAACTCAAAATCAATTCAAGCATATTTAAAAACGGGGACATTTCCAGGGACAGATTGACCCGAGGATTGGCCACCAAAGCCAGGCAGGCACATCATAGCCACATGAGGCCGGACCGGACTCGGAGGGCTTTCCTTTGCTTTTCAGCTGTCAGATTGTAAACAAAGTCACGTAGATGACAGCGCTGACAAGGTGTGTTTTATCGCAGCGAGACTCTACAATACTAATTGTGGGCTTATCATGTTTATTCGGCCACAACAGAAAAAAAGACTTTCGCTCTCTCCAGAGTGGCAGGTCAGCCAAAAAGTTCAAAAGGCCCGTTGCCCGGGCAACATTAGCCCGTACCTGTGCACGTCCCTGCATTGCAGGAAAGTTGATTGTCAAATTCCAAAACAAACCATGCAATATATTAGACGTTAAGTACTTTGTCAGGCTTAATATTTATCTGTAGATAGATACCCCCAAAGCTTAAAAGAAGACCTTAACCTCAAGTATTCTTTAATGTTTAAATAAAGCCTTATTTGTGTTTCTGTTTTGCACATCCTCCTATCAGGCACTAAACTGTTTTATTGTAGGGATCGCTTACAGTATCTTCTTGATATTTTCTATTCTATATTCATATCATTGACCTTCTACTTTCCCACTATTTTGTATGTACTCTTAATATTTAAATGTTTTCATCAAATATAAACCATTCAAAAGTGCTTTACAAAAATGAAAGACATTAAGAAAAAGGCATTTTAAAACAGTCATTCAAAAGCAACACAATCTACCTGCATTGCATTACTCTAAACGTGTAATAACGTGCTTTAACCAGTAGGTGGTTTGGGTTAAAAAGCTGTCAAGTTTACAGTGTTAACAAAATAAAATATACTGCTGTTTCTGGTTTAGTTTACGATGGATATATTCTGTTATTGTTTTGATATTTGTGACACAAAAGCGATGGAAAAAACCCACAGCAACACAGAAAAGATGGTCTTAACATGACCCAGCGGTCTAGTAGTTAATAAAAAACAATAATATCAAAACAAATTATTACTACTAACTTTATTGTGAAATTAAAACAGAACGGTAAAAGAATAGTTTCCGGTCTATTCTGAGGCCAGATCTCTGTAGATACATAAAGAACTACGACAGATGTGTAATATTTAATGCAGCCAAACCATTTATTACAATGCATTCATGTGATGACTTTCAAAGAGTAAAGCAAGCACTGCTGAATAAAGTATGATTGTATCTTTTACGAAACGTTTTTTTCTTATGGAATGCAATTGGAGGTCAACCAATCACAGAGCGTGAGGCAAAGCGGAACAATAGCTGAGGATTCTGGGTAGTGTAGTGTCTTCGGCCATCCTAAACTGAACAAATATTTGTTTCTCCGAATCGAAGGGGAACATTACAAAAGCATTTTACACAATTTAAACCAATCAATGTTGTGTAATTAACAAGGATAATCTGGTGTTTTTGAGTTGAAGAGTAGTGCAGATATCACTGTAAAATCAATCGACAGTAAAGAGAATGCTTACTTCCGGGTGTAAAATCCTGCGTTATCCAATGGGAATGGACGCTCACATTGCTCTCCGTAATACAATAAAGGGAACATGATCAAATCGGAATATAATGTTCTTTTAAGAAACGTTAACTAAAGGGAACAATCTATGTGACACAGCTGAAGCTCTGGCCTTCCTTAAAAACTAACTAATTTAATAAAAATCACAGTTGTATTACACACAACGCACTGTTTTTTGAGAACAAAAATTCGTAACTAATGCACCATAATACATTCTGACGAAAAATAAAAAGTATTATGAATACAAATAAAATAAAAGAAGCTTTCCGTGGGTTACTACAAGCTATAAAGTAGATTTTAAAAACGTTTTATAAAAGCTCACCGCTGGACGTTGTAGAAATGCGTGTGTGCACCACGACAAAGGAGCCTCATTCACTTTACATTGGGGTTGTTTGTGTGGTGCAGACACGTAAATGTAGCAAAGTTCGTGACTCCACCACGCAATGCCGTGTTAAGGGGTCGTGGTGGAGTCACGCATTCTGGTGAGATCAGGTTGCTATTTCCATATTTTCAGGTTTACCAGTTTTCTTTTTTTGTATCGGCTTTACTTTTATAAAGTTTGCCTTAAGCTTTTACACGCTTCTTGTTTGTTTTGAAATGTGGTTCACCTATCTGCCATACCTCTTGACCCACAGGGCTTCGGTATTTTTAATGCCATACAAAGAAAAAAAGCAAAAATAATTAGTTTAAAACCTAAAACTGAACCCAGATTAAAGTAATATGTCAACAAAATTACCAATTATAGGAATCAAACATCCACTAAATAAGTCACTTTTAACCATTATATTGTTTATCTAATGAATGCCAACCTGACTTACTATTCTTTTTCATCCTTCCCAGGGTACCAGACCATCACTAGGTGTTTCTTTCAGATCTGTGACCTACACACACCAAGATAATTTGCACTGTGCTTATCTGACACCACCTGCCAAAATCCACATATGAGCTCATGCCATGCCAAGGCAAGGTGCCACTTTTCAGCACATGCCAGTTACATTAATCTGCACAATCTTAGACACAAGGGAGTGGCTAGTACACTGCACAGCATGTCTGTGAAGCAGGAGAGTCACTGGCAGTTGAATATTTCATGTGTAAGGAGGAGAAATGTAATTATTTAAGATATCAGCTTGAATCATAACCAGCGTATTTTTGTCAAAGGTTGGCAAGCTAAAAAAGATGTGGACTGACTGCTGAACTAGAAAACACAAAGAGCAGAGTGATGGGGTACCAATCAGATGACAATTACTTCACAAATAAGAACTAAGAGCATTTGAAACACTGCGAGGCTTCAATGCTCACTGTTGAAAAGATAAACTTTGAGTTCCAAATGTTGTTATATGATAAGTAGTCATAGTGAAGTAAGTGTAATAATTAGGCGAAGAGTGTTATCAAAACAAAGTCACTCAGAAATGATTTGCAGATAAAAGCAAAGGCTTTGCTGCCACTATAAACTTCTAAAGTTATTTTAATCTTGAATAGGTCTTCAGAAAAATTATGTATTTTTCCTCAACTGAAACACAATCTTCAATTTTATTTGTGAATCATCACAAAAATGTCTTGTTTTGACTTAATTTTCATGAAACTTGGTGGAAGGGTGTAGCATGAACCGAGGAATAACCCATTACATGTTGGAGCCTTTGTGATAACAAGGCAGTTACAGGCATCCATTTTTACATATGGAAATAGTGTCTTCGAGTGACCATCTAGTTTTTCATATTGTCTTTATCATTATCATTTTCACCGTTATACTCAAAATCCATTAGAAACCAGACAAGAGGAACACATTTTCACAACTTTTGGATTATAGTTTTTCTGAGATGCAAATTATCACAATGTTCAGCTAGGGCTGATTGGAATGTTACTTATTATTGAACATAATTGGTCATACACCATAGTATTGTGGTGTATGACCAATTGCTGCATGGTTATCCATCCAACAGTTATCCTTCAAGTCAGGAGGATTCATCCTGCTGGTGTCAATATATGAAACGTTGTGAGTAAACTGAATTCAATAATAATAATAATAATAATCTACTCCTCTGAGAATCATGGTAATGTGCACTAAATATAATGGATGTCCATTTAATAGTTATGGAGATTTTTCCATATTGCCCTAAGTGGCTGCCTACTTAGCCATGCTGTGAAGTATTATTTGAATTATTTGAAGGATTAAAGTAACGTGTTATGGCAGGAAAGTTCAATCTGGTATATTCATTTTAATGTCACCTTATATAGAATGTGTGTTAAACTTGTGATTTCTGCATTGAGTGACTTCTGCCTAGCAGATACCAAGAAGAGGCCCCTAGGGTCTCTCTGTTAATTATCAATAGTCCTTGCAATCAACAGGGGAATTCCCAGATACATTTTCAGATATAAGGCAGTTAAAGTCTTGTAGAATTAATGATTTATCTCCTACAGACCCCAAAAGAGGCCTTGAGACTTGGGTCACCCAGCAGTAAATGAGATAAAGGTCCTTTTGAGCTTATCAATCAAATGTATTCATTCCTAGTAAGCTGACTTTGGGGTGAAGGGAAGTTCAGGGAAGCCATTAAGCGATAAGAACAATTAACTTCTGTTAAAGATACATGATAGGATGTTTGTGTGTGTTGAAGATGTTTAGGGGGAATGAGTATGTGTCCTGTCAAAGAGTCCTCTGTCATGACTCCAAATCATTGATTGGGGGATCTGCCTGAGGGCAGAGGGACAGAAACACACACACACACACATACACTGTGAAGCAAACGATGGAATCAACAAACTGACTTACTACCTGGGATCCCGCCCAGAAGGGAAACCGACCAATGGAACACTGCCAACTCACCGTCTAGCTCGCTCAGAAGTGAACTCTGTGTATAAATGTTGTGATCATTTTGAAGATCGGCGCTCTTGTTTTTGACTTGCCGTTCCTGAGACGTGTCTCACACGGTGGTAGAACTTGGGCCCGGAGTACTCTGCAGAGTGCTTCGTGATTCGGTGAAGTATTTGTATGTTTCCACCATTAAAGCAGATTATTGTTTAACCCTTATCCTGGCTGCTTTGAATTTTTCCTTCTTTTGAGAACCCGCTCATATAGGAACGGCGCGGAGAAGAGATTCTGCCCCAACAGCTGCTAGCATGCAAAATAAAGGCTAGATAATTTAACAACTAGATGAAAAAGATGAATAAGACATTATGCATTAAATAATAAATGCTCAATGTAAAATGTAAGGTGGCTTTCGGTATCTGTGCACTAAAATATCTCAGCAAGCTGTGACATGTTTAATAAAAAGAAGCGGAAGAAGAGTGAATCATAAATGAATTTGGAAATTAGATCCATTACATGAGGCAATCAGGAAGTAACACACTAGGATTCTACATGTAGACAATGAGTCCCACATCCCATGCAATTCGTATTGGTGGAACTTTAGTTCACCCTCTCAAACAAACCAAAAACTAAAATCCCACATGCTCGTAAGAAACTATTTCTTCTCCGTTCCTTCTCTGCTTTTCACTCGCTCCCACAGGAGCCCTGAATGAGAGTGGAGAGGAATAAGAGACTTATTTTTCTGTGAAATATGAATTAATACCTTCTCCTCTGTAAATATTTAACACCACTTAAACTTACAGCTCCCCACCGGGGCTCAGCAAGGAACTGTCTGGAGACTGTGGGGGGGGGGGGGGTCGGAACGGGAGATAGGCACGGATTAAGCCCTTATTCAATTAACTTGCACGCTAGCTCTGTGGTGTCCAGGGAAAACATTTTGAGTGAATAAACACATCATACTGGATGTCTCTATGCGCTGTTTGGTAAATAATGTGCAATATACGTGTATATACGTATATAAACAAAAAAAGGGAGAGATGGAAAAAAGCACTCTGGAAACGTCCCCAGCCTCGGAACAAACTGAGGCTGTGATGTGTGATTTGTAGGATGAGGGTCATGGCATCTGTCTTCACTCCTCATTACTTGATAATGCTAATTAGAGAGGAAGAGTTTAAGTGGATTTTACGCTGCTGATTGTTTTGATTATTCATAAGTTGGATATCCAAAAAACGTGTTGTTGTTGTTTTTTACTTTGCTTTCACACCATTTGTGCGCTATGACACATGCATACATGTTTGGTCTCACAGAGAGCAAGTGGATTAAGCACTAACAAAACAGCGCAGACTGGAAAAACTAAAATCAAATAACTTGTAAGCGCTAATTGATGAGAACCTTTAATCAGGTTCCTCTGTGCCCTTCTTAAGTTGTAAACCAGTGGGAGGTGAAAGCAAACAGTGATTTTCTTTTGAAATCTTAAAATAACCTGTGGAAACAGCATGCAGGGAGAAATACGAAAGCACTCAGTGTGGGGGACGGGACAGCCAGCAAACATGATTGTTACTTGCAACTTTGAAGTGACCTTTGAGTAAAAAAGTAAGGGATCTTGACACCTGATTTTGCTTTCATGCCCACCATACAAAATAAGACAAACAGACTCAAAGACTTTCTTCCCCAGAACAATCATGGCATTGAACTCTTGCACCAATACCGCTTAGAATTCCTCTCCTGTGCAATAACCCATACATATATATATAATTTATAACAAACACATACATATTTACTCGACTAATGAATTAATTCCTGCACTTTATTTCGTAATTAGTATGAATGCTACGTGTCTTTGTTGTTGTATGTTGTCTATTCCGAATGTTTTGATGGCACCTTAAAAAGGAGTAGCTTTTGTCTTTTTCATTGTACATGTTTAATGACAATAAATGCTTCTAAACTAATCTAATTATGGAATTGGTGGATAATGGACAGGAGCAAATCACTTTGTTATTATTTGAAAAGTTGGAAAGGATTGCTTTTTTTGCTGTTCCACAAGATTTGTTGCGTACCTCGCATTAGCTACCTTTTGTTTTTCTAGGTTTGTAGAAGATATCATTCTAGCATGTACAATCAGTTTACTGTAGATAGCTAACAATAGAACAGCTCAGTAATACTTTAATCACAATAATATATATACAGTACGACTCATTTCGGAATTCTCGTAGCTATTGTGGCAGCAGATTGTTCTATTAATCAGTCATATGAAAACGTTTGCTGATGTTAGCTCAATACCTAAAGAGCAAACTGGTAGCTGTCAGCATGCTGCAATTATAACTGCAATCTCAAAGGACTTTGTTTCTATTGTTTGACGGCACCTATAAGGTCCACCAGGGAGTATATGTTTGTGGCTCATTTCGGCTGTCTGCACAAACTGGAGAAAATGGTTTCGTTGAATTTTGTGAAAGGCTTTAGCCCACCCAGTCTGACGGCATTTTGTGTTATAGTCACGACATTTAATTGATTCGTTTTCACCAACACGATTTTTCCCTTTTTCTCATGTCACACAGAATGATTTTTAAAGCAATGTATTTCTATTGGTAGTATGTTTCGTGCCTGCACCACGTCTATTTGTCCGGTCGGGTCTTGGAAGACCAAAAGCTGTGTAGTTCATAAAAACATGTTCTTACTCAATATCAAGCCACGATTATTGTTTTTATTTTAAATTGTATAATGTCGGCCTTTTTTTGCCATCTGTGTGTAAAATAAATGGGGCTCAGAATACTGAAATATGTATTTTTAAAATCTTTTTTTCCTTCTAATTTGTTATTCTTTTCTAAATAACACACTGTTATTTACTCAACAATAACACACAATTATCCTTGTTTTTATTTATTTGTTTGAATCTATAATCTCTGGCTTTTTTGCCATCCGTCAGGAACTGAATATCAAAATAAAGTAAAGTAAACGTAAACCGATGTAGGCGATACACACCCACTGAACTGATACCCAAGATCCTCAGCTATGGTTGAAGCTCGGTGATTGGATTTTTTAGCCGGAATGCACATTGGGATATGGTGTTTATGCGATATTAAATCCGAAAACATCTATAAAAAAAAGAAAATAATACTTTATTCCGAGTGTGCTTGCTTTTTTCTTTGGAAGTCATCACATAACGGCATTGTAATACACGGTTCGGCTGCATTAAATATTACACATCTGCCGTAGTTCTTTATTTATAGAGCCCTGATTTGAAGACTTCTTGACAAACTGGAAGAACTCCCACCGAAACTGAATATGTGACGTGGATCATAATCTTGCAACATCTTCTTTTCACACAATAAAATTACGGATATACCTTTCTGTCTATGATGTTTTAAAAATCAGATATTAATGTGTAGAAGTAAAATGTGTGAAATAATATAGCAATATCCTGTAAAATTATGTGAAAACATAAAACAGACCCGTTCGAGTCCAGTTTTGGATAGTCTGCCGTGGTTTCATTCCGTTTCAAAGAGCTGTCTGACGCTCGGCATAACCTTAGCACACTGCAACTCCAACATCCAATCACAGAGCTTGAGGACTAATCACGGGGTTTGTCTAGCACAGTGGTTCCCAACCTTTTTTTTACCAAGGCACCCCTGAAAATATTTCTCGACCCCAAGGCACCCCAACTTTTTGTAGATTTAAAAACCACTTCAGAGCTTAAACTAAAAACCATAAATACACCATAAATTGGTTTTCAAATGTGTATTTAATTGAATAGAACATTTTATAGAACAAATAATGTATTCACACATAATAACAAGAACCAGACTAAAAATGTCAACACCATTTCTATGATGAATTCAATATTATAAACAGGCCTACTAAGTAGGCTCTTTTGTTTTGGCTGAAAATAGTAGGCCTACCTGTGTAAAAACATGAATACATATCAATAAAGTTATACAGTTGTGAGCAGAGTCTCTTGATGCGTGGGGGGATAGTGGACAGCGCAACGCGGAGGTCCTGTGACACTGACAGACGGGTCCGGGTCTTGTTTTTGACATATGCGAGTGAGGAAAACGCCAGCTCGCACAAATAGGAGGTTGGAAACTGTAAAAGCACCTTGATGGCACTCTCTGAGAGGGATGGATACTCGTGTCCCACAAGCAGCCAAAATATATCCAGACGTAGTTCCCCGTGCTTCAGTTTCAGGGAGCGGTCCATAGATAGCTCTGCGAGTTCATCCTGAGCTCTGCTGTTTAAACTTGTGGCTGATATTAATGTTATTTTAGACTTCTTTGGCACTGCTGTTCCATCATGTTCTGTCATCCCTGCCTGTGTTGTTGAGGGCTGGGGTGCTTCTTTATTTATTGTCACTACGTAACGGTCCATCTTGAAATTATTTGGCGCGAGGATAAAAAGCTGCTCTGCACACCGTAAACAATGACGGCTGACGTGAATTATGAGAATTTAAGCTGTTTAATATTTCTAAATCTGAGCAATATATGTTTTATTAGCTTATGAACTGCATTGTACATGTAATAAATAAAGTGTTTATGAAGTGAAGTTTATTAAGTGAGAAAAAAATTAGAAACATAAAAATACGTTTTTTTGCGGCACACTTGGACAGTGCTCGCGGCACCCCAGTGTGCCGCTGCACACCGGTTGGGAACCACTGGTCTAGCAAAGGGACTATTTTCCCAAACGATAGCTGAGGATTATGGGTGGTGTAGTGTTTTCGGCCATCCTAAACGAAAAGAAAAACATTTGTTTCTCCGAATCGAAGGGGAAAAACTAAAAAGCACTTTACACAATTTAAACCAATCAATGTTGTGTAATTAACAAAGATAAACTGATGTTTTTGGTTGATGAGTACTGCAGATTACTATGAAAACTTTGAGACCGGAAATACTCTCTTCACCCCAAGCCGTTGCCTGGCAACGCTATTCTGTTGATAGTTATTTTCATATTGCATTAACACCATATCCCAACATTACGGCTAAAACGTCCAATCACCGAGCTTCAACCATAGCTGAGGATCTTGGGTAATCAGTTCAGTGGGTGTGTATCACCTACGTCTGTTTCCGGTGACGGAAAAAAGCCTGAGATTATAGAATCAAACAAATAAATAAAAACAAGGATAATTGTTTGTTATTTTTGAGTAAATAAACGGGTGTTATTTAGAAAAGATTAACAAATTAGAAGGAAAAAAAGATTTTAAAAATACAGATTTCAGTATTCTGAGGCTCTGAGCCCCATGAATTTTCCTCACGGACGGCAAAGAAAGTCAGACATTTTAGAATTTAAAATACAAACAATAATCGTGGCTTGATATTGAGTAAGAACATGTTTTTATGAACCCCACAGCTTCCGGTCTTCCAAGACCCGACCGGACACAAATACGTGCTGCAGGCACAAAACATACTACCAATAGAAATACATTGCTTTTTAAATCGTTCTGTGTGACAGGAAAACAAGGGGAAAATCATGTTGGTGAACATGAATCAATAGATTAAATGTTGTGACTATAACACGAAATGCCGTGAGATTAACAAAGGTAACTTCGTCACTATGGACTGACAGCTTCAGGCCTAATATTTTACATGTGGGTTTGCACTTTATGAAACAACTTCCCTTTGTACAGAAATAATGTCACTAAGCACTTTAGTCTACAGTTTGCACTTTATTAGCGTGATTTGCACAGTACAGTTTGGCATTGCATAATTGCAAATGTTTACATAATTTATACTAATTATTGAGGTAGTATTTATTAAATGATTAAACCGTATTAATTGGAATGTTGTCTGGCAGATGCTGGTCGGGTCCTCGGCTCCACCTGAAAAGATAGGGGGGTTAGCGCATAGCCGCGGGAAGTAGGGGTGCTGGCGAGTGGTGCCCATTTGAAAAACTGAGTGACCACCTAAATAAAAATGATTAAACTACATAAAATAGTTATGATTTTACTTAAAATAAAATTAGCTGTATACAGTAGCATATAACAGTCATAGTATATATTTGTATCAGTCAGGTGGCTTGAATTTATTTTCCAAATAAATAAAATCTGAGTCATCTAGGTCGTAGGTCGTGGGATCGTGACGTAATTTAGACCCTCCAGAAAAACGCAGGCAAAAATCCTTGATTATGCAGGCTAAATTCCTTGATTATGCGGGCTGAAATGCTTGATTATGCGATTAAACATGTGGGGTTTTTATGTGATTTTACACGGTGAAATTGCGGGAAGTTGCGAAATATGCGGAAAGTTGCGAAATATGCGAAATATGCGGGAAAAAAGAATAAATGTTTTTTAAAATATTGGGCTGTCTTATTTATTCTCTCTCACACACAACCTGCACTAACATTAAACCCCTTTACTATTCAATTAAACACATTCAATGTTTATTTATTGTAAAAGCAATTGGGCTATTTTAATCTCACACACACACCCCCCCCCCCACCCCACACACACACACACACACTTCTCCGCCTCATTCTGTTTTCATTTACTCCTTCGTTATCTGACCAGCTTCAATCTTGTAGGCTACTCACCTCGTTTCTTGTTGCCCTCGAAAGGGTTTTGGAGGTTGATGCCTCGGTAAATGTGAGTTGTTTGGCTTTCTTGTCCGCAGCAGCAGAAAGCATTTTCGAATGTTTGAATGAATCAAAGTGGGTCGTCACGTCGATGTTCTCTTATACTCCAACACACAGTGCACGGGGTGCAGAATAGTTTCCCCCCACTTTTTGCCCGGTCTTTAGTTCGTCGGTAAATGAGATGGATTAGATTTTTTCATCTTGGTGTTTTCTCTATCGTGTGGAGCTATATAGTGTTGTTTACATTCTGTGATGCGCGAGCTGATGACGTCACGTCAAGACGAGTTAACTTTTTTTTCTTCTCAACTTTGTGTGGAAAAATGCGGGGATTATGCGGCCTTTTGATAAATATGCGGCCTTTTAAAAATCTGCGCCATTTTGCTGATTATGCGGTAAATTCTGCGATTGCAGAATCGCGTTTTTCTGGAGGGTCTAGTAATTGACGCGACACACACACTGCAGAGTGACAACTTTTTAGAATGGCACAAAAAAGGATTTTGGATTATTTTCTACAACAAAAAACCCAATAAAAAGAGTGGACCACCAGCTACTCCAACTAGAGTAATATGACACAGAAGAGACTGACACATCTGACTTTGATGCATGTCCATAGTAACATTTTGGACAATGTGGATGTATCTGCTCTAATGAGGGTCTTCATTAGTGCCACCCCAGAGAGGAAGGCTACATTTGGAGTTTTGTGAAGCCCCAACACAAGGTAAGACGATATTTCCCTTTAATGCTGCTGCCGCTGTGCAGTGTTTTGCCTTGTCAATCAGTTAAAATTGAATTCATAGTTTTATTAATATTGAAAATAATATTTTCTGACTATTTGTAATGTTATGTAGGTTTGTAGCGTGTTTGCATGTGCAGCTGTTGCTAAGTGATGTAGGTCTATAATGGTTTATTAAGCCTAACAGTTAAGGCGAGACACCCCAGGTGAATAGGGTAATTACCTACAATAAGGCAATTGTTTCTTGTATCACAAGTTTTCTGAATATAAAATTATCCATTATCTCATTAAATATGCGCATATTTTTAACACATTTCAGGAACCGAAATCTGAACTTTGGATAAAGCCAGGTTCAAAATTATTGTATCATTTTGTAGTCATATTAGCATCTAAGGCTTTTACAGAGGGGATTTTGGATATCTCTTTTTATCACTCCATAAATCAGAAAATACTGTTAACAGCCCTAAAATATCAATTGTCGCCATGTTTTTAGGTATACAATATTATATAATTCAGGCTATGAATGACATATGAACAAACCCTTTTGTAAAAGCCTTCATAATATTGATAGGAATATAACTGGAAGGTTTGGTGTATGTAAGTGCAACTGAAGTGGACATTTCGGACTCAGAGTAGGAGAAAAAACTCATTTTGAGTAAACAACCTTTAACACTAGAACCGCCAACGAGTAAATTTTACCCGCAGCTGTTTTTTGATTGTATGTAACTTTTGTTCATAACATATTAAAGTCTCCCAGTCCGTGACTTTTCCTGAAAGTGTGTTATGTAGCACCCTCTGTTGTTAACAATCGTCAATATGAAGTCAGATTGAAAAAATCGCCCGAAGAAATGCCATTTATACCTATATCCGCCAGCGGGTAATATTTACCTCATAGAAAATGCAGCGTAAACATGAAGTGTTGCTATAGCGCCTTTTGTCTACTGCGGTTCCTTATAGATAGAGAGATAGATTGAGAGAGAGAGAGAGATAGATAAATAGATATATTGATAGATGGATAGAGAGAGAGAGATAGACAGATAGATAGTTATAGATAGTGTAACATCTTGGAGAATACAAGATCTTGGATGACTGAGCTCACGTTGAGGACGTAATGCATGTGTGCAGGTTACGTGCCAGTTGAATAAAGATGGGCACTCGGAATGAGAGAAGTAGTCCACGTCGTCTATTTATGTAGACAATTATATGTTCATAGAACAGACCATTACAGATATATCGATAGAGAGAGATAGAGAGATTTGTACCTAAACAAAACACAAGTCTAACCCCAAGCGTTTAAATCAGCACTCTTAGCGATATTTTCAACTTCATGCTATCTGCACAACCTATATCATATGAAAAGCTGAGAGTCCACAGATTCTATTGGTATAATTGTCATCCCTGTGCGATCAAAACTCACTGTTCTGTATGATAAATAAAAGAACATTGTACCATGAAAATCTATAGCGGGTACATTTTACCCGTTGGCAGTTACAGCGACCTCTGGCGGTCCTAGTGTTAGAGATTGCGGTGTGGCGTTAGCTAAACCCTCCAATTCTTTGGATGACAGCTTGCGCCTCGACGCACTCCCTGAAGGTATTTCAAGTTCGGGGTCATTTGTTTTTTGTATAATCTTGCTTCGTGCAAGTGACAATTGTTGTTGTCTTCTCTGTGAACGTTTTTTCGCCATTCTTTTGCCATTTTGAGATTTAAATTTCTAGCGGAAAGCTAACCAGGAAGTGTTTTAGCACACCACGTGACGCATCTGAACGAATCACGTTGTCAGAAGTTGACACCAGCCAATGAGATTTTGTTTCTTGGTTTAAGACCCTTTTCTACTTTCACGATTGGTTGCTGATGCAAGGGAAATGACTATATTTGGATCTGATGAGATGTGCAGGAGACACGGAGCTTTCCAACGATATCTCTGATGACATGGTGGAAACAGCGGTCGCGGTACTTTATGTTACGTTAGAATGCTAACTTTTGGTGAATTTGGAGAAATATACAGACGCAAATAGACAAACTATAGTAAGATAAACACTTAAATGTGTATTTCGTACGTTTTCCTTCCAAAATCCTGAAATAAAACATGTTAGGGAATCAAAATAGCACAACATCTCAAAATGTACCAGTGCATGAAAAACGATGTTTTTGCCTGCGCCTTTAACAAATAATTGATGCTGCTCCCCGGCACCGCCTTTTCTTTTTTTTTTTTAACCAGCCCCCTCCCCACTTTTGGCAGCACCCCCTGAGCAAAATTACTTCCCGCGGCTATGGGTTAGCGAGAGCGCCGAAAGTGTTTATGCTGGTATAAGAATGACAGCGGTTGAGATTAATCAGGGTGCAAATAACATGTTGAGCGTGTATATATCATGACGTTAAGTTGCATTAATTGTACAAGTGAACACTGTGTAAGGTTTACATCTATCACTCACCCATGCTGTCTCGTCCGGTGTCCGCTACAGTGTGTTCGGCCAAAAGGTCCTCACTGACAAAGAAGCTTCCGGGACGAACCAAGTGACGAGATAGGCGCAGGGGTTTCTGTTTTAGTTGGGAATGTATTTTTGTTTATTCTGTTCAGTTATAATGTTTGTTTTGGGTTAAATTAAGAGATGGCTATAAACAACTGGTAATGCTGTGAACATGATATTGTGAATACTTTTTATGATAATTATGATGACATCTAGTGTTATTATCATTACCTGTGAATGGTCTTCCCAATTACATCCTTGGAAGATCCCGTATAAATGAGCCAGTCTTCAGTCGGAGACAGCGCGGTGAACATGTACAGAGAGGGGATAGTGCTGGAGACAGTCATATTGATGCTGTGAATCATGTGGTGATTAATAAATGCCCACACCGGGTTGTATATAGACGTTCTGCCTCTGCCTCCTTACTTGGTCGTGCCGCTTAATGGTCAGCTTCACAGACTTGGTTGCTGTAGCATGGGCCATTAACTAATTTGATTGTTGTAATTGCAAGTGTGACGATATAGTTCACGATGTGTTATGTTTATTTGTCTAGTGTCTTTGTGCCAACTATGTATGAATGTTTGCATGTTATGTTTACTGTTGAAGCAGGGTTAGTTGGTGCATGTAGTTGCCTGTTTTCGCCACAAGGCTCCGCCTGAGGGCGTGAAGGTGAGGAAGAGCATTTCTTCCTCGGTGGTTGAGGGAACTGTGACGGAGTTTTTGGTCTTGTAATAAAGTTGCCACGAGTGAGAAAAGACAAGTGATGTCCGCTTGAGTCCTTGAGTGCAACATTGGCGAGCTAGCCAGGATATTAGCTCTAAACGGATTAAAAGAGGGTTTTTATCCTGAGACGAACCAGGAAAAGAAAGATAACACTGTACCGTGAGGAAAATATGGATTTGGAGATTCTCCTAGATCGCGCCACCATTGCTCTGAGTCAGCAAAACCGGGACGGTATGGTGGAGGTCTGTAAATATCTGCATTGTATAGAAGATGAGGAAGAAGATGCTTTTGCTGATAAAAACAGACGAACATTATTTAAAATAGCAGAAAAAAAAATTGAGGAAATTGAAGAAAAAGCAGATGCAGAGGAAGCATGTAAAGTAATCCAAGAGCTGCTAGTTTTTATGGAGGGCCTGACAGAAGACGGAGACAGAAAAGCGCGCGAGCGCCGCCATGACACTGAGATGAGAGATAAATATATGGAGCTGCAGCAGTCCCGAAAGAGTTGGAAGACGAAATAAAGATGCTGGGTGAAAAACTAAACATATCAGATGGCGTCAGCAGCAGCACTAGCGGGCCACTATTCACAGCTAAGGTGCCAGAGGTAACCATCAGGCGAGAGTTCCGCATCTACGGCCAAATCGGTGAAGGAGGGCAGCGTGACAAACTGTCATATACCAACCTAATACACCAGATAGAGAGCGGGCTTCGCAAGGGTCATGGTGAGTCGGAAGTAATCGAGGCTGTGATAAGGGCCATTAGCCCTGGTGAGCTGCGTGACATGCTAGAAATAAAGACTGAATTGACTCTGCCTCAGCTAAAGATCATATTAAAGGGGCATTACAACGAAGATGACACTTCAGATCTGTACCAAAAATTGATCAGCATGTCCTAGGAGCCGAAAGAATCAGCACAAGAGTTTTTGTTCAGAGCTATTGAACTAAAAGATAGACTGCTGTTTACATCCAAGGACAGAGACTTGGAGGAGCACTAACAGTGCAGACCTGGTCAAGAAGAAGTTTCTAGCGTCAGTTGGTACAGGGCTGCTCAGTGACAACATCAAATACCAGATTAAGCCATACCTTGATGACATGGAGGTGACCGATGAAACTCTGATTGAAAGAGTAAATGAAGCAGGAAACCTTGAGGCAGAAACAATAAATAAGCTCAAACGTAACAACACCAAAACACCCAGAATGACTGAACTACAGACAACTAACAATAAGTTGGACAAGTCACCTGACCCCTCCATGCAGAAAACACTGCAGGAGGATGCTAAAGGCACCCACAAGGAGAAGACAAAGACAGCCCAACCTCCACAAGAGCTTGTGATGCACACTCTGGTAAGAGAGCTTCAAACTGAGGTTGCTGAAATGAAACGTATGGTGTTAGCTTCCATGAGCACTGGCAGGCCACAGAACTACAGGCAAGCTACAGGGAACAACAGTATCCGGAGAAGAGCGTGCAGGAACTGCCAGGACAAAGGAGAGGAAGTCAACTGTAGCCACTGCTTCAAGTGTGGACAGCTGGGACACATATCCAGAGGATGCAGAGCTCCACGCCAGGCGCAGGGAAACTTTGGAGTGTTGCTGCAGGGGGGCCAGCAGTAATCCAGCAACAGCCGTCAGGGTCCCACCGCTGCAACAACTGTCTACAGGAGGAGGATGCAACCAGGAGACTTGTGACATGTGCAGGTTGTTCAAGTACAGTTTATTGCTCCAGGTCCTGTCAGAAGCATCATTGGCCAGAACACAAACCTCTGTGTAAAGCAGTACGTTTAGTCGCAGAACACTTAGCAGAAACCAAGAGACATAAGAACAACTTTCCAGACAGTGCAAAGTTAATTACCTCTCAGCTAAAGAAGATAAAAGACTTATTAAACTTATTGGCAAACGGAAAATTGTAAAATGTACTTTTGATAACATACCGGTGGCAGCATTGTGGGATACAGGTGCTCAGGCAACAGTAATAAATGAACAATGGCGAGCTGAACACCTTCCACACAGCACTATCAGACCTATAGCTGAACTCTTAGGGTCAGAACCACTAGATGAACTTGCTGCAAATAGAACAGAAATCCCATTTATGGGATGGATACCAGTAGAGTTCCAACTGAGCGGGTTAGAGACTTCTAGTGCAAGTCTGCTAGTGCCAGTTCTAGTTTCCAGTGATCAAAATGTGGCAGAAGACCCTATAGTTGGCTTTAATGTAATAGAGGAAGTGATCAATCAACAATTAAAGCAACAGAAGGGCACAGCAGGAAGTGACAGCACTACAGCAGTTGTGAGCGGTGCTTTTGAAATTGACTCTTATGCTGCACACACTTTTATCCACACTGTAAAATGTTTGGCTGTAAAATTACAGTAAATTACTGGCTACTAGTTGCATGGATTTCACAACAATTTACTGTACATATTTCACAGTAATTGACTTTAAATATTTCACAGTAATTTACTGTAGATATTTTACAGTAAATTAGAATAAAAGTACAACTAAATACTGTGACTTTACAGTTGCCATGCCCATGGAATTACTGTGATATAGCGGTACAGAGCTGTGGTATTATGGTTATCCCTCCTTAAGGGAGGAGTGTAAAGCATTTGCTAGGGATGAAAATGATGTAGGCTCCATACCCTCTCTGCGTATGCACATCACCCTAAATGACCAGACACCTGTCCAGAAGACTTATATCAGTGTTCCCAAGCCATTACATCAGGAGGTAAAGGAATATTTACAGGACTTGATTAATAAGGGCTGGATCACTAAATCAAGGTCACCCTATTCGTCACCTATAGTGTGTGTAAGAAAACAATCAGGGGAACTGAGACTGTGTGTAGACTACCGTGAGCTAAATAGGAAGTCAGTGCCAGATAGACATCCTATTCCTCGCATACAAGATATGTTGGACAGTCTTACTGGGAGTTCATGGTTTTCTGTACTTGACCAAGGCAAGGCGTACCACCGAGGCTTTGTAGATGAAGAAAGTCAGCCTCTCACTGCCTTCATCACACCATGGGGCCTGTATCAGTTGGTGAGGATCCCCTTTGGCCTGAGTTCAGCTCCAGCTGAATTTCAAAGAAGTATGGAGGAGTGTTTGTGGGGTTTGCGTGATGATATTTGCCTGCCTTACCTTGATGACAATTTAGTCCACAGAAAGTCCTTCATTAACCACGTTGAGAACAGTCCTTCGCCGATACCAGCAACATGGAGTGAAGCTCACACCAAAAAAATGTGAACTGTTTAAATCCAAAGTTAGGTTCGTGGGCAAGATAGTGTCAAAAGAGGGGCATAGCATGTACCCGACAGAGGTGGCTCCAGTGCAGGCCCTGAAGGAAAGACGCCCTAACACAGTGGGAGAAGTGAGACAGATTTTAGGCTTCCTGTCCTACTACAGGACAGACATACAAAACTTGTCTGTCATAGTAAAGCCCCTGTATGAACTCTTGGCAGCCCAATCCCCTGTTCCTGCTTCACCACAAAACCACAATGTGGCTAAAAAGGGAAAAGCAAAGAAAACAAAACACGGGCAGTTGACCTCATCATCACTAGTCACATGGACTGAAAAGCATCATCAGGTTCTGAGCCACCTAGCGGACAAACTCTCTAACCCTCCAATCCTAGGCTTCCCAGACCTGAATGAACCGTTCATTTTGCACACTGATGCTTCACACGCAGGACTTGGTGCAGTGATGTACCAACGCAGTCATGGCAAGCTGAAGGTGATCGTTTATGGATCCAGAGCGCTCACCCCTCCAGAGAGAAACTACAACCTGCACTCTGGTAAGCTGGAGTTTCTCGCACTGAAGTGGGCCATCTGCGAGCGTTTCAGAGACTATCTTTTTCATGCTCCCTCTTTTGTGGTATATACTGATAATAATCCACTGAAATATATACTGACAACAGCAAAGTTAAATGCCGTGGGACAAAGATGGGTAGTAGAGTTGGCAGATTTTAATTTCAAAATTAAGTACAGACCAGGCAAAGCCAATGCAGACGCAGACGGCTTATCCAGAATGCCACTTGATTTAGAAAGTTATGTGAACAAATGCACACAGGTTGTTTGCCAGGAAGAAGTAAGTGCAACAGGGCAGGGCAATTTGGTGCATCAGGAAGAGAACAGCCCATTCCTACACTCAGTCTCTTGTAATGCTCTACAGACACAGATGGACATAGAGAATATGCTCAGTGCCATACAGCCATTCTCCAGGGAAGAAATAAAGACAGCAATGCAACAAGATCAGGTGATGGGCAAAATGTATGGACACAAAGAGAAAAACAAGCGACCCACTGTACAACAACTGAAACACGAGAGCCCAGAATGTAAAGCTCTAGTCAGAGAGTGCAGTAGGCTTGAGATCAGAGAAGATTGAACTATGCACCACAAAACTCACACCAAAAGTCAGCTTTTGCTCCCAGATGTATATCGTCCACTTGTTCTGAAGGAGCTCCACAACGAAATGGGACACTTGGGGACAGAAAGGACAGTAAACTTGATAAGAGAACGTTTCTTTTGGCCCAAAATGCAAAGAGACATAGAACATTTTGTGACAAACGTCTGTGAGTGTCTAAAGAATAGAAAACCTAACAGACACGCACTCGCACCTATGATGAGTATCAAAACCACTCACCCATTCCAGCTGGTCTCTGTTGATTTTCTAAATTTGAAAGAATGTAGGGGGGGGTTATGAATATGTACTTATCATAATGGACCATTACACTCGGTTCGCACAAGCATATGCAACTACCAACAAATCAGCCAAGACTGTTGCAGACAAACTGTTTAATGATTTCTGTCTCAAGTTTGGTTTCCCAGAAAGACTGCATCATGATTTGGGGGGGGAATTTGAGAACAAGCTGCTTCACCACCTGAAAACACTGTCAGGCATTCGGGGGTCTCACACTACTCCTTATCAACCCCAAGGCAATGGACAGACAGAGAGATTTAACAGGACGTTGCTGTCAATGCTGAGAACACTTCCTGAAGAACAGAAACATGACTGGAAAAATCACCTCACATGCCTACAACTGCACAGCTAATGAAGCCACCGGCTATTCTCCATTCTTTCTCCTGTTTGGTAGGCTACCCCGACTGCCTGTTGACCTGCTGTTTGGAATTGAAAATCAGGACTGCACAGGCTCCTACCAGGACTATGTGGAGAAGTGGCGAAAAAGGATGACTGAGGCTTATGACATCGCCTCCAGAAATGCTTCCAAGTCAGCTGATAGGGGAAAAAACAGTATGACAAGAAAGTGTATGGCCCCACACTGCAGGTTGGCAGTCGTCTCCTGGTCAGAAATGTGGGTGAGAGAGGGGGACCAGGTAAAATCCGCTCCTACTGGGAAGACAACATTTATGTTGTCAAAAGTCAGAAAGGTGACATCAGTCCAGTGTTTGAGGTAGTGCCTGAAAGTGGTGGAGGCAGGACAAGGATCCTCCACAGGAATCTACTTTTACCATGTGACTTCCTCCCAGCCACAGATGACAGATATCAGGCTACCATCCCAACTTGAACAAAGAAAATAAACAATTACACAAACAGACACACATCTGTGACCAAGTACACACAACAAACAAATGTTGATGAGGAATCAGATGATGACTTTAATAATGTAACATTCACCTGGCCATCAGCGGAACACCAAAGGATGCCTGCGCTTAACCCCTCTGCTCAGAAGTTCCATCCTCAAGAGGGAAAGATGATCTCGGGAACGAGGGAGCCACTGCAAAGCAGGGAGGAGGAACAAGAGGAGCAGGTTCACACAGTGACATCTGACGAAGGTGAGGAGGATGTTGTGACAACAGCTACAGAGAGCTCAGAGGAGGAAACAGTGGAAGACTCGGAGCAGAGGACAATGTATCCAAGACGACAAAGAAAGCAACCACAGACTCTGACTTATGACAAACTTGGCCAGCCTAGTTTCGCAGAGAGAACCATTTCCACCAAAGAGATAGCTGTAAATGGCTACTGGCGGCCCTGGTAATGGACTTGGAAATAAAGAAAAAAAGAAAAAAAAAGTAAATGACACTCCTTGCCTCTTTGCAAGTATACCTAAAGTGCCTTGTGTTAATGTGATTGTTGGCTGAAATTTGTGTTGTGTGGATTGGGTTCCAGAATTGATTTAGAAAGGGAAATGATGACCCTTTCAACAGTATGGACTCATGGTTTTGTAATATGCATTAAAGATGCAAATGTTTGGGTTTTAAAAAAAGAAAAACTGATCAAATCAGTAGTGTTCACAACTGCAGTGAACAGCAGCTTGTGTATCTCATTAAGAAGTGTTTTATTCAAAATGGCCCATTCTCTTGTCTTTACCCATGTAGTTGTTTAAAACAAGTAGGTGTAAAGGAAAATGTAGTGACGACATTTTGTAAGTGGGGGAGAGTGTGACGATATAGTTCACGATGTGTTAAGTTTATTTGTCTAGTGTCTTTGTGCCAACTATGTATGAATGTTTGCATGTTATATTTACTGTTGAAGCAGGGTTAGTTGGTGCATGTAGTTGCCTGTTTTCGCCACAAGGCTCCGCCTGAGGGCAAGAAGGTGAGGAAGAGCGTTTCTTCCTCTATGGTTGAGGGAACTGTGACAGAGTTTTTGGTCTTATAATAAAGTTGCCACGAGTGAGAAAAGACAAGAGATGTCCGCTTCAGTCCTTGAGTGCAACACAAGTTATTGAATATCTGATTCCTTCATGTGATCTCAGAGTTATTGGAGAAATAGGTTGAAAAGTAGTTAGAAAATGGATGGTAAGTCAGAAGAACAACAACAAGCAAAAAACTGATTTCAACATATTGTTAACATTGTGAGCAATTAAATACGAGTCCTTTTCTTTGTAATGTCAATGTTGTTTCCATACTGTCCAACCACTTAAAGCTCATGGACATACCAATTAGGAAGAATGATTTATTGACTTAGGAAATGTGACAATCTGAGAAGCATGTATATATTTTCCAGAGATCCACACAGTGCCACCTGATGTTAGTGAGTCAGCTGTATGCCTTTTCTTGTCTAGTACAATGTTTTGATATTTCTCTAAATGTGCACTTGTTTTTGCAGAATTTCCTTCGTCTGATATAGCCTTTTCTTCTACAACAAGGACAACAAAATAGAAATTACCTGTCATCTCCACTTTTGAATATGGTGTATTAAGTAATGATGGAGCATTTTTTAACTATTTTAAGTATCACTATGCAACTACTCAAGTGCAAACTACTCAAGTGACTCAAGTTAAAATGCTTGTTCAAAGTTTGTCAGTAGCATATTGCCCTGATAAAGAGGGAGTAATGTAATTTGCATAGTATTGTTCATGGTCTCCCTGATACGGCCCTGTTTTAGGGTGCGTTCACACCTACCTTGTATAGTACGGTTGAATCGAACCCTGGTGCGTTTAGCCGCTTGGTGCGTTTAGCCGCTTGGTGCGGTTCATTTGGGTCGGTGTGAACACAGTGCGAGACCTCTTAAGTGAACTAAACAACCGGACTCTGGTCCGCTAAAATAGGTGGTCTCGGAGCGCTTGCTTGCGAACTCTGGAGCGGTTCATTGCTGGTGTGAACGCAGTCCGCACCAAAACATAGGAAGCGCAGTATTTACATGTCACAAGAACGCGGATATCTTCAAAAATCTTTAGCGAAAGAGTCTTTCAAGACATCCGCGATTGTTTAGTTAAAGAGTAAAGCAGAATTAAGTGTTGAACAGTGTTGTGTAAAGTAAAAGTTCTCCGTCAGCTACATAAAAGTAAGAACACCTGTCGTCGGTGAAACGCCCCTCCTTACTGCAGAACGTCTCTCATGGATAATGTGCAGTGGCGCGGTCATTATGGGGAAAAGAACACCGACAGGCTGATCAGGAGCCCAACGCGAAGCGGAGGGATCTAGATCGGCATGAAGGTGTTCTTTTCATGACCAAGTCGCTGCACATTATCCCGCTTATTACTTGGCCACATTCTCAACAAAGTAACGACATGACTCCAAATATTAATTGAAATGCTTTTATGGATTTAGAAAATGATTTTATTGATTTAAAAAATAGTTGTATTGATTTAAATTGACATGCATCCGCTAAGAAAAATAGTCCGTTGTTACTGTTTGAACTAACGTAGCAACGGCAGGAACTGCTTCGATAGCGTTTTTGAGGAGCTTTTTGATTACAGATTTGAAAACATTGTTGCTTGCTTTAAAAGTAGCACAATTCATTATGTCAAACCTTGGAAAGTATCTAGATATCCCTGTCCTAATGCCAAAGTAACTGGCAACTGAATATGTGTCGCCGTCTGATGTCTATGTCTAGACCGCTGCGTAAAAAGGAGGGTTTTTGACCGTTAGTTCTCCGCTGTTTTCTTGTCGCTCTTGTCTTGTCAGTTAGAAAAGCAAACTGCATGCAGTTTGCTTTTCAGCCAAACTGTATACAAGGGGTACTCAAATACAAATCTTAAAGGTCCAACATTTTTTTTTCAATAAGACAAAGGTCCGTTTATTATGGCCATTCAAACTTTTAAACAATTACAACAAGATTCTTAACACAAGGTTGCAAAAACTAAAATAATCTGTATGCAGCAGTTTTCATTGTTATTGTGTCTGTGCTTAATCCCTCAGAGTCGCAGTGTAAGAGCTGCAGTTATGAATAAAGGCAGCTGCACCCTCTTTCATTCAGCATTCCCATTATTGCTTTATAAATGTCCCTTGTGTGTCCACTGAGGTTCGTCAGGCCCAACACATCTTCAACAAACTCCCCCTTTGCCTCATCATAAAAACTCACAAACACCAGGAAATGAACATTGTCAGTGGTGTCAGTGGACTCATCCACAGCTAAGGAAATGCACTGTGCATTTTGTATTCCATCACAAAGCTGATTAACAAATCAACGGCCAGTATTTATGTTCTTCTGGTTGCTGTGGAATCTGAGAGGGGGATTTGCTTGACCTGTTATTTCCTCTTTTTGTTTGCCTTCAAACATGGTCTCCATCACTTCAGTCATGCATTCTTTTATACTTCAGTTATGATCCAGTGGAAAGTCCTTACCTGCTGGCCTAGTTAAATCAAAGTGGTTACTTTTTTTTGGCTGGGCAGTGTAGTTTTACACACCGTCTTATTTGACTTTCTCAGGACTTAAAACAGTTTTTTGGGGGCAGACCCCCACAAAGAAAAACATATATTTACACACGTTAGGTCATCATCTTAACAGTTTTGTATGCTCATCCGTGAGCAGAGCATCAAGTAGACATGTCTATTACAGCTGAATGCGGCGATTACCATCTTGTTCAGCAAAACGCCTCACAAACGTATTAAGATCAACAGCTTTAGTGCGTTTTGATTCAATGCTGAGTACAGCCAACCTGACAGTCTCTTCTCTGTCATTGTAGACCGCAAATACCTCATTCCTTCAGTACTTGGGTCCGAATGCTTCTCGTTTTGCGCCGTACCGTTCAAATGAAATCGCCGCCTATCATATTTCCACGCTCGCGCCAGGGCCGGAGGGGGGGTTACAAGGCATGCGTCTTGTGCTGCATTCACTTGCACTCGGACATTAGAGACTTTCTCTCATAAATGTCCGATGAGCCACACATTTTCTTTCAAAACAAAGCTGCCAACTTGGGTGGCAGCTGGGGTGGCAAGGCCTATTTTGAGGGTAGCAGTTGCCCCCCCATGCCACCCTAGTAGGTGAAACTAGGCTACTAGCTACAGTACAGATGCAACTAGATGAGCTGTTAACTCTCGCTCTGACTTTTTTTTTTTAAACACACGCATTTTACCCACCCACATTCCACGAAGACCCGCCCTACTGTGCCTCGGATTCGCAGACTATTGGTGGGGGGAAAAAACGCTGACGGGATGCTGAATGTGATTGGACCAATGCGTTGACAGACACAAACAGACAGTGGAACAGTCGGACACACAGAGCGCTGTTTGTGTTGGACATAGCGGAACATTTTGACTCGTTGCGTTGTGGCGATGTCTCGCAGATAACACATATAAAAAGTATAGTTTGCTCAAGGTCCAGAGACAGTTGTGGTTCGGTCCGGATCCGGACCGGAGTCCGGACTTTGAGGATGCCTGCTGTATACAGTTAAATCGAACAGATTTCTTTGTGCAGATGTGAGCGTCCTTAACAACGGTCAATAAATCCTTGACAGCGGTCTGTCTGTTCTGGATTAACAACGTGTCACGTGTTCTGAATTGACCAATCAGAATCGAGTATTCAACAAAGCCATGTAATAATGTTTTTTAACGGACGTTGTCTGACTATATAATCATATGCGCGGGCCGCTAGTGTCTGTTGATCTCCAGATTAACAGCAGCATGAGAATAACCTGCCGAAAGTGCCGATGCTCAACCCTGTCTCCTAAAAATTACGTTCCCACAGAACTAAACTGCATTCTCAATTACGTTTAGCAAGAAACTTATTTTCTCCCACGTTATGTTTGTTATGAACGTATCTCAAATACGTTTATTTTCTACATATCTTCTAGAAACATTTTCTCCCACGTTACATTAGTTATTAACGTATCTTAAATACGTTTATTTTCTACATATCTTTGCCATTTATTGTCTTGCTTATAATAATGATAATAGTCATTTATAAATATCATTTTAGAGCACACCTTTGAAATCGACAATCGGGCTCGATATATGGTTAAATTAAAATCAGTAGGCGAGGCTGTAATTTCACCAGCTGTTACTCTCATGAGCGAGGCAGAACATAATATATACATTTTAACATGCCAAAAAGCTGCTGTGTCATTTATTGCACCTCAAATATTAAAACAAATCCAGAGTTACATTTTTCTGTACTTCCTCTAAGAAGAAAGGACAGTAACAGAAGATCTCTGTGGCTTCAGGCTTGATCGCCGTTCAAATGACGGCGTTGGTTTCCACAAAAGTGGGCGGGGCTGTAAAGTGAGGTAGATTTGACTATCATCTATTATTCAAAACCATTCTATTTATTCTAACGTAAATTACATGCCAGTGTTTTATGTTTTTATTTATTTGTTTTTATTTTAAATCGTATAATGTCTGACTTTTTTTGCCGAAATGGGGCTTAGAGCCTCAAAATACTGAAATCTGTATTTTTTTTAAATCTTTTCCTTCTCATTTATTATTCTTTTCTGAATAACACACTGTTATTTACTCAACAATAACACACAATTATCCTTGTTTTTATTTATTCGTTTAATTCTATAATCTTGGGCTTTTTAGCCGTAAATAAAGTCACCGGAAACAGACGGGACATTTCGAGCGATACACACCACAAACCCACCGAACTGATTACCCAAGATCCTCAGCTTGAAGCTCATTGATTGGATGTTTTAGCCGCAATGCACGCTGGGATATGGTGTTAATAAGATATGATATCCGAAAACATTTAAATAATAATAATACTTTAATCCGAGTGAGCTTTCTTTTCTCTTTGAAAGTCATCACATAACCGCATTGTAATACACGGTTCGGCTGCATTAAATATTACATATCTGCCGTAGTTCTTTATTTATAGAGCCCTGATGAGAAGACTTCTTGACAAACAGGAGAACTGCCGCCAAAACTGAATATGTGACATGGATCATAAATATATCAGCAATTAAACAACATCTAACATTTATTTTCACAAAATATGTCTCCTCGCAGTATCAATACTAATTCGGTTGACTTTTATATTTGATCCAATAGGTAGATGGTAGGTAGAGGTTATATTTACACCATAACAGTGCACAGCTGATAGAAAAGGACTTGTAGTTTTTATAGATATTACTGATTGTCTTTGAATATAAGAATGTAAATACTGAGTTCAGAGAATTGTCAGGGGTTTTGGGTGATGGGAGACACATCTATGGAATCACAATTTCAATAGTTTACCATTAAATGACGGATATGCCTTTCTGTCTGTGATTTTTTTCACAAATCAGATATTAATGTGTAGAAGTAAAACATGAGAAATAGTGACAAATAGTATAGCAATATCCTGTACAATTATGTAAAAACATGAATAAAACTACACATCTTCAGATGTTATACATACATAAGTGTCTTACACTAATAATACAAAGTTATTATTAGCATGCTGTGTGTACCTTGTGTTCACCGCCTAGTGGTTAAAGCACGTTATTGAATTATTTTTGTTGAATAATGTTATTTTTGTTGAATAATGTTATTTGATGAAAACAATATTAAGAGTACATACTTTCATAGGGGGAAAGTAGAAGGTCAATGATATAAATATAGAATATAAAAAATCAAGAAGATACTGTAAGTGATCTCTACAATAAAACAGTTTAGTGCTGGATGTACAAAGATATTAATATGAGGAGGTGCAAAACAGACAAACTAATTAACCTTTTATTAACACATTAAAGAATACTTTAGGTTAAGGTCTTCTTTCAAATAAGAAAAAAGCTTTGGGGGTATCTATCTACAGTTAAATATTAAGCCTGACAAAGTACTTAACGTCTAATATATTGCTTTCCTGCAATGTTAACTATGTTGAAGCACTTATTTTAACTTATATTATACACATTAATTATACTCTTATGTATGTAGATAGAATAAGAAATGTTGAGAATATGACAGTTTAATGATGGAGGAATACACACATATTGATAGATGTCTTGTAATGCGCTGTTGAGGAACCTGCGACCAAAGTTTTTCATTCATTGCATAACTACACCGTAGTTGTATATGATATGTCAATAAACCTTAGAAAATCTTGAAATCTTGAAAGGGATGTGCAAAATAGCCATTATACAGTCTTTAATTAACTATTAGTAGAGAATAACGAGTAATTAATATACTTAATAGAGCTCTGCAGATAAATGTTTAGTCTTCTCAAGCACCAACTATCAAATATCTCTCCTGATTGTTGGCACTTGAAAATCACCTTCCCTGAATTTTACTCAGGTGTAACTAAAGTCTGCTTTAAGGGTTGTTTATATTTCACATCATTAATCAGAATCTGCAAAGTAACTCAAATAAATGTAATGGAGTAAAAATACCAGGTTAACCTCTGAATTGTAGTGGAGTAGAATTACAAAGTAACAATGAGCTGTCATGTGGGTATATTAATGCTGCCCATTTTGGATACAATTGATTTTCACCCATTTAGTAATTACATGTTTTAAATTTGTACACACCAATGTGTTTCATATCGCCTAAACCTACAGGGCTGTACACAGTTTAATACTGTCAACTTCCAATTTTGGGAAAAACGAAAACGTCTTTAAAACTACAATTCCCAGTAGAGACGTGCCATATAGAACATGTTGCGAAACACAATAGCCAGCATGTGTAGTTCTCGGGGGGCGTTCGAGTCCAGTTTTGAATAGTCTGCTGTGGTTTCGTTCCATTTCAAAGAGCTTGACGCTTGGCGTAAGCTTGGCCCACTGCCCCTCCAACATCACGGGGTTTGTCAACGGGACTGTAGTCCCAAACGATAGCTGGGGATTATGGGTAGTGTAGTGTCTTCTGCCATCCTAAATCTCGAAATGTCGCGTCTGGTTCCGGTGACTTTATTTACGGCTAAAAAGCATGCCCAAGATTATAGAATTAAACGAATAAATAAAAACAAGGATAATCGTGTGTTATTGTTGAGTAAATAACAGTGTGTTATTTAGAAAATAATAATAAATTAGAAGGAAAAGATTTTTAAAAAATACAGATTTCAGTATTTTGAGGCTCTAAGCCCCATTTCGGCAAAAAAAAGTCAGACATTATACGATTTAAAATAAAAACAAATAAATAAAAGCATAAAACACTGGCATGTACAGAAACACGTAACTCTGGATTTGTTTTAATGTTTGAGGTGCAATAAACGACACAGCAGCTTTTTGGCATGATAAAACAATTATGTTCTGCCTCGCTCATGAGTGTAACAGCTGGCGAAATTACACCCTCGCCTACTGATTTTAATGTAACCATATATCGAGCCCGATTGTCGATTTCAAAGGTGTGCTCTAAAATGATATTTATAAATGACTATTATCATTATTATAAGCAAGACAATAAATGGCAAAGATATGTAGAAAATAAACGTATTTAAGATACGTTAATAACTAATGTAACGTGGGAGAAAATATGTTTCTAGAAGATATGTAGAAAATAAACGTATTTGAGATACGTTCATAACAAACGTAACTTGGGAGAAAATATGTTTCTTGCTAAACGTAATTGAGAATGCAGTTTAGTTCTGTGGGAACGTATTTTTTAGGAGACAGGGTTGCCATGGCGGAGGCTCCGCTAGTAATTGCCGGGATTTGTGTTTTTACCCCCTTAATGTCTGACCAATGGTTGAACAGCATTTCCGAGCACATGACTTGTGTTTAAAGTGTATAGTCCGTTTGAGTTTTGCCTTGTGAACACAAACCAAACCTTCTGAAAAATGAAACAATGTAACAAACTGTGGTCTGGGGCCTCATTTATAATGCCGTGCGTAGGATTCACGTGGGAAGGTTGCTTACGTAGTAGAAATCCAAAAAATAGGTACAGAAATGTTCCGACGTTTTCCGATTCACCAAACATTGCGTACCGGTGAGGAAAGTGCGTACAGCACTTCCTACGCCGGTTTCCCTTTATAAATCACAATCGACTCGAAATGCGGTGCAGCTTTTGCGGGCTTCACTTAACGCCCATATTTGCCTATAAATAGTCAAAGAAACGCCCTTTCATTCATTCATTTTGACTGACTGCGTGGAGAAGATCGCAGGAAATCACGACAGAACAGCTAAAAAAGACATCTCACATGTCAGATTTTGGTTATTTTGGGGAGGTCGAGATAAATCATATTGTTTGGTGGATGCAGTTTGAACCAGAGTAGCAGTATGGAGGTCGGATCGTCACCAAAATAAATAAATAAGTCGTCCGAAAAAGGTTCATGACAAAACAAAATACACATAGCCTTCCTCCGGCAGTGTGTTTGTACCGGGGACAGGAGACACCCCTTGATGAGAAACTGTAAGAAATTATCGGGGAATCCCTCCGGAGTGGAGTCATGACGACTGGATCTGAATTATGTTTTCGTATTTGGTGGTTTGTGTCCCAGCTGTCGATCAGCTGTGCGCAGCGTCTCCACTGCAGCAACTCTATATCCACCAGTTAAAGGAAATACAAGTAATGTGTTGTTTTATATTAACTGTACAATTTACCACATATGGTGTTCTTAGTTTCCATACCTCCTGTGACTTATAAAGTCTTAGCAAACAGCATAAAACATGATTAAACATGATAGTATATAAAACCATGCTCATACAACCTATAGAAATGCAAAACGGCGTCAGTTTAGACCTAATTCTGTCCTCCTGCTTACCGCATCATTTATGAGAAAACATTTCATAACATTAACACAACATATTCGAGGTGGTTTTAAATAACATATCTGTATTTATTTATTTCTCCAAGTTATGTTTTTGTGTGCATTGAGGAGTCGCAAACAGGCGTTTGTTTAATCATTTTAAGATTGGCTTTGATCAATGTTTGAAAAATGAATTCTTCATATAAATGAGAGGTAACATTTTATTTATGGTATTATTCCCACATATTTCTCTCCATTCTTCCTTCTGCCAACGGTATCGCAGTTTCTCATCTCTCCCGTTGTTGTGCTTAGTGCGTACGCATGGGTTAGAGTTTGCGTGGAGGACCGCATGTTTTCCCGTCAAGTTAGTATTTTATAAATCGCAAACATTTCGTAGAAACTGGCGTATTCCATTTTTTGAGCGTATATCCCTTTTTAAATGAGGCCCCTGGTGCGCACCAGAGAGCAGACTATAAGGTGTGAATGCACCCTTAAACAGTGATCACAGGACCTTCAGGGCCACACATGATATACATCAGTATACTTTGACTTTATTATTCATGCTATAAACTGATATAGGGCTAAGTAAGAAATCAATCCTGCAAATCAACCCTTAGTTGTTCATAGGGCTTTACCCGAATATCCGAATATTCGTTCGTTTAAATTTTTCGTTTTTTTTGGCAGCCGTAATATTTTAGAATGTATTGAAAACAATATCAACATAAGAGCTTGTGCCTCTTTGGGGGGTGCTATCACTTAACCATAAACGTTATTGTTTACTTTCTCCATCTTTATATGTAGATCCGTTAATCTCCCTCACGTTGTTTCCATAGCAACAACAACTTCCTGTCAACAGCACTAACTCTCCTTCAAAATAAAAACACGTCCATACAAAATAGGAAGCCAAGCCAAATTACAATTAAGACATAACTGCAACGAAAGTAACAAAGACAATACAATATCCTTTTCAATTTCAAAGAACACAAATTGGATTGTATTAACAAATAACTATAAAACAACAATATTGTAGATAGAATAACAAAATGAATGCCGTGAATAAACCGCAATACACGTGTTGAAGCGGTTCGCTGCTGATTACTACGCACCCCCCTTCCCGTCCCCCGGCGCGGGCCGAATATTCGCTGCTGATTACTACCTCATATCCGGATCCCGAAAAATGGTATTCAGGACAGCCCTAGTTGTTCAATATATTTATTCAGACGATGTGAGTAGAAATACAGAAATTCTGCTCCCACCTAAGCCCAACGTTGCAATATTACAACATTTCCCTAAAAAATTACCAACACGTGAAACATGTGAAAACTCTTTCATTTCTGCTCCAGAGGTTCCCTACAACAACATCTGAATGGTCAAAAAAATATATTCCAATGTGTTTCTATATTTGGGCTTTAAAGGGTTAATGCACTGTCCCATCATGCGTTTTGTTATATCCACTGCACAAAGATGTGAAGCTCTTAACTCAGCACAGTAGTCTTCCCGGAGGCCTGGTAGATTATTTTGGATAGACCAAAGTAGAATAAAGTGTAAGAAAGGCAGAGCGTCGCTGGAAGCCATTCTACTGGAGTGGAACTTAAAGAGATCCCATTATCAGAAGCAAAATTCAGCCACGTTTCAAAGATCTCTCTGCTGCCCTCTCTTTCAATCAATACTTCGTTTTTACTGCCGTCCTGCGGTCAAAGAAGCTGATAAGTTTGCCGTGTTTTCCCCTTGGTGCGTGTGTGTGTGCTGGTACACCGGCCTGCCCATTTGATGTATAAGTATTTTGTTGAACTTCTAAAAGCGCAAGACCTTATCTATAATGTATGGCCAAGAGTAAGCAAGTAAAACTATGGCGGATTTTAAGGATTTGAACACAAAACTGCTTACAAGCCTCAGGTCGTTACCGAAAACAACATGTTGTGTTTTGGCTCAAGATTTTTCATATAAACAGGCACTGTAAAGATTAAAGTTGGTTCCTGGGAGACCAGGCAGGCCTCTAACTCTAGCTTTAAGATACGCTTTTTGATGTTTAGAAAATCGCACATCTCAAATGGTATTTGCGGTGATGCCGACATAAATGCATGAAGCACTGATATTGAATCTAAGCTCAGTGTCTGCGAGGCAGCAGGCAGGTTCTTTTTTTCTTTTTCATAGGGCACATTCAGAGCTGTGGTTTTTTTTTTGTGGTGGTTTGCAGTTTTTATTGGAAGAAGCTCAGGTTATCCCTCATTTATAAAGAAATCACTCTTAAAAGTTTACAAGTAATTAATAAGGTTTTTATTAATTTCCATTTCATTAGCTGAAGTCAGCCCTCTAAACACGGCCAATCCGAATTAACATAGACATCCTCGGACAGATGCCAGATGATCCGTCTCCGGCCCCCTCTTTATCTCTCAGTCTCTCCCCCTCTCTCTCATTGTGAAAGAGCCAGTGCTATTCCAAGAGGAACCCAGCGCTGTAAAGTCATTGATCGGCTGGCAGATTAATATCAATCGTTATTTCTCGCTTTTACAGTGGCTGCGGGGAGTCCGGGGAACTTTTAATATTCCTTTCATTCTCCCACTGACTGATAAATTGGGCGTTACAGCCACGGCTGAGGATATAAGGTTAAAAAATACAAACACATTTATTTTGAAGCAGCTGCAGATTTAGATAATGTAAGGTCAGACCAAGAGCAAGTATGAATAGATTAATACAAATGTGGTCATCTCTTCTTTTGGCATTGTACAGAGAGGGGATAAATGCATGCAGAAGTGTGATATGACTCAGCAGTTCTTTTATTATTTATTTTCATTTATTACTTTTTATTTTTAACCAACGGAAGGGAAGTTGATTTACAGGCTGTGAATGATGGCAAAAGTACTATGTAATACATACTTAATGTAAATAATGTGATACAGCTGAGCCAAGCAGTGTCTCCTCTGCAATGACTTGTAGTATTTTTCTGCTTTTCGTGCCAGTGGAGGCTGTGCCAAACTCCCATCAACTGGCACAATCTTTGAAAGTCATCCAGAAGAAAAAGGTGAGCATGCATGCGTGCTGTACATTCACACATATACTGCAGACACACACACTTTTGTCTGCATGAGCAATTACACTAAACACTACCCAAAGGTTGGGTATATCCAGCATTTAAAACATTAAAACGTATCTCATAAATTCATAATTAATCAACTAACTTAAAAAGAACACTATTCAAATAAAACGAGCAAACAAGTCCAAAATGAAGGGAGCTATAGAAGCTAAATTAGCTTATTTAACATCCTCTCTCAGAGTATAACTTCTTCTACAAAAGAGGAATTGCAACCAACAATTATTAGCAGGGCCGCCCCTCTCTACAGGCAGATCACGCAGACAGCGTGAGGCCTCACGTCGCGGAGGGGGCCTCATCTCGCGGAGGGGGGGTTATGGCTAGAAAGGATCCGTCTAATGTAAATATGACGTCACGTTCTCGTTCTAACTCTCGTTGTAATCGGAGCGGCTCGGCTGTAATAGAGAGGCGAAGTCACGCCCATCTACTTCCGGTCCATGGGACCCCGGAAGCGAAAAATTATACATTGAATTCAATGGAGAGAGAAAACGTATCTTTTGATCCCGTTTGAATTGTGCCACGAACTACACATATGATGTTTGTCAATCTTAAACAATAATTTCCATGTCAAAAAAGTCACATTTTGTCGTAAAACTGTTGAAATATAAGACTATGAAAGATACGCGACTACAAAGACTACAAATCCCAAATCCCATTCGGGGTCGCGTATGTGATGTCACAGGCGATAATGCTCCAAGTGGTTGCGACTCGTAATTAAAGCGAAGAAGAAGATTTCATAACTGATTTATTCCCTCCAATAAATATAAGAGATTGCTCCAATAAATTCACTTTTACAAGATGCCTGTGTGCTTTGTACCATGTTGTAATCACAAAAGTGATCATACCACTTGCTCGTTCTATCGCTTCCCGTCTGATGAAAGGACCAGGAGTCGCAGGATCAGACATATCAGGTAATATCATAGGTAATATACATGTTGTGCATGGAACATAGTCAATTAGCTACCTAGCTAGTAGCGACGAGTAGCGAGCACGTTAGTTAGCATTACATTACTTAGCCTTGTCATTTTTAGTAGCCTTACCATGAAGTTATTATTTTATTACATGAAGTACACCAAAATGTTAAACAGTAAGAGTAGTCATCATGGTAAGTATTTCGTGAAACATTTGAAGAGTAGCCTACTGCGCCCTCCACCGGGTGCTAAGGAAGCAGTTCAGGGAGAGTCGAAGGAAGGCATGACATTCTTCTGGACATGTGTCATTGTGATGACAGTGAGGGTCAGTCAATCTGTTTGTTGGAAAGACAGTAGTTGAGTGATTACTGAGAGAAAATTATTAAAAGAGATAATTATTCAGTGTTGTTACTTTAAAGTGTTGTTACTGACCTTTTTCTCTTTTATTTTCTTTACCTCACCTGTAACTGCTGAGACCCTGAGGAACATGCACACTGACCTGCTCTGGCAACCTGATTTCCACTGTACGTAATAGTATTTGGTTATGGTATATTATTTATATACATCAAAGGCACAATGCACCCCCCAGAGACACACATGTATTGAGTGTGATATTTTGCATAGGTCATGTGAAATCATCTTTACATACTAGAAAACTGTAGGAGCGGCAACTTGTTTTGAAATTGAATTTTTAATATCCGATAATAAAGTTGATCTGTTTTCTTTATTCTTCTCTCTTCCCAGCTCCATCCATCACCGTTCTCTGTTCCTGCAGGTCCTGCTTGCTAATAAATGCTTTATTTTTTTTACACAATTACAAATAAAGTCAATGTATTGTATGACATGAAGTTGTGCTTCATTCTGAGTCAATAAATTCATTCTGCCTTCAACTGCAAAATGATTGTGGACTGCACCGACATCCATGTAGCTGCCCCCAGTAAGATGAACCAAGCAAAGCTGACACTCAACATACAGCTGTGCTCTTAAGTTGACATGAAGAATTTGTGAAATATTGGTAATTATTTGGAAAAAATGACTGACGATGCAGAAAACTTTTTTTATTTAGGAACAGTGGTCAAGTGAAGCATTTATCACTACATATGTGTCACACTTAAAAGGCCAAACACACTGGCCAAACACACCTCGTTTACAACTCCCCAGTTGACAGCCATGACTCCATCTAAATTGTACCACCCAAGCACCCTCTTCATGAGGGACGCGCATGGAGTGGATGAAAGTCCCGACCTCAGCACAGCACCAAAATTGCTGGCTGTCAACCTGCCCTGCCTGTGTAACTGCCACTGAGGATTTGTCCGCTGTCCTACGGTGGCTGTCTGGATGGCAGCTTGCTGATCTCTGCTCAGTCGCATTGAGGCAAGAATTGCCTCAAGCCCACGACCCCCATGCTCCTTCACCAGCTCCGGCACGTTGAAAATGGCCTGATGTTGAGGCTGCAGCTCTGGCTCAGGTGACAAAAGCCATGCCATGCCACGCTGCGCCCCTCAGTGCAGACCTGAACCAGTCTACTTCCTCAGTGGCGATGTCTCTGTGGGTTGTATGTCTCCTCTTGCTGTTGGTAGAGTTGAGACACCGGCTGGACTACTTTTGAAGTGCCAGGCTTCCTCCACTGGCACTCAACTTCTGTGGAGCTGATCTGCCACATGGCAAATATTGCCAATGCTGCAGCGTGGCTGCATTTGTACATCCCCCGTGCACAACCACAGACAGCGCTCTGCATCGTGCCATCCTCTCCCATGTAGATCTGTACAAATAAAGTAAGTACCATGTTTGTTAACATGCTATAATAGATTAAATGAGCAATACAAGGATGGTCCGGATCTGGGGATGGGAGGGTTTATTTTTCCATAGTTTTGTCCTCTTGTTTGATTGTTGTTATTGTTTGTTTTTTCTGTATTTTTTGTAATTTGTGTTGTATTGGTTGTGATTGTACATTGTTTTTTTTTAAATGTGTATTACATTTTTGAAAAACATTTGATAAAAAAAAAAGGGTTTGGTCAGGATCTAGACTCAGTGTGTCGTTTATGAATTAATCAATGCTCTCTACATTAGGAAAAAACATACCAGTGTACCAGAGGGAGTCACACACAGCTGTGCCTAGATAACCAAACAAATTGACAAGATAACCAAAATCCTTGAATCTACACACAGCAAATAAACTCAAATGACACAACGAGATGTAAAAATGAGATCACACATATAGTCGATATAAAACTGGCCGCTTCAATCTGAAGAGCAACTAAAACAAAACACGGGAGTGTACCTTGTTCTTGTGAACACTAATGTTATCCATAGCATACACACCCGTATACAGTACACCTGTTCTAGGTTCTGATTGGCTCTCTAGGTTGGCATTCTAGCTTCTGACTGGCTGTCCAGGTTGTCAATCACAGCCGTGGGCATATTATACTAGTCGACTCGTAACATCGCTAAACTTTTTTTCTTGACGGTTTTCTCAGTCAACTAATGCTATTGATAACAGTAACATAAATTAACACAGCCCTGCACACTCCAGTCATTATATGCCGGGTCTGTGGTTCATCATCTTCTTTTTCATTCTCCTCCTTATTGACTGACATTAACGTTAAACATTGCACTCATATTACTCACCGAAACCTTGTAAAGCCGGTCCCGCATGTTGGCTCTTACAGAACCGACTAACTCCCCTTTCGTGTATGTACAGCTCTCAACATGCCCAGACTTGTAGTGATTTTCACCTCGTTTTATACTTTTATTCTCATTCTGAAAGAATGAGGTGAAATGTGCCAACGTGACGGCCATCTTTGTGTTGGTGACGCGTATTGTGCGGGACCAGAGACATGTAGTTCACTGAGCGGCTTAACACAACAAAATGTGTTACTTCACAGTTTTACGACACATTTTTATTTTTTTGACTTGCAAAATGTTCTTTTAAATTGACAAACATCATATGTGTAGTTCGTGGCACAATTCAAACGGGATCAAAAGATACGTTTTCTCTCTCCATTGAATTCAATGTATAATGTTCCGCTTCCGGGGTCCCATGAGCTCCCCCGGAAAGGGAGGGACTTCGCCTCTCTATCGGAAAGGGTCGGGATGGGCGGGACGCGGGAAGATCGTGGGAAGATCGAGAAGAGACGTCGTTCTAACTCTCGTTGTAATCAGAGCAGTGGTAACCACTCAAAGTCCTCAAGAGATAGGAAACGACAGCAGTGTGGGACCTTATTGCGGGAAATTAGTGAGCACACATACCACCTACAGGATGAGACGTTCATGTGTACAGTGATATCAAGACTAAATGATCTTTTGGAGGACGTAAAGCAACACACCCCACATGACAGTAGTCTTCCTCTCACCTTCACGCCCCCCAAACACAAAAGGCAGAAGAGGACCATAACACCTCTCAGTACCAGCCATCGTAGACACCCTTTTTCAGGCCGGGTGGGTCATAAAGCTGAGGTCATGAGATCCAACTACAGAGTGGACAGCTTGAACAAGATTTTAAAAGCTAAGTCCCCAGAGTCTAATGCGGGAGGAGCAGGCAGGGGTACGAAGAGGAGGATAGATGCTTTAGGTAAGAACAAAGTATATTTACTTTTGCCATCTCCTCTATATTCACAAAACACAGCCAATCATCCATTCCAATCCTATGTGACATGGCACAGTTCATTTCACTCCAATAGAAATTGGTATAAAAGAGACCATTAGTCTTCTCATTGTGCTTATTGCTGTGGATAGGTGTTAACTATTGTTGTTGTATTGTATCATATCAAAAGTTGTTTTCATCCAAGGCACCACCGCCAGGTGAATGTTGGAAGCTTGGAGATGAATGGAGCTGTAAAGAGGTGGTAAGTAAAACAACGTTTTTAATCCATTGCATGTGATTGATGTAGTTATAAAAAGTATATCATAAGCTGTCATTACAGTCTAAATATCTAACAGCAAAAGGAGGAGAGTCTGAGGAGGAGAGGAGATGAGGAGAACAGAGGAGAGGAGACAGCAAAAGGAGGAGAGTATGAGGAGAGGAGAACAGGAGAGGAGAGGAGACAGCAAAAGGAGGATAGTCTGAGGAGAAGATGAGGAGAGGAGAACAGAGGAAACAGGGAAAGCAGAATAAAGAGCAGAGTTGAAAGAGAAGTTGAAAGCAGAGCAAACAGTAGAGGGAGAAGTAGAGCAAATGTAAAAGTAACTTTGAAAAGTATCAGCAAGAAGATCAGAGTTGCATAATGTTATTTTGTTTTATTTGTTACTGTTATATTAATGTTGTATGTTAATTTTTGTACATAGGATAATAAAGATGATCTTAACCTTGAACTCGATTCATGACCTCATTTCATTATTAAAACCTTAATATCAAATTACAGACTGGATTCAAATTAGGATCTCCAAATGTGTTGATGTAATGTTTGTGATAAACTGAAGGATAAAGTGTTCCTTTATGTGTTGAGAAGATTCCCCTCCCTCTTCAGCCAAGTAAGGTGTTTAAAAAGCCTCTTGGATCAGCTGGAAAATGCATCATCACAAAGCTGAAAACAGCTGTTTCACTTTACTTTTGAAAGATACGACAGAGACAAAGCGACACATATATGATGATATTATAGAATATGATGCATTGCTGCAGATTAAACTACCCAACGGGATATAAAAGAGGTAAACACATCTACAGCAGTAACATGCAACATACATTTTATTGCACCAGGAGCTATCTTGGGACTTTTACTGCAACAACGTTGACTTACCTGTGAATACAAAATAAACCATAGTGTTGCTGATCTACAGTGTTGTCATTCTTCTTTCAACAGCAAGACCGCTAACAAGTATTTACATACTTAATATAGTTTAGTTTCTCGCCATCCCAAACGTAGACATTCAGCCACGTGACTGCGCTTCCGAGTCGCTCCGATTACAACCGAGCCGCTCCGATTACAACGAGAGTTAGAACGAGAACGTGACGTCATATTTACATTAGACGGATCCTTTCTAGCCATAACCCGGAGGGGGCCTCATCTTGCGGAGGGGTCCTCATCTTGCAGAAGGTGCTTCATTTTGCGGAGGGAGCCTCATCTAGCACCCCTCGTTAACGCTCGCGACACAGAGGGCTTCATCATATAACTTTGCGTGGGGCCACAAGTTGGCGATTAGACAGCGGTCCATGTTACAAACACAACTTTTTATTTAATTATGTGAACATGTTTAGGAACATTAAGGAAGGCAGCAAACAAGCTTGGCAAAAAAGTGTGAAGGAGTTAGCAAGGAGTAACAAACTTAGCAAACTCATTAGCTTGGATAGATTTGTCTTCATCTTCAATATAACTTTGATAAAGTGTTTTGTGTAATTACTGGAATTATAAACAATGCGAAAAATGAAACTCCTAAGGGAGTAAACCAAAAAATTAAGGAAAGTAAAGTATCTTAGCTACAGCTAGGGCGCTAGCATATACAGGCTAGGAAGGCTTGTACAAAAATAATATGGTGCAAAATACGAAAGGAACGTGCAATTATTTACTTTTCTACTTTACTATGTCAGCATGTACACACACAACACTTATGAGAAACATGGAAAAGTGTGATTTATACATTTGCACAAATTCACGCAAACAATTGTTTGTTTACTATTTGACAGCATATTAAGTAATTTAACACTTCATGAGGTTTTCCATGTCCGAGTTTTTCTGTATAGAAGCAAGTCCAGTTTATTCGTCATTGTCAACACAAAAGTAACGGATGTTTATTTTGTCCCACTACAGCAACAGCGATATTACATGTCTTAATCTGATTACTTTTTTACTATTACATTTTCTTTTACAATTATAATGTTCATCATGTTATTGTAATTGAAAGTCAAATTATAGGTAAGAGTTTCGCCATTTGTACAAAATAGAATCTGGTATTGATAGAACACAGTTGTTGATCACGACCAAAACATGTTTTCCTTGCTGCATTGTTATCTTTTAAAATGACGTTTATTTGAAAAGTGTTACCTCCATATTGGCTTTTCCCTGGTGCCAATGTCACAATGTCACAAAGTTTTGAAAACCAAATATTTCACAAAGATAGGCAGATTAATGTTGCTCTTCCTTGTACAACCCAGCTCTTTTCATTGCATTACTAGTTCAGGAGACATGTTTTGCCCACTTAAAGATTTATAACCTGCAATCGTTTCCACATAAAACTGAGGAAGAGGAAGAGGTTTGTGTGTGTGTGTGTGTGTGTGTGTGTGTGTGTGTGTGTGTGTGTGTGTGTGTGTGTGTGTGTGTGTGTGTGTGTGTGTGTGTGTGTTTGCTCTATGCATGTGTGTCCACATTGCCAGTGGCTGATGTGAGCTGTATTTTATTAGGTTCATCGCCAGTGTGACCCTGGCCTGTCTGAAACAGGAATCACCTGACATAAGTAGAAATATGAGCTGCCTTCTTGACCAAACACAAATACACACACACACACACACACACACATACACACACACACACACACACACACACACACACACACACACACACACACACACACACACACACACACACACACACACACACACACACACACACACACACACACACACACACACAGTCTAAGCTAAGCTTGGCAAAGAAGTTCTGGATAATACTAATAGCTTTGGGAATGAGCGGTGGATTTAGGATGGCGAGAACGGGATGTGTGCAAGGTCTGTAATGATGCAGGGACACCAGGGAGGAGAAAGAAGACGGAGGCAAGAAACATGATGGTATGGGAGGAACTACAGATCAGAGACACACAAAAGTGACCACAGAGGGAGGAAGGGCGGGAGCGGCCAAGTAGGAGGCTAATTGAGGAAATTGAAGTTCGAGTAAGGGAAATGAGGAAAGAAAATAATGAAAAGGGAAGTAAAGCAGAGATGAAAATTAAGATCAAGACTACTTTGCTAGCCAATTTGCAAGCAGTGGGTGAAATCTGTCTTATTGCATATCTTTCCGGACATGACATTTTGCATTTCATTGAAGAGTTTCAGTTCAGCTGTTTTTGTAAAAGGGTTCACTGCATTGCTCTTGGACTCTTTGGCAGTGTTGCTAGATAACGTTGATGTGGATTTGGATGGTAAAATCATGTTCAATTGCTTCCTTTCCTTCAGGCCAATATAAAGTTTGACAGGAACTAACCACCGAAAAAAGCTACGGCTGAGTTGAAAAGGAACATAGAAACAATGATGGAGCATGTGAGAGAAGAGAAGCTGCCATGTTTTTGCAGGAAGCGCCATTCCAACCGCGATTGATCACCTCTAGCACAGCAATTCTACCTGTGATGTGAACACGGCCACTGGCCAGCAGCCACTATAACAAACACACAAAGGTCTGCTGACATATACACAGGTGCTGATAAACACACACATACACACTCACTCTCTCACACACGGAGAGTTGCCAAGGTCCTGCTGGGCAGCTGAAGTTAACACTGCAGAGTCACATGTGAGAGAGCTCACCTGGCGTAGAGCCCAGATCTGACATACTGCATTGAGGCTATCACCATCTCTCTCTCTATGTTTGGAGATGTACCAAGTTAGACAGTTAGCCTACACCGATACCCTTTGTGTCTTTGATCCCGGCAGTTCACCTAAAGACCACCTTTAGAACAGTGTTTGTGTGTATGTGTGTGTGAGTGTGTGTGTGTGTGAGTGTGTGTGTGGGTTACATCCAGTGGCACCCATCCTCACCTGTCTCGAGATGGCCTGCATCCATCTCTGGTTTCACAAAGCCGTATACGTTAATGGTATGAATGACAACAATGATGCTGTAGTTCAAGGACCATGCCAGCGTTTATGTTTGATCTATTTCAGTTATCTCAAGAAAAGTTCAGAATTAAGAAATAAAGAGTGTTTTAAAGTTAACAAAAATAATGTAGGGTCTTCTCTTCTTTCTTGATACCACTCAATCCTACACACTGCCCATTTTACTCAAGGGTCCAGCACAGTTATGAATGGAATCAAAATAGTTGCCTTGGTCATTAAGAAAAACATGTCAAAACACCTGAAATTAATTAATTTAAAGACAGTTGCAGGTTCTTTATGGCCAGTTGTGCTGAATCAGGAATGCAATACATCATTGTATTATGGGCTCAGAACAGTCTCATAATACACACATGCACACAGAAGGATTCAAACTTGTATTTCATGATCCGCAAAATGATTCACACTTGTATTTCCGGATTCACACTTGTGTTTTTCAATGCACACACAAATGTGTTCCGTTTCATGTACAGTACATGTAAATAAAATCCAAACCCAGAAAAAAGTTTACATATGTATTTTTGATCCACACATATTTGTTTTCCGTTTAAAACCTCTGAACTTGCAAACACAAACCGCTTTCTGTGCATGGATCGCTGTGCATTCGTGTGTGGGTTTTTCGAGACTCCCCTGACGCTCACCCGATTCGTACTTGTAATTTCTCTCATCTATAGCCAATCAGATGTCTCCTTCAGTCTAAGCCAATCACATGAGCGCGCCCCCACGAGGGTAGGATTTCCTGCGTTCATGACACTTCATATACGCGTTTTGCGCTGTCCGGTCAGCTCGCTAAACAGAGGGCGGAGCATCAGGTGATGATGCAGAGCTGCCTGTCTCCGTCAGACTCAGCAGCTGATCTGATCTCTCTCTCGCGTCCGGTTATACTTCACTCGCGTTTATGTCCATATCGATCAGATCCAGCTCTCCTGATCTGCCTTTATAGAGAGCACCGATCAAACTATTTAGAGTGAATATCGGCCGATAATGACCGGCGGGGCTCCCCCCGTTGACAGTTCACTGTCTAGCACTGGCTTCGTAGTGCACTGATCGATTAGGCTAAGCTAACCTGTAGCTGCTCCCTCCACACTCACAACAACTTCATACAGACATAAATAAAGCAGCTGTATTCGCCATACAGGAAACACATTTAAAACGGTTTTGCCTGCCGTTTTTGTGTACACAAGCATTCATCAATGGTTCGGAAAGTGGCGCTGTACCTTAATAATATAAAGGCTTGTATTTGCGTGCACTTCCTGTTCGTAAAGTGGCAATGTACTGAGAGTGGAGGTGTCCTGAGATTAGCGCCTGCAGGCAGGCCCCATGGACCTGTTAGCTCCGGACAGCGCAAAATACGTACATGAAGCGCTACGTCATGAACGCAAGAAATCTACCCTCGTGGGGGCGCGCTCATGTGATTGGCTTAGAATTGAGGAGACATCTGATTGGCTATAGATGAGAGAAATTACAAGTAGGAATCGGCTGACCGTCAGGGGAGTCTCAAAAAACCCACACAGCGATCCGTGCACAGAAATCGGTTTGTGTTTGCAGGTTCAGAGGTTTTAAACGGAAAACAAAAATATGTGTGGATCAAAAATACACATTTAATTTTTTTTTCTGTTTTTTGATTTTATTTACATGTATATGAAACGGAACACATTTGTGTGCATTGAAAAACACAAGCGTGGATCCGGAAATACAAGTGTGAATCCTTTTGCAGATCATGAAATACAAGTGTGAATCCTTCTGTGTGCATGTGTGTATTATGAGACTGTTCTGAGCCCATATTGTGTGATCAGTATAAAGACCAGCTTGACAGCTGCTCATTGAGAAGACAATTCCCTTAATTTCAATTATAAAAAGAGGGGACCCAAAATTGACCCCTGCAGAACAATGTATGTTACCTGCAAATACCAAATAATGGACTTTATAATGTATAGCACTAGATATCTTTTTTAAATCTAACTGAATTTCTCAAGATTTAAAACCCTAACTTTGATAGGTTTGTTTTATTTCTAAGTTCCTATTTAAAGCCAAATTCAGATTATCTTAAAATGTGAAGTTTAGTACTGAGATTGTGCATTATACATGAAACATATTTGCTTTGATGGCTATACAAGACTAATAATTGACTGAGTTGATGCTGCTGGTATTCTGAGAGGGAGAGTTATAACGAAAGGCACGGACATGCCTTTTGCTTACCCCCTGATGCTGCTCAAATCTCTATCCTAGCAGTATGCTAAGTTGCTGAAACTGCTCAGCAAACAAGATTCTTGGATCCATGTGACTTCTGTTGATGAGCCTGTGATTGGGTGTGATTGTGAACCTAATCTAAGCAAACACAAAAAAGCAACAAAGCAAACTTACCTGCAACGCTTCAAACCAAAGAAAATAAACTCCCTGTGTGATTGTGTCATCAATTTCAAATGTGAAGCAGTGAATGTGCCATTTAATACTCAATACATTGTGAAGATCAGCATGGATTGAGCTATTTTCTATTTGTTCCCTTCCATTCAGCGCTGACAAGGCAGCCACTGAGAGTGTGTGTGTGTGTATTCCTACCATTTATTCTATAATTCACACTCGCCTGTCACATAGAGGCATACATTTCTCTTCTGCAGAATGGCTTAGTATATAGCCATTTTTAACATAATGTCAGAGGGATTGTAAATAACACTGTGCAGCAAAAAAGTTCAACAATGCGTAGCTAAAATAAAAGTCCTTGAAGAGAGTAGAACAGGTATAATAGCATGTTTTGTGAATAAAAGGAACCCATCTCTTCAGTGGCTGGTAAACAATAATGCCCTCCCCGCATAATAGGCATTACGATATGCCAGCTTTCCTCTGCACACAAAGGAATGACTTGTATTAGAGAATAAATCAAATGCATTTAGTAACTACAAATGTGTTTTTTATATGTCTGTGTGCACCAGCGATTCAGTCCAACAGCCGCAGCAGAAAGTTACCTTGTAGCTACACTAACTGCTTTATCAGTGCCACTGTGTGTGTGTGTGTGTGTGTGTGTGTGTGTGTGTGTGTGTGTGTGTGTTTATGTGCACGCTCTCTCGCGTGTGTTACTATAATTAATCACAATTATCAGGTTGAATAATGCAGGTGCAGTCTCACTGGGAGAGGCCATTTACAAACTCAGCATCACCAAATACAACCTAGAGACAAAATGGTGGAAAATGGATGAACATTCCTCTATAACAACTAGAAAAGGGATGGCAGCTGCCTCAGACTTATTCATTTTTAGCTTTGCATACCGCAAATGGCCGGCATGTAAAATCACCTCCTTTTGAATGTGAAACTTTCTTGTGAATTTCAACTGCATACATTAAGGATGCCAGACAAGGACAATTTATTTATGACACCACATGTTAATAAAATGCACAAAGCGCCGGAAGATGACAATGTAGGTCCCACTTCAAAGTGACACTCTTCATTATTCCTTTTATTTTTTTATTTTCTGGCAGTTTATCAAGCACAGGCGCAAACTGGCACACGTCCCCTTCTTCCTCGGCGGGAAAAAAGCCCAACTCCTCATCAAAGCAAAAAAAAAGAAAAGGGAACGAGTTAAAGTTCAGGACAACGATTGGAGGGCCGGCTTATCCTGTCTTCAGAGAGGCAGGAGAAAGAAGGTTGGGAGGAAGAAGGGGAAGATGGAGGAAGGGGGAGGAAAGTTGAGGTGGTGGTGGAGGGGGGGGGGATAGTACACTGGCAGAATAAGAACGAAGGCAACCCTCAATCCCGTTGAAACGCTAATGAGAGTCCAAATCCACTACTGGCTAATTAACCATGATACCCTGTGACATGGACGGGAGGGAGGGGAGGGAAAGCTGAGCGAGAGAAGGAGGAGAGGGGTGTTTGTGGTAGGGGGTGAAGGTGGGGGGGGAAATAAGTTAAGGAAACAAGAGAAGAAAGGGGAGGACAATACAACTGTAAAGAGAGGGAAGGCGAAGGAAAAACGAGGATGAGTGGAACAGATAAACCACAGAAGAATGGAGGGAGGAAAGAAAAAGACAAGAAGAGGGAGGGGGATGGAAACCTTTATCAGGTCAGGGAGATGGCGAGGGCAGAGTTAGAGGAGGGAAAGTGAGGAAAGTGGAAGGGAGGGAAAGAAAGGAATCATCCGTTTTCATTTACGGAATAATGAGGGGTCTATGCATTTGTCAGGAATTGCTGTGTTAACTCCCCGCTTTCATCTCCTCTCTCCCCCACCATCCATCCGTTTACACGTGGAGCATGTTAATCGATTTGCTTGCAGTAAGAGTAAACACAGTAATGGATGGTTTATGAATCATGCAGCGCTGCGCGTGTTTGTGTGAAGAAAAAAATAGAAAGTGGGTATTTTTCTTTCGCCTTGCACACATTTTAAACATTGCACCCGGTGTAGTAAACATGCATTACAACCAGCATGTGTCCGCACGCAAGCACACACACACACACACACACACACACACACACACACACACACACACACACACACACACACACACACACACACACACACACACACACACACACACACACACACACACACACACACACACACACACACACACACACACACACACATGCATGGAATGTATGGTAGCAGGCACCGGAGGATCTTTGGTATTCCGCTGCGCTGTTTGCTCTACGAACTTGGCTGTTTTTTCCCTGACAGCTTGACCTTTCGTTATGTATTCCTCCAATCACACAGAACTAAATACTGTATTCATCACACACACACTGTACAACACACACTCGAGAAAAAAGGGCAAACAAACACTGTGAAGTTTGGTCAATGGATGAGAAGCCTGGAAGACAACTTGTGCTTTCCTGACAGTCAGCACACACTTTAATCCGACCAGGTGGCCAGAGGATTGCATGCATGTTGACCGTGGAAGAATACTTTATGGGTTATGGATTCATTTTGTCCTCCTAGTCTGCCTATTTGTCAACGTGCCTGTCCGTCTATTTGTTTGTCAGCCTGTCTGTTCATCTGCCTTTCTTCCTCCGTGTATTCGCCTGCCCAATGGATGTTTATCTCCCATCTGGCTGTTGGAATTTCTTTTTTTTTTAATATATATATATGTACATACAGTATTTCTTGTTTCTATCCGTTCTATCTTAATATCTGTCCAACTCTTTCCAGCTTTCTTTCTCACAGCCTGTCTATCAGTCGCTCAGCTGTCACTCTTTATTAACTGTTTGTCTTTGCTGTCAGTCTTCTTCATTTGTTGAAGTCTTACTCTTTTTTTCCTCTCCCTTCCCCTTCTCCTCTTCCCTACAACATACTGCCATAACGTCTGTGAACTGCCTCGGGGCTCTAGTCGTCGGGCTGATAATGTGTGTAATAATGCCTGTGCGTTGCCTTAGCAACACCATGGAGACGCCTGGCTACATTTGTGGTTTGATTCGTTGCAGGGGGAACAAAATGAGTCTGTCATTGGGGTGGCTTTAAATTCTGCTGTTTCATCCCCGCAGTACCACAAGCAGTCATTGGAGGGCGCTATAATGCAAGGGAAAAGCAGAGGGTGAGTGCAACGAAACAAGCCATGGGCCTCTCACAATGACTGAGCAACATTACAGCTCTCACACTGTGCCATTGCCGGGTGATGCTGGAGATTGAAATGAACTTCTATAGAATGGATTTTTTTTCTTTTTTCTCCTTCCCCTCTTTCTCCATCTCGCCAGATATCCATCCATCAATTCTCTCTGTTCTGTTATTTAGAGCATGTTAGCGCTGACAGAAGTTTGCAACCCATAAGTCAATGCAGACTCCAGTGAATTGTTGTGATGGAGGGGCCCAGACTGCACCAAGAGAATTATGATCAACAATCAATAGCCATCGACGTGCACACTTCACACACACAGTATATAAGCCGCACGAGCACACAAGGCTTCCATCACATTGATGTGATTGTCACCGCACCTGTTTTTAATCAACTTCCAAGGCCACACACATACTTTCTTCATCCTGTCTTCTCGCTCACTCTCTGTAGACTCAGGAGATAAAAAAAGAGAAAGAAAGTTACAAATAAATTATTATTGATCTCCAGTTGTTGGCTGCTGGGCCATGGATGGATCTCACCAGTAATTTTCACAGTTCCAACGTTTATCACCCAAGTGGTTTGTGTATGTTTTTCCTGAGTACAGTGTATGACCTCTATGTCCAATTCTTCATACTGTGTGTGTTTTTCCTGAGTACAGTGTATGACCTCTATGTCCAATTCTTCATACTGTGTGTGTTTTTCCGGATAACCTGATTAGAATGGTTGACGGGCACTAGCAAAAGGTTGACTTTGTAGCCTAAAATGAGTTGATGTATATTCATTATCTGGTGTTATTCTTAGTGTGCCGCAGAAACATTTTTAGGGCGCCGCTCCCCAGCTGGCGGGGGAACGTTCTCACAACTTTGGCTCACATTACCTACAGGTTATAATAATGTTTTAAATAAACGTTTTAATCTGATGTTCAAATAACCTTTTTAGGATGTTTATTATTTCAAATAATGTTCCCATAAGCTTTAAGGTTAACTAAGACAAAACGTTTTAACTGCAACATTCAGATGATGTTTTGAGGATGTTATTAAGGCCTGAGATGACAGAACGTTTTTTTTATAAAACGTTCCTTTAATGTGATATGTTAACAAAGGTGGAACGTTTTGCCTGCAATATTCTAAGGATGTTTTTTGGACGTTGTTGGGGTAACACATTAAATATGTTCTTTATAAAACGTTCCCTCAATGCTACATAATAACAAATGAAGAACATTCTCCAAATGTTTTCAGGATGTTATTGAGGCCTGAGATGAGAAAGTGTTTTATAAAATATTCCTTTAATGCGATATGTTAACAAAGGTGGAACGTTTTGCATGCAACATTCTAAGGATGTGTTTTGGAATACAGCACATGTAGCTTTCAGCTTTGATGCATTCATATTGTCAGACCTTCTCAAGTGTTTCCTTTTTTGCGTTGTCTTGAATCCGCTGTCCATTTGATTCTTCGTGTTTAATTATAAAAATTCTGAGGGACGATAAAATGCCGCTATTGTCTCTTCCACTGTAAGTGACGGTGTAGGAATGCCATTCATCTGCCAATCTTGAACTTTGCGTTTTGAAGACTGATAAATCCGTAATGGATGAACAAACTTTGCAGCCCAGTTTCCCAACTTTGCAGTTTATCCACGGGTATTCTTCGTGTTTCCTCCACCACATCTCCTCTGTCCTTACCTCTGGGAAAGGTGAGCTTGAGCTAGCCAGGGGAACGTTGCTAGTGCAGCTAACGTTAACGTTAGTGCTAGCATTATCCACGTCTTTAGGCGGCTCTTCTGATGATGTTGTACTAGTAGCAGCTTCACTTGTAGCTTCGGTGCTGCAAGCCTCTTTCTTCTTATGAATTATATATATATTTTTAAATAATTCAAGTAAAACATGTTTGCCTGCCATTATAGAGCTTTTTCGTTTGCGTTCTTGAGGGAAAGAGCTGCCGCAAAATCGGCACACCCCCAGCTCGCCGCGGGGTCACGAGCGCGATGACGAATCATCATTTTTTAAGGAAATTGTTTTAATTTTTTATTATAATTACTGTGAAATGTGTTATGTTTTTGTCATTATTACAACAAATACACACCACTGGCAATTATTTTATATTTATTAGACTATTAAAAAAAAAAATCATGCTCCAAACGGCGTACCCACGCGTCCAACACCCACTACACCACTGGTGGGTATGACACATTCATAGTTTGTTGAATGTTAAGAAGCCCTCAGACGCTGTTTCTTGCAAGATGTTGTGTCATGCCCCCGGTACCTGGTTAACAAACTATGAATGTATCATACTTAGGGGTGTAACGGTTCACAAAATTCACGGTTCGGTAGTACCTCGGTTTGGGGGTCACGGTTCGGTACGGGTTCGATACAGCAAGAAAAAGCAACAAAAAAGTCCCAAATGCATAATTCCAGGTGTGTTGTTATTTATTTTTGAACAGTAGTGCAAGTTTCAGTTTAAAAATAAGGAACTCTAACATTTTGAATAATTAACTGTATTACACTGTTAAGAACAAACCACAAACAGTACCCCACACACTCATATGGCCATATTATCTATAATGGCTGATGTCAAACTAACAGGTTCAATAAGCTGTAAAACTAAAAAGAATATCTTGAAAATATGACATCATAAATAATAAGAAATGGTTTCAAGAGCGCATAGCCGTTGAAATAGATATATGCCAATAGCTTCCGTTATTTCTTTTGGTCTCACGGCTTTCATGTCTATTGGCTTCTTAAAAACAGCGGGGATAAGCTGTTGAACTGCTGTTGTTTTTTGCCGGGCTCCAGTGATTGGCAAATCCGGGTGATGCCTTCTGATATGATTTAGCATGTTTGGCGTGTGTACCATTAGCATACCGCACCGCTGTCTAACAACGCCGACACACCGTCCTCGTCCGATCCACCACTCACACTCCATCGTTATTGTAGTCCACAGGGAACCCGAAATGTTCCCACACAGCTGATTTAAAAGAAGCAGGTGGGTTCTGCTCCTGTGTGTTATCTGAAATCGCCATACTAACTTTTCTTCTACTTGTATTTTCTTCGTTTTGTTATTGAGTTTCTTCTTGTTCTTCATTTGTTGTTTAAGGGCGGCTGGAAAACAGCTTTTAGGCGCAATACCGCCCCCTGGATTATAAATAGTGTAATGGATACTGCACTGAATGACAGACTTTTTTCCCATTCTTAAAAAAAGGCGTATTCGTCGTGTGACTGTATATGCCGAACCGTGACGTCCGAACCGTGACGGTACGGGACGAATACGGATACCGTTACACCCCTAGTGATACCCACTTAACGGGAAGAAACTCAGCTATCAGACAATATTAACAATTTTTAGCTAAGCAAAACACAAGGGAAATACCAAGCCTCTGAATTAGCCCTGAGCGAAAAAATTCTAACGCACAGGACTCACAGTAGACATACCTTATTACTTATCGGATCTGCACAAACAGATATCACATGAAAGCTGAGATTCCACAGATTCCAGAGGTATAAGTATCATCACTGTGCGACCAAAACGGTCGCGGCAGGGGAAGCAACCCAGACATCACACAAAGTAGCTTTACTGAGCCAAAACGGCAGATATCTTACCTTTGCTGTTTTTCTGATCAAAAGTTGTGTTCAATGGCATTAAAACGATAAAAACGCTGCTGAAGGTTAGTCCTATGGTTAATCCAATGTGTCTGTGTCACTTTGAAATGATTACTGATAATACATCATCATATTTATGTAAATATATAGCTGCTATGATAGCTACGAGTGTATGAAAGCTTCCGGTTTTGGGCATTCTGGCTACGCATCACTCATTCACCAATGGGTAATGTTTAGAATTCTATTGGCTCTAACGGTTCAAAAGAGGTGTCAATCATCAAAATCGGACGATGGATTCCAGAGATATGGAAAATGCACCCAAATGACCCCAGCAGTGTTATTTTTTCTAAATCTCTCTAGAAAGGTCAAATTTCACTTGTTTTGCATCAATCTTGATACAGAATACTTATCATATGTTATAGTTTGGATTCCTAAAGCTTTTAGTCTACTATCCCATCATTCAAGGGTGGTTTTCACTATAAGTAATGGGTTTGTTTTGGACGGAAACTATAATTTAAATTTTTGTACTATGTTCAATTGGAATTTACTTTAAAATAAAAAAATTCTATATTGATTCTGACTTTTCTACATCCAACTCACAGGTTTATCGTTACTTTGAGAAAAAAGATTATTAATTTACCCATTTTAGAAGTGAAGTTATAGTAATTTGTTCTGGGAATGTCATTTTCGATCCTGAGGCCTGAAAAACAGGCTCGGGCTTAACTGGTTAAGATATTTGCTCAGCTGCCTCTGGGTTCATATTGATAGGACGTACACCAGGGATTCCGGATATTCTGGATGAGTCAAGTGTGTGGTGGGTCAAATAAGGTCAAAACATCTGGTTTTACATCTTTTTACATCATCATAATTTAATCAATAAACTTACTGGAAAATGGACAATACTTTGTTTACACACTTGCTGAGTTTAGCAGGATGCAGGGACAGTCTAGTGTTGTTTGAGAGGAAGCAGATTCTACAACAGTCATTACTCTGGATAGCTAAGCAAAAACACAAGGGTAATACCAAGCCTCAGTTGAAGGTGTTTTAGAGCGAGATCCAGGATATGATGCTTACTATGAAGAGGATTCAGAGGGAAAGTCTTCCACAGCCTCAACTACCTTTAATACAAATGCAAAACCATTGACAAGACATGAAAAGCCACATATATGTAAAGTTGCCATCAGCATAAGAAAGCTGCGGCAGACTGTCAAGCTTCCATGTAAAATGTAATCAGAATGGATCCTGGGCCTAAAAGCTTTGCTACTTGTATTCAGGACATGACATTTGAGCTCTTCGAGAAATTGATACAGGACAGCACCAATGAGGCGAGCTGCCAACCTGAAAACGCTCTTTGGCAGGTTGAGCCGATGTCAGGTGGAGGGGATGGACAAAATGCTTTTTGGCATCCGAATATCCAAAGAGAAGAGGATGAATGCTGCACTTTGTAGCATTAATTTCTGCTGTGAAAATGCTTTAACTGCCCATTGAGACCGGAATGAAATTCAGCTAAAAAAAGCAAAAGGTTTCCTTGAGAGGACGATAAACACCCAGAATTAAATATCAATATTAATTCAAATGCAACCCATCCACAAATGTGTTATCAGCATTTCATAAAATATGCTATGATTCAAACGATTCAAAATACACTTTTAAAACCTTTTTCTCTTCTTTTTTCCAAAGCGTGCATGGCCAATCTTTCGGTGTCTTCTTGGTGGATTGCATACCCTGTACAGAAAACAGCAGAGGCCAGTGAAAAGATTGGATTCAAATGTTGGTTTTGCCCTGGGCTACGATTTTATCTTTCAAGACAAACAGAAGGTAATACTAGGGTCATGAGAAAACCTTTGAAGATAGAAGCCTAAATTACAGAATTGTTGTGGTTTGGCACTTACCCCCCCAAGGTTTGCATAGCGAGGGCAACGCATGGAGTTCTGAGGTCAATAATGTATCACATTCTTGGCTAGTGACATATATAAACAGCTAACTGTTGTATAAACTTATGTACGAGTTGGTTGATTTCTCAAAAATAAGGTGGTTTATAGTTGTCTAACATCAGAGGGAGAGAGGTTGTATATCAAGCAGGAGGAAACATACTTACTTAATACCCCAAACTGCCCCTTTCTAAGGAATTTAAGAAAATGCGAAAGAAGAAAAAGTCCATGATCTATCAAGGCATATTTTGCACATATCCGTTGTGCCCCTCAGTCTAGAAATTGCTGTCATAACACAAGTTGTTAAATTAGATCATTGACATAGGGATACATGATTCCTTTTTATTTTACTTGGTTGGTTTTGTTTATTAACTTTTGTAATGTTTCTGTGGACCTAATTATACTTTATACATTTAAGTTGCCAGGAATCGTATTGAAGTTTTTGAGGATTCAAGCTGACAGCAAACTTTTCAGAGCCACCTTTAAAACCCACAGGGTGCAGTGTGTTTGATATTTAAAACAAAGGCTGTAACAAATAGATTTTCATTATAAAGATAGATGGGTCCATATAAGTATATAGTTTAAAACTGAAATATATAGATGAGAACATTCATTCAGTTTAATTATGTTCGTCAAATGTATTTTTTCTCAGCAAAGGATTGCTCATGTCCAATTATTTGTCGTGTTTCTTCAATACAGAGATAAATTCCAACAAAGAGGTATGCAGGGCTCTGAAGTTCAACAAATTGTAATGAGGTGCTCTTTACTGGGGAACACTAAAGTCAGGTAATGAAGGTGCTGTTTAACAGGGAAGGCATGAGTTAAACAATGAGAAGTTAGGGCACTCTTCTGGCAAAATGTTAGAAAGCTAATGAAAGTCAGATGGTTATTCTAAGATACTAAAAACACACACTGTTTGTGTCAGTTGTTAATCCAGCTCTATTTCAAAATGTACAACCGTTGCCTTCGTTTTTTTATGATATTTCTGTATGATCAACATTTTTTTTTTTTACAATTTTATGAATAGAGTGCTATGGATATTTAGAAAAAGATAAGAAATATAGTGTTTCCCTCCTTAATTTTACTGTGATTTAGAGCAACGGAGAACCTGCCGTACAGAAATGCTTACCTCCCTGTCTTCATTTGACTTCCCATCAATCTTTCTTTGCATTTGCAGCCTGCCCCACTTGCGTCCCGCCTCTCTACCTTCATCATTTATTGTTATACAGTTCCAGGAAAGATACAATGGTCAAGTTTGTTGTTGATTTTTTTTCTCTTGCCATTCCCTCTTTCTTTGACTTGATTTGAAGACAATACATCTGCAATAAAGCCATGCTTTCCCCCCTCCGTTTCGTCATTTTATTATGTTTCCAGCCTGCCTCTTTGGTTGAACTGCACCTTTAAGACAATAAAGTTGTGGCTCCAATTGTGTTTCCTCATATAGAGTTGCTGCTGGCGGACTACCTTTTCTCTAACATCTGTCAGAGGGCCCCAGCAACCCTTAGGCAGCGGGGAACCAATATCAATGGAGACCTATACAGGGGCATGGTCTGAAATAGTCCAGGGTGTATTACAGCCGGGAGAGGGGCTATACGCAGCCACACACACTTAATGGAACACAGCATTGGAGCTAACACACATACACACACCAACAAAGATAGACACAGGTATTAGAGCCCAAGGAGAAGCTCTCTCCAACCTCATTACATCCACCGGCCGATATAGTGTCTTTTATATCCACAGGCACAGAGAGGCCTAAGAAAGTGTCAGTTTGTGTTTGTGTGTGTGAGAGAGAAAAGGCATGTGTGAGAGCTTGGATTCAACATGCATATACAGTACAACACTATTATTCCTGAAATGGAATGGCGAGAAAGCCAGGAGAAGCTTCAAGCTGCACGTGACCAATCCATCTCAGCAGCTTGTTGATATTCTGAATCCGACAGCTACATGTTGGAGGCAGCTATTTGATTCTCCCTTTCATTTCTTCCTCTTCGGTCAAGTTTCCACCCTCTTCTCTTAGGTTTGCTTACGCAGACTCAGGGTCATTTCAATTTAGCTCTTTGGCCCTGGGCATCCGAGAGCTACACTGCTAAGGTAAATCGAGCCAGTGCTCCTAGCTCCATATACTGTGTGTGTGTGTGTGTGTGTGTGTGTGTGTGTGTGTGTGTGTGTGTGTGTGTGTGTGTGTGTGTGTGTGTGTGTGTGTGTGTGTGTGTGTGTGTGTGTGTGTGTGTGTGTGTGTGTGTGTGTGTGTGTGTGTGTGTGTGTGTATACGTGTTTGCGCATGTGCCGGATATTTTTTCGGTTTTATTGGACTTGGTGGTCAGCGGCAAAGGAGAAGTCAAAAGGCAAACGTTTTTTGTTTGAGTTGTGAGTGAGAATATATGAGTGAAGGAGAAGAAAAATATGTGTGTGTGTGTGTGTGTGTGTGTGTGTGTGTGTGTGTGTGTGTGTGTGTGTGTGTGTGTGTGTGTGTGTGTGTGTGTGTGTGTGTGTGTGTGTGTGTGTGTGTGTGTGTGTGTGTGTGTGTGTGTGTGTGTGTGTGTGTGTGTGTGTGTGTGTAAGAGAGATAGTAGAAAGGTGCAATCTCAAAGCAACTCGGCCTCTCGCCACTTGATTAAGTGCCCACTTAGCTTGCACTTTGAAAAGTGGACACTTGCCGTCACGGTCGGCTCGGCTATCCACGAGAATTGGGACAAGGTGGGTTTAAATCTCTTTTGCGGAAACCATCCAGATTTGCCATTGTTGCTAAACAGCAGTTTTTAATTGAATGATTGGTGTTGCTAGGCTACAGCATTTAACAACAGCCAATTGATGAAAATGTCAGATACTCATAAACCTAACCCTCACCTGGCAACAGAGTCATCAGAAAAGCAAGTTGGATGACTTAAAGGGGAACATAACGTAAATCAATAATGCCAATATGATATTTTGTATATCCTAGGAAAGTAAACACAATATGTTTGAGCATGAGCTACTTCATTTTTAAAGCCAGAAACTAGAGAGGTATTTTTCAAACATGTGAAGTCATTAATTGTAAAGTCTGGAGCTGATCCATATTCAATTAATGGGACTTGGATTTAATCTGAGAGAGTTGGAAATGTTAACTAATATGTTGGACAGTCTCGAACGACAGTAATAATATGTTTAAGTAATAAAAATGTGCTTGGTTCCCCTAGAAACCAAAAGAAAAATATATAATTTCAGAAAAGCAGACAGTAAATTATAATGTTTCCCTGATCTTGGTTTGCCTTTTTGGATTCCAATTCACTTTAATGCATAAAAGGCTTTTCCAACCCCTTTCTCCCCCTGAGAACACTGCAATGGCTCTCTGGCTCCCAAATGCTCACTTCATTAGCCATCTCTTCTTTTTCCCCCCCCCACCCCCCCCCCCCCCCCCCCACACACACACACACACACACACACACACACACACACACACACACACACACACACACACACACACACACACACACACACACACACACACACACACACACACACACACACACACACACACACACACACACACACACACACACACACACACAGAAACAGGGGCTAACACACAGAGCGGTTTTGACTTTAAATAATGAGGGAACTGTCACATCAGATCAGTGTCAGTGCCACGGCATGGCCTGGTGGTCAGCAGGACGGATGGGAGTAAGTGCTTGCGGCTGACACCCTCTGGGCGCAAAGGGAGGGAAGAGGGGAGGGAGGGGGAGGAGATGAGGTGGGTGGTGTCTGGAGAGACTGGGGGTGTTTCTCAATGTCAAGGAAGGATGCTTCAGAGCCACTATTTCAAGGATGCTACGTCATCGAGTCTCGCCGAAGGACTGTTGGGACAATGTCCAGGTTCCTTGGAATTCTACCGGCATCCTTTGTAGCGAGACATTTCGTGGCTGAACACGTGTATCCTCCGCGGTCTTAAAATCCCCACAATGCTTTGCACAGACCAATTTCCAAAATCTGTGGCGGAAAATGCAAGGGGGGCCTCATATGACGCACACCTGCACACTTGCTAGTCCGTTCCATTCTTCGTTCTCCGTATGCCAGGAAGGATTCTTGCCTCGCTTCTGAAGGACCTGACTCGGAAGACTTGTCCTACCAAGGAAGTGTCCTCGACATTGAGAAACATCCATGGACAGAACTAGTTTTGTCAAGAGCAAAAGCTAATGAGGATCCTTAATAAACATAAACGTAAACTGTGGCCTGCCGTCTGCCTAGCATCCAAAGCCAGAGGGCTAAAAGCAGGGGGTGTTGAGTAGGGACTAAACATATTGGAGAGGAGACAAGAAAAGGGAGGGTAAGGAGAAAGGATGAGTAATGTAAATGAAGGAAGAAGATCAGAGAAAATAAGACACAGAGATAGAAAAAGAAAAAGAAAGAAGCGATTAAGACAAAAGAGAAAGCATTCGAGAACAATGAAAAGGAAAGGAAATTAAAGGGAAAAAACTAAAAATCTTAGAGATTGGAGGGGGGGAGGGAAAATGGAAAGGAAAGGAGAAAAAGGGAAAGGAAATTGGAAAATGTGAGAGGGGAGGAGAGAATAAGCAAGCTAATTGGAGATAAAGGAGATCCAATGAGAAATGATAGGAGGGAGATAATAAAAGAGACATTTTAAGAGTGAATTGGGAAATAAAGGTGGAGACAAGATAAATGAAGAGGAAAGGGTGAAGAAGAGAGGAAAGGAGACAGTATGCGAACATAGAAGAGAAAAAACTATAGAAATAGGAAAGAAGGCCTTTAAAAGAAAGGTAGAACAAGAGAATAGAGGAGAATAAGAAAGAAGATAAGTTGCGAATAAATAATAGAACAGAGACAAGGAAGGGGAAAAAGAGAAGGAAATGAAGAGGAAAACAAAGCAGAAAGGAAATGATAGGACAAAACAAGGCAAACATGAGTACAGGGTGAAATAAATTATAAGGAAAGGAGATTAGAGTTATGAAAAGAAGAGGACAGAAAGAGAAAGGAGAACAAACACTACGGTATATAAGGAAAAGATGAACAACAGGCAACGAAGAGATAAAGGAAAGGGAAAGAGAAATGATGGTCAGGGATAAGAAACACATAAATAGAGAAGATGTGAGGGAAGATGGTTCTTGAGTTAATTTCACCAAAATAATGGTGCGAAGCGATACCCCGGAGACAATAGACAGAGAATAAATAAAGGCTTGGGAACAGAGAGGATTGCAAATGTGGCTGTTTGTCCGGTAGAGGTCAGAAATCATTAGCTCCACTGCTGCTGGCTGACGCCTCAACTTCCTCTTTATCTCTCCTACTCTGCCTCTACTGTATTTTTTGTGACGATAATGAAGACCGACAAAAGAATAAGTAGGTGGATTACAGTGTGACTTAATTAATTTCCAGAAGCGTTATTAATAGCACACCTCAGATGATCCACTTATATCTCCCACAGTCTAGACAAACTTTAGAAATTAAGAATCAAATGGTCTCCTTTTTTGTGTTGCTAATACCCGAGTAAATGCATTCTCTTATATTTCTTAAACGCCTAAAAGTGTGCCTGCAGCACCGAGATTTGTAAACACCCCATTTCTCTCCTTGTCCCTGGCGTAACCCTTTCCCCACCCCCAACCTAGCTAAACCCATCATCTTTATTCAATATGGCCCCTGGTAAAGCATTTTAAGTCGGCTTAGCTTGTCAAAAAAACTTCTGTTTTTTGGAGTGTTCACTTTCTCTTACTAAGTCTGTCTCTCTTTCTCTAATGCCCACCCCCACATAACACACACACACACCAACAAAAAAAAAGGGTTCGTAATGCTCACGAGCAACATCTGAGTTACTACGGTAATATTCAGGCTTGTTGTCAGGAAAATCGATCTCAATGAATTCAACACAGATATGATTTACCTGTAGCTACCTAACTACAACAGATATATACCCCCCCCCCCCCCCCCCCCACACACACACACACACACACACACACACACACACACACACACACACACACACACACACACACACACACACACACACACACATCCAACCCCAGGGGGCTGAGAGGTGGTCCCAATAATGGAAATGGAGGACACCGTTTTCTCCAATAAAATCACAAATAAGCATATTCCCCTGACAGTCTGGATGGGCTCTGAGAGAGATGTTCTGTAATATTGCTATGACTTTGTGCATGCTGTGTGTGTGTGTGTGTGTGTGTGTGTGTGTGTGTGTGTGTGTGTGTGTGTGTGTGTGTGTGTGTGTGTGTGTGTGCGTGCGTGCGTGCGTGCGTGCGTGCGTGCGTGCGTGCGTGCGTGCGTGCGTGCGTGCGTGCGTGCGTGCGTGCGTGCGTGCGTGCGTGCGTGCGTGTGTGCGTGTGTGTGTGTGTGTGAATAAATTCTGGCTCATGGATGGATGGGGAATCTCAACGGTGATTTGTTTGCTTGGATTAAATGTCAGTTTTGGAAATGTGTTGTTAGACCCAAACTCCTGAGAGAGAGGACGTGCAAGAGCAGGCTATACAGACAGACTCACCTGAGGTGTGCACGTCTGTGTGTGTCTCGGCTGAGTAATAGGAATCATTTGTAGAACAAACGTTAGAAATACAGCATTATGCACCTGTATACTTTTGATTGGCTTAAAGATTGATTGTATACCACTGCTCGCGTCTTCGCAAACACGAACGATGATCCAGAAAGAAGACCACGTACGTCATTTCCTTAATCTTTGTCACGTGACTTCCGCTCTATTAGGAGTTTAACAGCAGGCCGTAAATCTATTCAAAGTAAAAAATAGATGCAGTTTAGATGACATCACAAGTTTCTAATCTGAGGTCTCATATCCCACAGATTGTACAGTAGTTTTTGGTTAATATTTGTTCTGCCTTTTCCGCCTGTTTGGTTGTCTCTCCTTGCCTTGTGATTAAAAGATATTTCATAACAGTCTAAAAAGGGAAACTGTAATAAATATGTTTAAAGACAAAGATGTATAATTATAAATATAGTCTTTTATTTTCATAAAGTTCATGTTTGAAAGAGGAAGGAGTGTTCGTGAATAAGGGAAATACTGGTCACTTATTGGTTCAGGTGAGCGGGTTCGGTTCGCAGGAATCGAATGTGAGAGAGAGAGAGTGTGCATTAGAGTTGTGACTTGACTGACAAAGGCCCAACCCCAAGTTTGGGATTGGAGTTCTATTTTAGTTATTCATTTGAATTTTTTGTCTAAGAGATGCTGATTTGAAACCGTTGTTACATACAGTTACGGCATTTCCTGTTTCTGCCGGAGAGAGGGGGGTTTTTCCCAAAGCTTGCCGCTGTATTTACTCCCTCCATCTGACAGGAGGGAGCCTCGTTGAGCTGCGAGTGTCACTCCACAGAGTTCACTCTGTCACAGAGGGGTAGTGTGTAGGGCAGGGGTGCCCAACCTTTTTTGAACCGAGGGCTACTTTTAAAGTTGACAGTCTGCCGAGATATACCAGTCCAAATAGAGAGGCGTAGCCATTACTGACAGCCTACTACCAGGTAAATACACACTTCTAGTTGTAAAAATGACCTTTGTACGATTAATACTTCATAAAATACTGCAGTTCCTTTATCGTACCTCTTTCTAATCTACACACACAAGTATTTAACTTAAGTTACGCAACAGTGTTGTTGATACAGAGTTGGAGTTTATTCACATGTCACATACTACAGTGGGTAAGGTTTTCAAGAAACATTGAACAGTGCTGCCACATACTTTACCCTTCTTCGATAAAGCCACGCTCGCATTGCAGATGAGACAGATGGACTTTGAATCGGAATAGATACAAAAATAATCATCCTCCCACTCGGAGTGAAAATTATATATGTTGGGCTTTTTTGCTTTTGTGTGCGGACTGTCACTCCTCTCGCCACGGACAATGTCAGCAAACTAGGGCCCACTGCCCACCAACCACGCCCGACACATGGGGTCACGCCATTCACAAAGCTTTGATGCGTTCAAGTGCATTATTCTGGCACAGGAAGATTATGTTATAGGACATTAACGATAAAAATTCTTAAAACAGAATATTGTTGTTCTATTTTTAGAAACATCTCACGATCGACTGGGAATCTCCCTGATCACGATCGACTGGTTGGGCACCCCTGGTGTAGGGGTAGGGTGTAGGGCGTGGTTTGGGATTGGGCCAAAGTCGTGGCACAGAGAGTGAATAAAGTTGAAAGTTTATAGCAAATAAGTATGTAGTTAGTGTTTTAAGATTATCAACTCGACAGTTTTCATTTGGATTATTTTTCTACACGCTGCCTGCAAGGAACTGGATATATATATATAATTGTATTTTGCCGGCTGTGTGAGTGTGGCCCCACTGAGATAAGTGTGAATTTGATTTAAAGGTGACCTGAAATTAGGGCTGAACGATTAATCAATTTTAAATCGAAATCGCAATTTTAAATGATGTAATAAAAAAATCTCAAAGCCTGCGATTTTTTAAACTTTTTTTTAAACTTTTTTTTTTTCTTGTTTGTCAGTCATCCACACCAATCAGAAGTGCTGTGCTCCACATTTACCAGTCATTGTTAACCAATCAGAAGTGGCCCATGATAGAAGGTGATAGACAGATGAATCCAATCACCTGCCAAGTATTTTTGAAAGTGCCTGCCCTTTTCCAAATGGCTTCCAATGGAGCTTTCCTAGATGGTTTGGTGAAACAAACCATCTGAGTCAGGTTAGTAATGCTCCATCACATGTGTTACATCTATTACAGGGTGAATCTTTAACTGAAGCTTGACTTTAAAGCAACCCAATAGAAGTTCCATGTAAATGTAGTTCTTTCACTCATAGCTCGGGCTGCGGGGGTACTAGAGACGGGAGCACGTTGATTCGACCTTCCTAGCCGGAGATATGGCCGCATTCTATTATAAACTTCTATTGGGTCGCTTAAAAACAAATATCGCAAATCGAATCGCAATATCTATCAGAAAAATCGCAATTACATTGTTTTCCCCAAATCGTGCAGCCCTACCTGAAATATAATAGTAATTAAAACTGCGGTCGCACAGGTGTGCACAGTGATGAGCGGGCCCTCGCGTCCGTGCGCCTGTCGGGAAGGGCAGCCGGTCGTCCCGGCGTCAAGCGCGCGAGTCCTGGGAAATGACCCGTTTCTCATTTCTATAATTTTTGCGTCCCAGACTCCCAGGTCCTCCATCCGCGACCCGGAAACGGATGTCTCGAAAGAAAACAAATTTCGCTAAAGGCTCGTTGAGGATCGATTATCGAGGAGGATGTTTGGAGGAACCGTAACCGAGGATACACTGATTTAGAGGAGAGAGGAGTATCTCTGTAGGAGATGTAATCGAGGGTACAAAGATTTAGAGGAGAGAGGAGTCTCTCTGCAGGAGCTATAACCAGCTATACACTGAAGTATTCTCCGGAGACGATTTCAGCCAACAGTGATGTTTAAAAGAGGCGTGACGCATGGCTGGACTTATGTCAACAGTTCCTGTTGTGATTATAAGTTATTTAAAATGATCAAATTTGCATCAGACTTTCTGCCCTTTACCGTTTGTACATTCTCCGTTAGCCTACAAGCTCCCCGTTTGAGCGAAGGACTATTCCGTCTCAATGCATGACATTGGATATGCGCTTAATTTGTCCTGGATTGGAATTTTTCCGTTTCCATAGGAGGAGTTTACAAAAATGTGCTTAAAATGCATGAAAAACGCACATATTTGAAAATTGCTGAGTTGTTGGGGGGTGGGGTTAATGGAAGGCAATTTGAAATATGTCCAGATTCATAAGAGCAATGTGAATATTTCGTGAATATTGAAAAAACTATATGCAAGTATTTTGGAGTCATTTGGAGTCATTTGTGGCATTTAAATCGTCAAAAATTGAACATTCTCCGTTAGCTTACGAGCTACTTGTTAGAGCGATCAACTATTCCTTCTCAATTTAGCATCAAAGTGGATATGGCCTGAACTTTTGCTGGATAAGAATTTTTTCGGTGATTTCCCTCGGAGGAGTTTGCGAAAATGTGCTTAAAATGCATGAAAAACGCACATTTTCTCAAAATGGCCAACCTTCTCGGGGGCGGGGCTAATGGAACGCAATTTGAAATATGTGTGCAATTATAATAGCAATGTGTATACAGTGTTTCGTGAATATCGGAAAAACTATATGCGAGTAGTTTGCAGTAATTTGCGACATGTAAATAATCAAAAATGGTGTATTCGCTGTTAGCTTACGACCTCCACGATTGAGCTATCAAAAATGTTCTTCGCAATTTAGCATTATATTGGATAGGGGATGAACTTGTCCAGGATTGGAATTTTTCCGATCATTCCCCAAGGAGGAGTTCGCAAGAATGTGCTTAAAATGCATGAAAAACAATTTTTTCAAAATGGCCGACTTCCTGGGGGGCGGGGCTAATGGAAGCTATTTACAAATATGTTTGCAACTCTATGAGGAATGTCTGTGGTAAAATTCGTGAACTTCTGAGAAACTATATGTGACTACAACACAATAGGGGGCGCGAGTGAGCAGTTTTTTTGAAAAATTAAATGTATCCCAAGTTTTGCGTCCGAAGCTCATTTTATGCTATCGCAATTTTAAAAAAATGTAGAGGCCACGCCCACATTCTGCATTTGTTGCGACACTTTAAATCTCAGTTTGTTGTCACCCCCAGAGTATGTGTAAGAAAAGAAAAAAAAGATTCGTCCATCCGTTCTTGAGTTATAAATTGGTGGTGTTTTTGGCGCCCCCTATATTCCAAGATGAAAATTATTTGGTGTGCCTATTCCCCAAGACAGACTGAACCTATCCACCAAAATCTGTAATGTTTGGATAAATTGTTGATGAGTTATGAGCATTTCTTTGTAAGCCCCGCCGTTTTGCGAGTACGTTTTGATTAATGGTGGCAATATTTATTGTCTGAACATGCTAATTTTCTAGGGTAATGTGTGTGACCCTCCAAGGATGCTGTATACTAAGTTACACAAAATTTAAATTTAAGTGAATATTTCACTGTTTTGAACATTATGCTAATAAAAAAAAAAAATGGTCCAAGAGGATAATTTGTAGAACAGCTCGAGACGGATACATTTGCAAAATGTCAGGCTATTCTGAGTTACGGTGCAACTTTGTAAATGTTTCAGAAATGGGATTTTCATCGGTGGTGCTCGCGAGCAAGTTGAATAATTTGAACCCATTGACTCCAGAATTATTAATTTTTCACCGGTCCTGGCGTCCGTGCAAAATTATACAACTTTTGTAGCGTCCTAAAGCCCTCAAAAACAGGAAACGCCAGCAGAAAAATAACAAAGTCAAAGTCGCTTTACAAAGATAGTGAAAAGAAAAGAACAACAAATAAAGTCAAATTAAAATCAAGCAATACAAAAACAATCACACATTAAAAGCCAGATTGAAGAGGTGAGTTTTTGTTTTCTCTAATGGGTTGTGAGAATGAGTTCCAGAGGGAGGGGGCAGCGACGGAGAAGGCTTTGTCCCCCCATGTCCAGTGATTGATGCAGGTGGGGATGGATAGGAGGTTGGCTTCTGATGATCGGAGGCAGCGGGAAGGGATGTGGTCAGGGGCAGACTGGCCATCGGGACGACGATGGGTCGGTACTGAAGTGGGCCGGTCGGACGATGTGGGCCGGCCAGTAACCGGCAGGGCTCGACATTAAATGGCCCGCTGGCCCGGAAGCACTATTTAGACAACCCGGTCCAGCATAACGTACTTTCCACTTGCTCGGGCCACAAAAAATATTGCTTTAAAAAAATGGTCCTGTGGTGTTGGTATTTTGACTAGCAATTTAGTTAAATTGTTTCGTTCTATCAACGCTACAACATAGCGTTCCGTGAGCATACTTGCCAACCTTGAGACCTCAGAAATCGGGAGCATTTCAAAATGCAAAATGGGGGGGGGGGGGTGTGGGGGGTGCTAGTGGATCGCCGGAGCTGTTAGATTAACATTAAAATGCTTATATTGTAGTTCTAAGTGCAATGCCTTGCGGCCTGTAGCACCATCCTTGATGGAGCATATGTGTGGGCAGGAAAGGAGTGAGCAGAGAGTAGAGTAGTTGTCGATTTTTTTTCTCCTTCTGTGACTATCTGCCTCACCCTCTCAGACTTTCAGTTGCGCGCGCTAATAAAGAGACGTGTTACCATGGAAACCAAACAATGGTGTAGCTGTATTAAAGTCAGAGTGGAAACAGTCCTGAGTAAATCTGATTTTGTCAGAAATCGGGAGAAATGCGGGAGAAATATGACCCCGGGAGGAAACCGGGAGAGGGCAATGAAATCGGGAGTCTCCCGCGAAAATCGGGAGGGTTGACAAGTATATCCGTGAGTTGGTTGTAGTTGTTGGGTGAAAAGCAAACAGCTGTTTGCTGCGGAGCGCAGCGCGAGCAGGCTCCCGTGAGCGGGAGCACGCTCCTACAGACTATCGCACCACCTAACCATTAGCCAAAATGTTTTTAATACCAGCGGTAACCGGCCAAGCGCTGGGCAAAAAACTATCTTCAAATAAAAGAAAGTCACCGGAAGAGTTAAAGGAGAGTGACAGGGAGCAGTGTCGGCGCCAGAGTATTTTTGTTGGGTAGTCTGTGGTAGGGCTAACCCATACAGTGGTGGGGCTCGAGTCAGTATTTGTAATGTAATTACATACATGCTATATTGCACCCCTTGACAGTGAAACACCTTTATTAGATTTATTAGATTAAATTAGACTTATTATATAAGCCACACAGGTTTTAATAGGATTTATTCATTATCTTTACTTATGTTGCGGTCTTTTCAGCAGCGCCATCTCTAAAACGGCGATACAGTCACTACCCATCATTTACATTTCACCGTGACATGGACAAAAATGTAACGTCAGCTTACCTCGTGACACGAATCCAGACTCTCCTTTGGAAAACATTGGCCGAGAAACGATAGAACAAGCACGTTTCATGCGAAGACCTGTGGCTGCAACCCGGAGCAAAGCAACAAACCATTGCGTAGCTAACTACTAGCGCTAGCTTTAGCTAACGTTAGCAACGAAACGAACTGGCGAGTAAAATTGGTAAAACTCTGGTAATTAATTATTCTATCATTTGTAAAACTACGGTGTTAAAAACTACAATTTCAAAAATACAGATTCTAATGGTCAGATATAGATATACAGATACTAAAGATAGGCATGTACTTGCTTTCAAGCAGAACACAGGGGGAAAAAAAACTTAGCGGGAGTGTTTACGTGTTCGGCGTAATGACGTACAACGGCCTCGATAATTTCTGTAGTCCTATTCAGCCACTTGGTAACAACCATCGTTTTTCAGACACGTAAACTCTTCAAAAATCACCAGTGGGGCCACTGCTGATGTATTTAATGTCGTAGAACAAAACGTGATTTATCTCTTAAATTTGTGTCAACCACAGACCTTATTTCGAGCTATTTTCCAAAACCCTATGGAAAAGATGCATTGCTTTTTGAGGAAGGAACCGGAAGTGCTAAAAATGCTAACTTACTTCCGGGTTTTTGGACGCGTCACTGCGGTTCTCTATACACACACATGACCAAATAAGGACTATGTGGGAGTTCCCCTCGATTCCATTGGCTCTGACGGTTAGAAAGAGATGTCACATGTCAAAATCCAGCAGGGGGAGCCAGAGATATGAAACATCGACCCAAATGGCCCCAAAAGAGTTTTTTTTGTGATAAATCTGTCTAAAAATATCAAATATCACTTGTTTTGCATCAATCTTGATACAGGGTACTTATTATATGTTGTACTTTGGATTCCTAAAGCTTTTAGTCTACTAACCCATCATCCAAGGTTAGTTTTCACTATAAGTACAAAATATATTTTGGACGGACACTATAATTTACAGTTTTTTACCATGTTCAATCTGAATTTTCTTTAAAATAAAAAAAAATCTATATTGAATCTGACTTTTCTACATGCAACTGACAGGTTTATCATTACTTTGAGAAAAAGGATTATTAATTTAACCCTTTTAGAAGGGAAGATATGGTCATTTGTTCTGGGAATGTCATTTTCGAGCCTGAAACCTGAAAAACAGGCTTGGGGTTTAACAGGTGCTTAAAATGACTCAAGACAACAAAAAGGGTGGATTAATAAAATATAAACAGGATAACAAGACAACATTACCTCATGTATTCTTTATTGTAAATTAGATTCATTGATTTAACGAACTCAGGACCCTTCCCTGACTAAACTAATCCATAACAATCCCGAGCTGTGAAGCAGTTACATCATAGTTCCGTTATTTGGAAACATGTACATGGCCAACAGCCGCATCCATTTCCAGGGGAGGGACATTGTTCATCATCAGGAAGAACCTTACATCCTGTTCAATATGGACATACATAGATTGGCTATCTGCCAGGCATTCCAGTGCCCCACCTGTGTCAGACTGTGGAAGTTGAGCTGCCACTCATTCCAACAAGACCCTCCTGGACATTAGGTCAGATGCAGCTGAAGACAGAGACTAAGTGGGTATTTAGACCAAAAACAGTCTTTCATTCAAAAATGGAAGCTGGTTAAGTTGGGGTCAGGAGACTTCGGGTAGTGGTGACACAATGAAATTCAATCCAGGGAGTCTAGGTAGAGTAACAAATCCATGAGTTTGAAGTCTTTCCAGATGCCAAAAATACTGCAGGACAGCAATCGACTAGGTGAACAACTTCAAAGTGAAGCAGAACATGAGACAAGACAAGCTCGACCGCATCCTGCTGACACAGAGATGAACTAGCACATCAGTAACCACCTGTGCATAGTGCGTCCAATTGCACACCCAACCCCTCCCCCCTGACGGCAGCGAGGGCAATTCCACAAAGGTTAAATAGCCTGTATGCAGCAAAAGCAGAGGAAGTGCCTGTTGCCTGTGGCGGTGCAGTTTCAGCTGCTACAGTAAAAACTAACACTCAAGATTTCTCTTCACTCTTAATCAAGTTTGTTTCTCAACAAAAAGCGAATAGGCCGAATGAGTGCCCACAATAATTTAGACTTTCTTGTTGGTTATTCCCTCATATTTAGAAGTCTGAACTCCTTATGTACTGCGGAGAGCTCCAAAGCGTTTCGGTGCACTTAAAGTTTCAACTCACAGAGAGAGTTAAACTCAAAGAGTCTCTGGCTGCACTTATCAAAGGGTTTCCTGCTGTTCACTCGCAACTGTCTACAAGAATATTTTCTCCTCGTTCCTTTATTCCTTTTTCTCCCTTCAAAAGAGCTTGAAAATGGCAGCAAGCTATACATCCCACACCCCCTTATTTTGACTAGGTTTATAGAATGTTTAATGTATTCATTGATCAACTTACAAAATACACTTTTAGGTGTTCTGTCATCTAAAGTTGTTATCGATTGTTTTCTCCTAATTCCGCCAAACAGATAATGTCTTATCGGCATATTTTACAATAAAGAGTTTCAGAAAATGTGTAATACAACAAATAATTGTCTTAAGGTAAGTAGGTACATTTCATGGGAATATCTAATATCTAAATATGTACCCTACACACCACAATACATATCGTTAAAGGTTGTTTTCCCAAAATTCGTTTTTTTTTCCATACACTGGTCCAGATATCTCTCTTATAGTAGCTTTTTCATAATCTACATTCTGGAGGCTTGTACAGCAGGGTTTGTTCATATATAATTCATAGCCTGACTTATTTAACATATTGTTGACAGTATTTTCCGATTTAAGGAGTGGTAAAACTAGATATTCAAAGTTCTCTCTGTAAAAACAAAAATGTCAATAAAATAAAAATAAAATTTCAATCAGCTTCTATCTAAAGCAGGGGTGCCCAACCAGCAGTGTTGGGTGTAACGCGTTACAAAAGTAACGGAGTTACAGTAATATATTACTTTTTGCTGTAACGAAGTAATGTAACGCACTACTAATGAAATGTGGGTAATATATTACCCGTTACAATGCTCAGTAACGTAGTTACAACACATTTTAACCCGAAATTAAATGGTGTTTTGTTTTTTAAGAATGTACTAACATAGCGAGACATTCCGACACCGGACAAATGGTGCGGGTAGATTAGTAAACCTGGTGTTTACCCTTCAGGCTTCGCGTCGAGATCTTTGGGGAAGTTGAACGTTATGCAACCATTCAAAAAGAGAACGTAGCGAAAAATACAAACAACAAATTGTGTCAGGTGCGCGTGACCTGCTCCGCTGCGCGTGCATCATTTCCAAAGTGCTTCCACAGCAGTGACACACATCTGATCTGTGGATAATCATTTATACGAAAATGGTTAAAGCAACCATCACTAAACGCCAGCAACACTGCATCTACTGCAGACAGTAGCAACAGGTCAGATGCGGACATCACGTTACCCTCCGTTGTGGACACTAGCTTACTCCCGCCTGATTCGCCGGCCCCGGAGCAGCAGTCTTCGTCGCCCGAAACTACGCCGCTCCTCTGCGGCCCGCAGGTGCCAGGTATATCTAAACAACTACCCGCCTGTACAGTGGGGTAAGGCGGTCAATTTGCAGCTTGTGGTATACAAATAGACAATGGCTAGAATATTCATGTGAAAATAGTACCATATTCTGACATGCCTGGAGAAATGTTGGGTCAAAAATAATGCATACAATAGCACAGATGCCTTCACCACGAATGGCTACAAAAATATCTCATATCCCAAGCTTATTATCGACGAGCTGATGTTGCAGCTGAAATGTTCTCCAGGTCACAAAGTCAACCTCACATGATGATGTGATACCAGTTTTCAAGCACAGTAAATATTCTCTTCCCAGCGTATATGATGGGACCAAGGTGATGATGTACAAGGCTACATGGTTTTAATAATACTTTTGCCTTTCAATGTTTGCCATTTCAAACCATGAGCATGGTTTAAATAATATTTGCCTTGATTTACAATATGTTAACCTTCATTATAGTCCTTGACAGCGGTCTGTACTGCTGTATTAACAACGTGTCACATGTTAAGAATTTACAATCAGAATCGAGTATTCAACTAAGACGTGTAATACAAGTTGTTAGTAGCCTTAAGGGCCTACACAGTTGTTATGCTATACCACATTGCCCTTCACTGGATGCATAATGAGCTGCACTAAACTACATTTTAGCATTTAAAATACCTAGCTATTCTTTTGCGGTTATTTTGGTGAAAGTAACTACAAAGTAACTAAAGTAGTGTAACTCATTACATTTCAGAGACAGTAATATTGTAATGTAACTTATTACTTTCAAAAGAGAGTAATAAGTAATATGTAATATATTACATTTTGCAAGTAACTTGCCCAACACTGCCAACCAGTCGATCGCGATCGAGTGGAGATTCCCAGTCGACCGCGAGATGTGTCTAAAAATAGAACAACAATATTCTGTTTTATCGTTAATGTCCTATAACATAATCTTCCTGTGCCAGAATAATGCACTTGAACGCATCAAAGCTTTGTGATTGGCCGGCCTGACCCCATGTGTCAGGGCGTGGCTGGTGGGCTGACGTTGTCCGTGTCAACAGGAGTGACAGTCCGCACACACACAAGACCACAATTATGGCAGAAGCAATAAAGCCCAAAATATATAATTTTCAGGAGGATGATTATTTTTGTATCTATTCCAATTCAAAGTCCATCTGTCTCATCTGCAATGCGAGAGTGGCTTTATCGAAGAAGGGTAATTTAGGAGCGGCATTTCAAAACAGTCGACAAAGGCTACGAGACGGAATTCCCTCCTAATTCTGCCTACGCTCCCAAAAGGGGAGGGACCTGAAAGGACAGCTAAATGCACAGCAGTCCATTTTCACCAGGCCCAACAACAAGAGCAAGGCTCCTACCATAGCATCTTATCGGGTCAGTCACGTTCTTGCGAAACACATGAAGTCTTTCAAAGACGGCGAAGTTGTGAAAGAAGCATTCCTGGAGGCTGCCGACGCGCTTTTTGGGGACAGTCAAAATAACAGTAGGATTTCAACAGGTTTTTGAAATAATAAAAACTCAAGTTAGATACCGTTATTAATCAGCTGTAAGTTTTAGTTTGTTTGAACTTATTCATTATAATTATTGTACAAAATGGTATAAGAATGCAAACTTAAATTGATTATAGTCTATTATCAATTCAGGTTAAGAAACTAGTGTTGCTTGCATCATATTTTAAAGGCATTTTTTTTTATACTCTACTAAAATGCCACAAAAAAAGGGTTTGATTCTATTAATTTCGTCTTTTTTATTGCACTTTGGCAGCAGATTCCTGTATAGCTTCAGATCTGAGTTGTCTTATTATTAAGCCAAATTTATAGTTTTGTAGCAACACTATTTATATATATTGGCAAAGTCTTTTTTTCCCTGTGTCATATGTGACAGCACTGTTCAATGTTTCTTGAAAACATTACCCACTGTAGTAATAAACTCCAACTCTGTATCAACAACACTGTTGTGTAACTTCAGTTAAATACTTGTATTGTGTGTAGATTAGAAAGAAGTAAGATAAAGGATCTGCAGTATTTTATGAAGTATTAATCGTACAAAGGTCAGTTTTATACAATCAATCAATGTTTATTTATATAGCCCAATATCACAAATGTTACATTTGTCTCAGTGGACTTCACAGTTTGTACAGAATATCAGTATGACAATACGACACCCTCTGTCCTTAGACCCTCACATCGTACAAGGAAAAACTTCCAGAGAAAACCCCACAGTTTAAAGGGAAAAATGGGAGAAACCTCAGGGAGAGCAACAGAGGAGGGATCCCTCTCCCAGGACGGACAGACGTGCAATAGATGCCGTGTGTAAATTGAAAAGATAATACATTTGCAACATAGGTAGTCCAAATGTTTTGAAATGCATGTGTGTATAATAAGAAGATGAATCCACGAGGATATCCATCCAGGACTTATGATCCAGGACCGCAGCCACGACTCAAGATCCAGGACTCGCAATCCATGACACAGGACCGCAGGATCATCCATGACTCCGGATCCCGGCGTATATAGACACCAAAAAGAAAGAAATTTGGGGAAGCTGGGTTAATCGGAACATGAGAGTACACAGGTATAGACAGAGAGAAGGAAGAAGTAAGATGTCCCCCGACAAACTAAGCCTATATCAGCAAAACTAGGGGCTGAATCTAATCAGCCCTAACTATAAGCTTTATCAAAAAGGAAGGTCTTAAGCGCACTCTTAAAAACGGATAGGGTGTCTGCCGTCCGAACACAAACTGGAAGCTGATTCCACAAAAGTGGAGCTTGATAAGAAAAGGCTCTGGCTCCCACTGTACTTTTAGAGACTCTAGGAACAACCAACAACCCTGCATTCTTGGAACGCAATGCCCTAGTAGGACAATAGGGTATAATGAGTTCTTTAAGGTAAGATGGCGCCTGCCCATTAAGGGCTTTGTAGGCGAGAAGAAGAATTTTAAATTCTATCCTGTGTTCTATAGGGAGCCAGTGTAAGGCAGCCAGAACAGGAGTAATGTGGTCCCTTTTCCTAACTCTGGTTAGTACACGAGCTGCAGCATTTTGAATCAGCTGAAGCGACTTGACTGACTTCTTGGTACACCCTGATAATAAGGAGTTACAATAATCCAGCCTTGAAGTAACAAATGCATGGACTAGTTTCTCTGCATCGTTTTGAGGCAAGATATGCCTGATTTTTGCAATGTTACGTAGATGGAAGTAGGCGGTCCTTGAAATTGATTTTATGTGGGCGTTAAAGGATAAATCCTGATCAAATATAACACCAAGATTCCTTACAGTCTCACTGGAGGCCAAATTAATGCCATCCATAGTTAATATATCTTTAGATAATTTGTTTCGTAGATTCTTCGGGCCAAGTACAATAACTTCAGTTTTGGTCGTGTTTAACATCAAAAAATTTAAGGTCATCCACGTTTTTAAGTCCTTGAGGCAGTCTTGAATTTTATTTAGATGATTAATTTCATCAGGCTTGATTGATAAATATAGTTGAGTATCATCCGCATAACAATGAAAGTTTACAGAATGATTCCTTATAATATTGCCTAACGGAAGCATATATAGGGTGAACAAAATAGGTCCAAGCACTGAGCCCTGTGGCACTCCATGGCTAACTTTGGTTTGCATGGAAGATTCATCGTTGACACGTACAAACTGAGAGCGTTCAGATAGATAAGACCTAAACCAGCCTAAAGCAGTTCCCTGTATGCCAACTAAGTGCTCTAGTCTTTGCAATAGGATATCATGGTCGATAGTATCAAATGCAGCACTAAGATCGAGTAAGACAAGAATAGAGACAAGTCCCTTGTCAGAGGCTATTAGAATGTCATTTGTGACTTTAACCAGAGCTGTCTCTGTGCTATGTTGTGTTCTAAAGCCAGACTGAAAATCTTCAAATAAATCATAGTTTCTTAAGTAATCACACAGCTGTTTTGCGACTGCTTTCTCAAGAATTTTTGAGAGGAACGGAAGATTAGAAATAGGTCTATAGTTGGCTAAAACCTCTGGATCGAGGTTGTGCTTTTTAAGAAGCGGTTTTATCACTGCTACTTTGAATGATTTTGGAACATAGCCTGATAATAAAGACATATTCATAATATTTAATAAAGAAGTGCTAATTAATGGAAAAACTTCTTTTAACAGCTTAGTTGGAATCGGGTCTAAGATACACGTTGATGGTTTAGAAGAGAGAATCATTGAATTTAATTGTTCAAGGTTTATGGCTGAAAAGCATTCTAGTTTACTATCTAGTGTAATATTATTAGAATTTACGTTTCCGGGAGCTGTTGATAACACTATACTGGTCAAAGGCAAGAGGTCATTGATTTTGTTTCTAAGAGTAACAATTTTATCGTTAAAAAAGCACATAAAATCATTACTACTGAGTGCTATGGGAATAGAAGGCTCAGTCGAGCTGTGGCTCTCTGTCAGCCTGGCTACAGTGCTGAAAAGAAATCTTGCATTATTCTTATTCTCATCTATTAATGAAGAGTAGTATGCTGCTCTCGCTTTACGCAGTGCTTTCTTATATTCATTGAGAGTAATATGCCAAATTAAACGAGATTCTTCAAGTTTAGTGGAACGCCATATCCTTTCAAGTTGTCTCGACTTTTGCTTTATTTTGCGGGTTTCGGCATTATGCCATGGAGCTAATCTATGTTGTTTTATTTTCTTCTTTTTCAAAGGAGCAACAGAGTCTAATTTTATTCGCAGCGCATCTGTAGCACTATCAACAACATGATCAATTTGGGGTGGTGTACATTTTGTATAAGTTTCCTCCCCTACATGCAGACATGCTATCGAGTTAAGTATTGGTGGAATCTCTTCCTTAAATTTGGCTATAGCACTAACAGATAGGTTTCTGCTGCAGGAGCTTTTGGCTAATGCTTTGTAGTCTAGTAACAGTACTTCAAAAGTTACTAAGAAATGGTCGGATAAAGCAGGATTATGCGGTTCGACTAATAGTTGCTCAATTTCAATACCATAAGTCAGAACAAGGTCAAGAGTGTGATTATAGCAGTGGGTTGGTTTATTTACACTCTGACAGAAACCAACAGAATCCAATATAGAGTTAAATGCAACAGTAAGGCTATTTTTATCATCGTCAACATGAATATTAAAGTCACCTACGATAATTACTTTATCTGTTTTAAGTACCAAAGCTGATAAAAACTCAGAGAATTCTGATAAGAATTCTGAATAAGGACCTGGTGCACGGTACACTGTAACAAATAAGATTGGCTGCAAAGTTTTCCAGGTCGGATGCGTAAGACTGAAAATGAGGCTTTCAAAGGAGGTATAATTTAATTTTTGTTTAGTATTGATAAGTAAACTTGAGTCAAAGATTGCTGCAACTCCACCTCCTCGGCCCGTGCCTCGGGCAATATGAGTATTGATATGGCTGGGTGGAGTGGCCTCATTTATGCTGACATATTCTTCATGTCTCAACCAAGTTTCAGTGAGACAGCATATATCAATATTATAATCTGATATTAAATCATTTACCAGTATTGCTTTAGATGCTAGAGATCTTATGTTTAAGAGACCACATTTAATCTTCCTGTTTTGTTGCACTGTAGTAGTTGTTACATTTACTTTTATTAGGTTATTATGTATGACACCTCTATTAGGTTTTACCTTAAATTGTCCTTGGGCAGACACACACACCGTTAATATTGGGTATTTTATTGGGGTCGGGATTCCTATGGATGACTGCCTAGGAGAGAGCGCAGAGAAGCGTGTAAGACTGCGACTCCGCCTCCTGGTCTCAACTCCAGTTTGTCATGGATTAAGTCCACAGAGCCCTGAAATGTTTGCCGAAATGAGATTTGCACCTTCCAAAGTAGGATGAATGCCGTCTCTCTTAATCAGACCAGGTTTTCCCCAGAAGGCTGTCCAATTATTCACGAAGCCCACATTGTTTGCTGGGCACCACCAAGACAACCAGCGCTGAAATGATGACATGCGGCTATACATGTCATCATTGATCAGATTGGGGAGGGGACCAGAGAAGATTACGGTGTCCGACATTGTTTTAGCATAACTACACACCGACGCCACATTAAGTTTGGTGCATTCTGATTGGCGTAAACGAACATCATTACCACCGACGTGAATAACAATCCTACTGTATTTACGTTTATTTTTAGCCAGCAGTTTAAGATGCGCCTCAACGTCGCCCGCTCTGGCCCCCGGAATGCATGTGACTGTGGAGGCATCGGTCTCTAAATTCACGTGTCTCATAATAGAGCTACCAATAACCAGAGTTGGCTTCTCAGCGGGTGTCTCGCTGAGTGGGGAATATCTGTTAGATACGTGAACGGGTTGGTGGGGACCTGCGGGTTTCGCGTTATGCCCCTTCTGAACAGTCACCCATTCTCCCTGCTGCTCGGGAGTTGCCGGGGGACGGCTAAGAGGAGCTACCTTTTGCCGGTCCACACCGGCTAACATGGGCTTTACTGTAGCTGAGTTATTTTCTAAGATGCGGAGCCGGGCTTCTATGGCTATGATTCCCGCCTCCAACCTAACAACTATACTACATTTAACACATGTATCGGTACCAGTAAAGGAGGTAGGGGAGTAACCAAACATGAGACAGTTAGAGCAGGAAATAGCACCCGAGGGTGGGGAAAGAGCCATGGCTAGCTATCAAGCTAAAGTAGCTACCGTTAGCAAACCCGAAAAGAGTGTAGGCAACTGTGGAGTTACAGTCGCTAAGAGAAGGAGAGTTTGTGAGTGCTTAAGCTGTAGTAACGTGTGATTACAACGTCAGGCAGTTGCCGTGATCAAGAGTTTTAAAACGATCGATTAAGTTAAGATAACAAGCTATCAGCAACAGAACAGGCACACGGGATACCCGGAGATGACAACAACAACCGGAAGTTACAACATGCTTACCGCAATAGTGGTCCGTGTAGAAACCAGCCAGTCAGTCAGTTCAGGTGCCACAAGTAGAAGTGTGTATTTACCTGGTAGTAGGCTGTCAGTAATGGCTACGCCTCTCTATTTGGACTGGTAGATCTCGGCAGACTGGCAACTTTAAAAGTACTTCTCAGTTCAAAAAAGGTTGGGCACCCCTGATCTAAAGTATGGATTTCGTTTCTATAAATGTATACGAATTAGCACAAATTTGTTTGCCTAATTTGCCTATACCTAACAATTAAACATATTTACAGTATAATACGAATGACACATTTTCTAAAATGTACGAAATAAAGTAAGGTGGTATAATTTAGCTATTCTCCTGTGGTGATTCCCCTTGAATTAGAATAAAATAAAACAACATTTTAATTTGCATATACACATAATAAACTATACACATGGGCAGGGACAGGGGCGGACTGGGGGGGAAAAGTGGCCCCGGGGATTAATTGACAGACGGACCCACTTAATGCGCGGCATGTATCGGCGTTACTTAACAAAAAACCCTGTGCATTTTATGTTATTTTGGACAATTATTCATATAGTAATCACATTACCTGAGCCCTTGAGTTGCCTAGAGCATGTACAGCATATATTTATTGATTTTAATGTTAACAGATCATTGATGCAAAAACATTTGGACCTAATTTGCCTGACTTGACACATGGAATAAAACATGGGCGTAGGAAGCATTCTCAATGTGGGTGAGACAATTTAACAGGGGTTGTGGGCAGGTGGTGGACCTCACCTCCTCTAGGGGGGTCCGGGGGCAAGCTCCCCCGGGAAGATATTTTTTTAAATGTTGAAGTTAAATGCATCAATCTGGTGCACTTTGAGAGCAAAATTAGGGACTAAATCTATGAAAGTCAGTAGGGGCTTGGACTGTGAACCGGAGGGTCGCCGGTTCAAGTCCCCAACCAGACCTACATTTGGAGTGTGGACTTCTACTTGGAGAGGTCCCAGTTCACCTCCTGCCCTGTCGTGGTGCCCTTGAGCAAGGCACCGGACATCCCCCTTCCCCCCTCACTCCCATTCAGAGATGTGGTCGTTACTAAAAAAATGTAATATATTACATATTACATAATACTTTAAAAAAAAGTAATATATTACACTACTTCGTTACGATCTACATAAAGTAACTTGTTACTTTACTCGTCGAGCACGTACGAACTGCACATGCGTGAGTGGCAATAACTCTCCTTACCAGCAGGCGGCGGTAGTGTGTATTTGTCATTCAAAACAGGCAACAAACGGAAGACAGAGAAGAAGAACAGACACGTGATATAAACAAACAACAAATAGCGTGTGCGTTAGCTTAACCTTACCATGTGTTCTTTGCAGGTGTTTGTTGAGGTTTGACGTGGTGTTTACAGCAGTGGATAACAGCTTCTGGCCTGGACACAGTTTGCACCTCACCGTCACATTCCTGTCTATTATTCGGACGAACTCAAAATAATGGGCATACCTCCACCCCTTGAAAGTTATTGCTGACTCAGCCATGTTTATGCAGCACTGCACGTGGAGATTACGTACATATATAAACCTGCGGCGGAAACCCCTCTTGTCTTTCAGTGTGCAGTGTTTCCCCTATATGTTTTCAGCAGCGGCGCTGCGCCGCTGCTGAAATATGCGCGCCGCTGCTAGGGGGCGCAAGCCCCCAAGCAGATAAAAAAAAAAAAAAAAAAATTTTTTTTTTTAATTAAAATAATTATAAGTGCTGCCCCCTAGCGCTCGCGGCAACTTCGAGCCACCGATACGCGGGAAAGCTGTCATTTTCAGAGCTGAAGGAAAACTGCCTGACAAGACAGACAACAGCAAGTTGAAGCAGACATAACTTTATTTGGACACAATCACCTCAAGAAGAAGGTCATAACGCCATAAATGTAAGTTATTATAATTTAAAATGTTGTTACATTTAGATTAAGTAAATTAATACTTTGATAAAAGCCTACAGTTAAGAATGAATTACATCTAGCTAACTTAGTTAGTTTGTAAGGGATAACGTGCAGCGACGCGGTCATTATGGGGAAAAGAACACCCGACAGGCTGATCAGGATCCCGACGCGAAGCGGAGGGATCTAGATCTGCATGAAGGGTGGCAGAACCCAAGATATTCAAGTCACTGGGGCAGTGGAACGAAGTGGAGACATTTGGCACATTCATTACTAGGTGCCATGCTCTTTTGACACCTGATATTAAACTAAATAATTGCCTGATGAAAGTGATGTAAATGAACAACAAAAATAAAATAAGTTACATATGTGTTATTGGCTATGGTAGTTTATTGGTATGTTCAATTATTTGATTATTAAAATGTAAAACGATCTTTTTCATATGGGTGTTTAGAGTTAGATCTAGTCTCTAGTCATTGTGTGCTCAAAGTGCACCAGATTGAAGCATTTTATATTAAAATGTAAAAACAAATCTTCCCGGGGGGGCATACCCCCGGACCCCCCTAGAGGATGTGATGTCCAACCACCAATTATGTTCATACAATACTGAATACATTTGAAGCCTTTAATGATGTATGTGTCTTTCTTGTGCTGGCAGACAAATAGAAACATAATGGCGGGAAGCACTTCGCACGCGCACACACTTAAAATGTCCACGCGCGCCGCCCTCACATTTTGCTGGGCCCGCGTGCCTTAGCACCGCTGCTATGACTCCATCCTAGGGGAAACACTGGTGTGATTATGACTGATTTTAGGAAGTAACGAAGTAACGAAGTAACGAAGTAACGCGTGTCGGGGCAATGTTAGTAACTGTAGTGTGATTACTGAATTATAAAAGTAGCGCGTTACACTACTCCGTTACCGACAAAAGTAATATTATTACAGTAACCCAACTCTGCTCCCATTGCTCCCCGGGCGCTGTACAATAGCTGCCCACTGCTCCTAGTACTAGACTCCTGGTACTAGGATGGGTTAAAAGCAGAGAACACATTTCACTGTGTGTGCTGTGTGCTCTGCATGTGTGACCATTAAAGAGGGTTTCATCCCTCCCAATTCTTCTTCAACACCCATATAAAACAGAACTGTAAACAGATTTACTTTTTCTTTCAACATTTATTTGAACAGCACTGGGCTGGGCTGGGCTGGGCAGGGCCGGAATACTTACAAATGTGGGCCGGTAGGATTTAGGCAAAATAAAACATATTTTAATTTTTTTTTTGGCCCTCCGGCCCACACACAGCACCGGCCCACCGGGGAAACTCCCGGTATTCCCAATGGCCAGTCCGCCCCTGGGATATACCTATCCATATGATATTTCCTATGTATTCCTGAATAAAAGTCTGATCTTGATGATAAGCTTTAATATTAGAAAAGCAGTCACTCCTTTTATGTAGCAAATGGTTTTGTTGACATGAACAATTTACTCTCAAAATTGCAAACCAGGCAATCTGTACTACTTGTGATGCAAACATTTCTGCATATATTTGAATCCTCATAATGCATTGATGCAGAATTGATGGTAGATGTGATAATTCTGACTTTGATTCCGATAAAAAAAACAATTCTCATTATGTATTGACAGTGGCCATGTTCGCAAAACTAGCAATCCTCCCTAACAGACCAAACTGCCCTGGAGCATGCCCATTGCACTATTAACACCCAGTCAATGCAAGTTCCCTATTTATTTTCACTCAGTCAGAAAAAGGGAGAGGTATTTGAAAATGTGTTCTTTATTGTAGGTCTGAAACCAAATCCAGAAAGGAACAGAAACATTTATAGAATGTGATAGTATTTGTGTTGGAGCTCACTCTAACTGGCATCTTTGAAAGTTACATTTTTTCCCAATACTAGTTCATGTGCAGTTTAGTTTACCCCCATCCGTTCCAGTGGAAGCACGTTAGAAACTGATCTCTTAATGAGGAGCTAGCAAGCCTGGAAGAAAACATGAACCAAACCTTTACATTTTATGGGACCATATGCCCTTTTTGTATCCATTTTCCAGTCAACAAAACAAGCCCCGACCAATGGTAGTCACCGCATGACCTGCAAGCGATCAAGGCTCCACCTATTTCAATACACCACTTTCTAAACTTGCACCCTCTTTAGACAAAACAAGAAATTGTGGAAAGGTTAAAAGACGCAAAATACATTTTTCAAAATCCATCTTTTGTCAAAGATTCGGTTGACCACTTTGGTCCAGACTGAAATATCTCAACGACTAATGAAAGGATTGCTAAGTTATTTTGTATAGGTTTTTATGGTCCCAAGATGGCTCTTCCTAAAGCACCGGCATTTTTTATGATTACACTTTTGAGTTGTTCTGTTTTGTCTGTTTTTACAAAATGTTTGTCTTTATTTGTCTGGTTGTTTGTGGGTGTTCCCAATGGTTTAGATTTTCTGTCCTGGCCTTATTAGTTCCACCTGTTCCCCATTAGCCCTGTCATAACCTGACCTTCTGTACAACGGCTCTTTGAACCCTCATCAGATCTGCTTGTATTTAAGTAGTTTTATGTTCATTCTTTGTTGGATTCTTGTATGTCATGACAGTGTGGTTTGGTTCAGTTCTGTACTTTTTGCCTCCCTGGACCAAGGCTTTTAAATGAAGTTTATTTTTTCTGTCAAGTATTTTCGGTCTACCCTGGTCCCTGACCCCTGACGCCATGAGATCGACAATTTGAGCGTTTCCAAAGAATTCCAAAACTATTGGATAGATAGCATACATATTTTCAAGGTTCCCGAGGGAATAAACTTGAAGGACCTTGCTCCTCCAATGCATTTGAATCAAACGCTCAACATTTAACTCCCTCGGTTTATGACCAAGTACTATTAAAAACAAATGACATTCTCATAAACAGTGTCTTTGTGTCTAGTGATAATTAGCAAAGGTTAGCTTGCTGACCTTCTAATCTAATATGAGCAACAAGTCAACATCATCAGCAGAGTCAGTGTGAGCATTTGTACCATGCTGAAATCACTGCTGTGACAACGAACAGCCTTACATTGGCGCAATTAAATCAAAGAGGTTTGCTGTGACTCATCCTAGAACATGTCCATGTACTACGTGTACACTATGACCTTACTTGTGTAGTGCATGAATTTCAACGTTGTCTCAAATTGCACACAGCTGTTGTCGCAACATTTGATGGCTCCCTTTTCTTCTTTCTAATGGCCAAATTGCAACTGAATGGAGCATTACCGGGATTTGACCGCTTTGTCAGCTGGAAAAAAAAATCTCTCAGCTTGTTTATTCACTTGACATTTATATTAATTGTATTTGGGGTTTTCATGAACAACTGTAAATGCTGCGACTTTCTCTGCCACCATTTTAATGAATTCTGTGGTCTCCTTTGTTGTGTCTCGTCATATTTGTTAGTATTATTTCTCTGTTTAGTTTATATAGTCAAGTCCACGTCTGCTAACCCTTTTTTGTTGTCTGTCATTTCCTGTTTTACTTTGTTATCTCTTCTCTCATTTCAGGTAGTTCGACACCTACCTTGTCATTGTGTTAACTGACCTGATTACCTGCCCCGCCCTTATTGTTTGCACCTGTAGAGTCCCTTGTATGTGTATTTATTCTGTGTTTTCCCTGTGCCAAGTGCCAAATCGTTTCGACCCTTGTGTTGCCTGTCAGCCAGTTGTGTTCTGTGCTACAGTGAGTTTAGGTTAGCTTTTTGTGAAGTATTTTGAGAGTTTTGTATTACTTTGTATATAAACCTCAAATAAATCTTTTTTTTTAATCATCTTCTGTCTGGAGTCGTGCATTTGGGTCCTATCATTTTTGTATGTGCCCCAGTCGTAACATCCTTCCCCTTCCGTTACTAATCCAAGTTGTCAACCATTGAGGGTGATAAGTTCCACACCGATTGACCAATGTGAGAACATATCAGCACTGCATTAAGCCATTTTTGGTAATGTAAACACATCCAAAAAGTAAGTAAAGGGGAGGAAGTTTGCACATTTAAACACAGCATCTGTCTTCCATGAACAGAACATAGCAACAAACAATGGGATGCTGATTTCAGCATAGTCAGCCAGCATGTAGTGTAAAGTATGTGTGACTGGTGGGGGTGAAAGGCATGATTTGAGGTCACTGTTAATGTTTGCTAAGAGCAACACATACTGTCTCATGGTACACGAGGGGAAAAAGCCTCCAGTCGTAATATCTGAGGCCAGGAACTCAAAGCAGTGGAGCTCTGGCCTCAGGTGCTCCGACCTCCGCGGGATGTGAAACACACCAGGAGCTTATTAGGAGGACAGAGACAAACAAGAACCAGGCCAGGAAAGGCAGAGCGAGAGCAACATCACATAGTTGTTTTGCTGTCATGCTCTCAGTGTATGCTGTAATTGGCTGCAGCTCACATGACAATAAATCAAATGACAGAATAAATAAATGAACATGGTTAAAGATGAATCCACCTACAGGATCACCTTGACTTCTCAAAGGAAGTGCCTCCCGCACAACACCTACGATACTGTCTTTATCATTTAAGTTTTAAGCATTTGTTTTTGTGTATTTGTGTGTGAAGGGGGGAGGAGAACTTCCAGAGAAAGGATGGAAGAAAGGACAGTGAATAGTATGAGTTCTGTAATGGGTTTCTCCTCAATTCTGACTTGTTTGGCCTCATCATTTATTGTCTTCCTTATGCCCTGAACCCTGATTTGGCCTTTCCCTAAGTTTTAATGTTGTCAAAACGACGTAAAGATCAACGCTTCCCAGATATCCTCTATTATTGTACAACTATGCTCACAATATTTTTTTTTCAAAAATACCCAGCTTTCCTTTCCCCTTTCTGATATTCTGTTTTCCCTCTACACATTGTACTCTGGAGCAGTAACTCCATCCGTCTGTCAAAAGTGTACCTTACCTGACTCTACAAATCCATTTGAGCTTCCAGAGGAGAGAAAATATAGCATAGGACTTATACTGCTGTTGATATCCATAACACAGCGGCAGATGTTCAAATTGTAGGACAAATAAATACCTAACATATAGAGGCTTACAGTGGAAGACTTCAGGTTGTCTGAAGGAAAAAAACAAACAAAAGCACCAGATGATTGTGTTTGGGCATCTGCAGGACACCTGAAGGTTTTCCATCATATATCCCATTTTCACTCCATCACATGCCCATTCACTGAAGGGGCATCTAATATTATATTCAATCATATGTTCTGCACTTGAATACTAAACTAGAAGGCACTTCGCCTTATTTTGTCCAATGGAAAATCATACTTAAGAGCTCCTCATCTCATTTTATCCACTACAATGCCATCCTGGAGGCACTATATCATGTTTTCTCTACTGGAAAGGCACCCAATTATGCTTTATAACCATAGTGTGCTTGCTTTGAACAATCTCCAAGAGTCAGTGCAGAGCCATTTGAACTGCTAGCTTGGACAAGCAAGGATGCAGCAGAGAAAGCATAGGCAGCAGGGATTAACAGAGTACAGAATATGAATTTGGTGTCATCTTGAGATGGCTGTGTGATTCACCTGTCTGTGCTCTTTGTGCAGGTGATCCTGAAGGTGTTTCGAGGTTATTCCTATCTTGATACAGCTGGCAGCCCTCTTTTCTTTTGACTTTTTCTACTCTGATGTTGCTGTGGATGCTGCAGCTTACTTTTGACATTTACTTTAGTTTCGTTGCACTTATGCTTTGTTTTTCCCCTGCATCCACCTCTTCAGTCGCAAACCTCACGCACCACAAACTTTTCTGATTTTTAAACCCCACTTTCATTTGGACATGTTTTCAATTTGCTATAATGATTTATTATTTGTGAATCTGTTGTGTATATTTCCTTTTAGTGGAGGCAACTAGAACCAGCATTTAAACATGGGGAACTAAGGTACTTGACATGTTTTTCTTTGAAGCAGCTTCAAGTGGTCATTTAAAGAACAGCATTTTTGGGCCCTTTTGCGATGTTCACAAATACTACGAGTAGCAGTATGACCGGCAGCTTCATGGGAGCGATTGTTCAGATGAGAAGATGAGTCCGTAACTGTACATTTCATTTACCATCTCAAAAAAGCTGACTTTGTCTTGAGTTACTATTTAAAGTCAGCTAACATTAGCCATCACAAGCTACTGGTCACATCAGAGCAATTCATAGCAAAACCACTGAGTTTTTTAAATATTGAACAGTTTTTTTAAATTTCTCATCACTTAAGGATTAACAATGTGCTGTTTAGTCTTTCAAAAGATTCATAGTCCTAGTAATCTGAAAATGGGTACTACGGCATTATTATGTTCCTTAAAGACAAGAATAAAACAATGTTTAAACCTTATTAGCTGTTTCTCTTTGTTTTGTTCTTGCTCTTTTATTAATATTGTTGATTTGTTTGCTGGCAGAACAATACAGTTTCTTGAATGCCAAGTCAGCTGGAAACATTCATACATTCAGCAGCACAGGTATTGCTTGGATTATAGCTGAGCTCTATTGTTTTTCTCTCTCCATTTTGCAGCATATTTGAACTATTGCCATTACTGCATAGCACAAAAGCTGCTGTACTACTTCATGACTAATCAACATTAGACCCAACATGAAGATAGAAGTGTGAAATTGGAAACAGGCCTTAAAAATAATTGCATTAGTCTGTCTCAATGCTGTGAAATCTGAAATGTGATTTATGAATCAGCCACAGATGCTCCCTTTAATGCCTATTATGTGTTCCTATGAATATTAAGGCAAACCCATTCAATGTATCTACATTGTAGTACTAACGTTGACATAGCCTGTATCCGTGACAAGATGTGCTGGTGTTTCTAATGGGTTCAAACAAACTCAGGACTCTTTTTTTTTGTCACCTGCCTCTTTCAGTGCCCTGTCTGTCCATCCATCACGCGGGGAGGCAGATGATTGGCCGCTTCGGACTGCTCCTCATAACAACAGTCTCTGCATGGTAACTGTTACTCAGGAGAGAAAATTACTAAACCCACGAGATAGAGCCCGCTAAAAATAGCTGCCGGGGTATGGAGACAGATAGAAATACTGAGAGAGGGTGATGCATGACAGAGGGGGAATGATTGACTGACGGACCGACCAACACTCTAAATGGCTGACTGATTGTATGATTGATTTACTTACCACCTCCTGTCTTCACTAAGTAAGTAGCATAAATCAGCACTGCAGAAAGAAAGACTCTGCTAGGCCTTCAGAGTTTTTTTTCTGGCTATTTCAAGACAGATAAAGTTACTGACACGATACCTAGACTCACACGCACATGAAGGCAGCTCAACATCAAAAATACAAACTTTGGAGTGTGTGTGTGTGTGTGTGTGTGTGTGTGTGTGTGTGTGTGTGTGTGTGTGTGTGTGTGTGTGTGTGTGTGTGTGTGTGTGTGTGTGTGTGTGTGTGTGTGTGTGTGTGTGTGTGTGTGTGTGTGTGTGTGTGTGTGTGTGTGTGTGTGTGTGTGTGAGAGAGAGAGCCAAGGCAGCCAGTGGCCATTCTGATGTGCCTAGTAGGATGAACTCCTTTGATGTACTCGTATTTATAGATATGACCCAGGGGCCAATATTGTATTTAGGTACCTGCAACTATGTTGAGCTGGAAGGAATTCTGAAAATCGAATATTTCAGTGTGTGTGTCCAAACTCAACAGCTTGGCTTTAAGCTTTCTTGCTTTAGTTGCTTTCAGCAGGAGATACTGTAGGTATTAGGCTCAGAAAAGCCGATTTAGTGTTGTAGAAAATAAGTTTAACAGTGCAGCTTTGAAGGCCAAAATTAGGAAATTGGAAAGCATGCAGCACTTTCAAGTGAATTGTTATTTTTATGCCATACTGATAATCAGCATTTTGGATCTGAATTGCAATTTGCCGCATTGCAGAGTGGCCTGATGAAGATAAACCAAAGCTTAAACAAGAAATTGATCTTAAGAGAACGTGGGAGCACAATGTAAGAATTGCAAATTATTACATCAGATTAGAGATATAGCTTTTGAGAGTTCAGTTTTCTTTTCTTTTTTCTTTTTTCACAGGGACAAAAAGCCACAGTTACAAAAAAGCAGAAGGGGATCTAAATGCAAACATACAAAACAGATCGAAGTAGCATTTTTAGGGATAGTTTGTTTTCCCTTTTTTAGCCCGCAGTAAAGCCCATGGTGTCTAATTGACTGTTGGAATGATCTCTTTCACAGTCCAAGGAAGCATTAAAAACTTAATCAAAACACCCTGCCAATAAAATAGGCCTCTTCAAATGAAGTATGTCATATTAACAATTTCCCTCTCCACTTTCCCTGAGTGCACTCACAAAACAAACACACACTAACACATTTTGTCAGCACAATATCAATACATATTGGCATGCTGCTGTTGCATCCTGCCATCCCTGCTATATTCCCTCCTCTCAGAAAAACTGCGGCATATTCTGCCAGCTGGAAGCCTTAGTGATTATTTAGCTGCTCTGGGCTTAGGTTGGCAGCCCGCGGAGGGAGGATGAGGGAGGAGAGAAGACGAAATAGGGAGGAGAAGAGAGGAATTAGCAAGGGATGAGGTGCTCGGGAGTACGCACGTGTTTGTTTGCGTGGATTTTTTCGCGTGTGCGTGCATATGTTTGTAGATGCTCTAAAAGCATTAATGTGCGAAAATTCACTAAGAGCATCCCTGAGCCGATTTTAGAGTGTCAGATCCGCTTCCCAGGGCCGTGTGGTTGCAAGTTCTTCTTCAATTGGGAATGCTGTGACAGTGAATCCGGCTATATGGATCAATCCCTAACATGCAGGATTCTCTTTTGTTTCCAACAGCTACCTAACAGCCTTTCCCATACCTCTCTAGTAGTTCAGCCTTTATGAAGGAGATGATGGCTGTACTAGAAAGAGAGACGAAGCAACGCAAACATGAACAAATCCTCCCAACATGCTGAAAATAGTAACACTTTAATTTCTCCATAGCTACAATAACATATCATAATCCTGTAATTGATATCCAATTTTGGAGTTCTGCACAGACTATTGATGTGTTATTGTTCCACCACTGAAAAGGATTGTCCAGAAACAATTCCATGGTGTTTTCATATATTAACATGTTGCTCAAGCATAAACTGATTAAAAGTTCATCTTGAATAAATTGAAACCAAACAAAAGAATAACGAAAAGAGACATTTGGTGTATATTAAAAAATATATAAAAGTCGTACACAGATACCTGTCTTGTTTAATGACAAGAATACATTTTGCTAGTCATGCAACGGGAAAGCTTCACACAGGAGTTTTTGAATATGCTTTACACTTGAAAGGGAAGCAAGGATGGGGATGTTTTAGGCAAATGGGTAAAAGTTGATTTTGTTATTTCTTTAGGGCATTTAAATAAAAAAAATTGTCTATTGACATTTTCTTTTTAAATTGGCGAACCGTTGCCAATTGTTCATCAATGTGTGTGTGAAGTTAGCCTTTATCAGTGAACAGGATTTCTTATTTTGATCAAAGATGGGAGTTGAAAGCGTCTTTGATGTTGATGGATGACACAAGTAGGTCTCAAGCCTTGGCTATGAAGTCCAGAGTGAAGTCCTAGGAAATTTAATTTTTAGATCTTGGGGCTAGGGAAAAGGAAATTTATTTCAAGTGCAAGTAAAGTCACCAAGAATTGGTGACAAAAAACGAGTTGTAGGCTCTGACTCTTTCCGGATAGCCTTTTGTTTATCAGATTTGTCCATTACCTAAATGGATGTATTGATTTTATTTCCTTTTATCCCTTTTGTAGAGGACTTTTTCATTCATTTAATTGTTTCTGGCCTCTTTCCTTATCTACAGTATGACTTCAGATTGATAAAACAAATCTGTGTTATGCCCTGTTCAGGCCGTGCATTTGCATGCTTCTTTGAACATCTCAAAACATTCTCTTGCACTATTTTATTTGTTTTATGTCCTATATACAGTTTCTGCATAAATTGGTCATAAAATGTGTTCTGATCTTCATCTAAGTCACAACAATAGACACAGTCTGCTTAAGCTAAAACCACACAAACAATTATATGTTTTTATGTTTTTATTGAACACACCATGTAAACATTCACAGTGCAGGGTGGAAAAAGTATGTGAACCCTTGGATTTAATAACTGGTTGACCCTCCTTTGGCAGCAATAACCTCAACCAAACGTTTCCTATAGTTGCATATCAGACCTGCACAACGGTCAGGAGGAATTTTGGACCATTCCTCTTTACAAAACTGTTTCAGTTCAGCAATATTCTTGGGATGTCTGGTGTGAATCTCTCTCTTGAGGTCATGCCACAGCATCTCAATTGGGTTGAGGTCAGGACTCTGACTGGGCCACTCCAGAAGGCGTATTTTCTTTTGTTGAAGCCATTCTGTTGTTGATTTACTTCTGTGCTTTGGGTCGTTGTCCTGTTGCATCACCCATCTTCTGTTGAGCTTCAATTGGTGGACAGATGGCCTTAAAGACCCTGTGAAGTGTGCACCTGTGCATGATCTGTTATGCAAATATGAAGCTCAGCGCAAGTTCAGGCAGGAAGACCTATCACTTGTATTGCGCGTCATGGCAATACTCGCTCCCTTCACTAAATGATAGGGAGCGCCACTCCTCAGCTAACCTATCACTTCCCTTCGTTCACAAGCCTAATCATCGCACCTGTTAATCCCTCTATATATGCTCTCCCCTTTTCCATCAGCTGTCTTCCAGGTGTCAACGCGCAAGCAGCAGCATGGCTTCGTCCCAGCTCCGGGTATTTATTCCTCAGCTCCGCAGTCTTGCGGATTAAGCTACAGGCGGCGTTCCCCAGTTGGCTAGCGGTTCTAGCCGGCCACCCCGCAAACCCGGATGCGGAAGAAAAAGACAAGGATACTGAGCTCTACGGAAGTTCCTCCGGCTTAATGGAAATGGGCTACTTCAGGCAAACAATTGACACACGCCTTCAGTCTCTCGAGAGGGCATCACTGGCATCAGGGCCGCTCAAATGCGGCGCTTCCGGCCTTCACGCGGAACGGGCCCTCATCGCTGCGAAGCTTCACCCACTTCCGGCTTCAACCACAACCCCTCTTGCAGGCAGGCAGGGCTCAAGCTACATCTCATCGAAGCTACTTCTCCTTCCGGCTCAGTAGCAGTACTGGTCTCTAAGTGCGTCTTAGGTGGCAAGCAGGTAGTGATGGCGAGATGAAGCCTTATGAAGCTTTGAAGCTTTCCAGCCAATTGGTTCGCAAAGGGTTCATCTCATGAGGCTTCATCATGGGCTTCATTTGAACATAAACCCCTGTTGGTCAAAGCGTGTAAAACAGGCAAATTTGAGTTCCCAATGAGTAAAGCCTTAGAATAACTCTAAACAACGGACATAAAATCCTATTTTCATGTTAACAATATTGTTTTCATTCCAGTTGAACGATTGTGATTGAAAAGCCTATAGGAGGCTGGTAAACATTGCAAAGAGGGATTCGTATTCCTTAATATTATTCATAAACTTAACCACGTTGTAGCCTGAGAAGGCTAAACCATATCAGGAATACATTTATTAACTGCATTATCTCATTTAGCTGTAGCTTCTATAAGCAAACCCTGCGGTCGTGGGTCGGCTGCTTTCCAGCGAGCCACAGCCCACACGCTGAATCTACCCCAAAAAAAACACTGGATATATCTTATCTGCATTTATTCATTTATTTATTCATAAATAATCGCCAAACACCATTTCATTCACTTGTTATAAACTGTCATCATTATGTTTCATTTATATAATGTGACCCGATAATAAACATGTATTCCATACATCACGTCTCTCCTGATTGAAACGTATAGTAATGACCAAAATTGTCCATTGGAACCCATATCAAAAGATGTTGGAATAGCAACGAATTTGACGAGTTTTGAATTTTCCGGGGAAATCTGCAGTCGACCTTCGCCTTCGTGGGCGTGGCTTGCGATCTACTGCGTGACGTCACGAGATGGACGCCGCCGCACTGTTTACATTCACCACCGTTCATTTTTTCTCTTTTTCAAAGTCGAATTTCTCAATGGTTTTGAGCTAGTATTTTCCTGGAAAGTGTGTCGGAGTCGACTGGAAGTGATTGCCAATCGAGAAAACCTGACAATGGAGGCGACAGTGAAGAAAGAGGGATGAAAAACACAGGGGAAACGATGCATTGCCGCTGGCTGTAGTAATGTCAAGTCTGCCGAAGTGGCGATGTTTCTGTTCCCAAAAGATGAAGGTGAGCCTGGCTGGTGTCATTGTTTCGTAGATTATTTGATTGATCATGATAAATAAAGGCCAGTGGTCGATTCGAGAGAGAGAGAAAGAGAGACTGACAGAGTTACAGGGTTGTCGTTAGCATCTGGTGCTAGCTCGGAGCTAACGGAGATTAGCTGTTTCAACAATAAGGAGAGGGAGAGTGCTCTCCTGTGGGACTGAGAGAGATAACGTCAGCTCAGGGAGGTAAACTGTAGCCTAAGTTATCTCAGTGGGTTTGGTCATCTATGTAAACAAATATTTCCATCTATGTAATATTAGTTGTATAAAATAGGTTAAGAAATCATTCCAATGTTTTTTGATTATTGAAATATATGTTTCATATGAGTGTTGAGAGCTGTATCCATAAATCTCTTAATGTTGCCCTCAAAGTGCACCAGATTGATCACTTTCCTCATCTATCCTGTCCGAAAAGCTGTCCAAATCAATCATTTCTCTCACACTAGTGTCACTTTCCAGAGTCTCCGCCATGTTTACAATCGCAACTGGGTACATCTTGTGACGTCACAGCCACTATTGTCTGCAACTTCCGTTAGGCTCAGACGGCAAAATTAATAATTCATTAATTCATTAATTATGAATTATTAAAAATTATTTTAGCCATGAACAGGCACAATGATATGTAAGGAATGAAACTGCCATTTCATTTTGGTGCAAAAACATGCACTTCACTGGGCCTTTAAGTTCTCCAGCAAAATGTCTTGATAAACTTGAGAATTCATTTTTCCGTCGATGATGGCAATCTGTCCAGGCCCTGAGGCAGCAAAGCAGCCCCAAACCATGATGCTCCCTCCACCATACTTCACAGTTGGGATGAGGTTTTGATATTGGTGTGCTGTGCCTTTTTTTCTCCACACATAGCATTGTGTGTTCCTTCCGAACAACTCAACTTTGGTTTCATCTGTCCACAGAATATTTTGCCAGTAGTGCTGTGGAACATCCATGTGCTCTTTTGCAAATTTCAAACGTGCAGCAATGTTTTTTCTGGACAGCAGTGGCTTCCTCCATTTTATGACCAACTTATGCAGAAATCCAGGTAATTCCAAAGGGTTCACATACTTTTTCTTGCAACTGTATATTGATGTTGCATTGTTGGAGGAGCCTGTGACTTAAAGGTCCCATGTCATGCTTTTCCGGTTATTACCCTTCCCCTTGTGTGTTATGAAGGTTTTTATGCATGTAAACGGTCTGCAGAGTCAAAAACCCTCAAAATACACCCTGTAGGGAGTAAAACTCTAACACAGAAAATACCTCCCCAAAACGCATTGTTGAGGTCTACTAAAATAGATTTATACTGTGCAATTTTCCAAACTCACATTGGTTTCTCATACAGCATGTCTGTAGTGTATTCACCGGTGTTCACTCTCTGTCCTAAACGGCTTGTTCGAGCTCACTTGGAACTGAAACACTTGTAGCCCACGCCCACCCGCAAGGTGGGCCCCACCCTCGGGCTCCCTTCCGGACAGAAGGGGCACTGCTGAGGGCTACATCTTCCTCGTGCAGGATCACAAGACTGCCAAGACATTTGGCGAAGCACAGCTGGTGCTTACAGTAAAGGACTTTAGCTGGGTCATGCGGTGGATGGGGATAAAAGAGGGCTTGTCGGGTCCTCAGGATGAATTCTTCCTTTTCACAACGGGGAAGTACGCCTCCAAGAACCTGAACGCTCACTTGAAGAGGGCTTGGGCTGATGCTGGGCTAGAAATACCTTCACAATCCTGCGCAGTGCACTGGCTGACAATATCAAGCATCACCAAGATCCAGAAAGCAGGTTGATTCTCGCTAGGTTTATGTGTCACGACGTAAGCACTGCAGACCGGTTCTACGCGAATACGCCTGGAATAAAGGAGGGATTGAAGATCCGCTCCATGTTCAGGGCGGCAACAGCTGCAGCAGGATCATCAGAAGGAGGTCTACCACCGTCAGCTACCTCCGAAGAGGGCTCAGGGGCGGAGAGCAGCGATACCTCTTCTTCAGGGCCGGTTGATACTCCTGATGAGGGGGCAGGGGCCGTGGACTCAACCTGTTTTCCCGGTGCACCGTACAAGTTAGACGGCTAATATGGCCCCCGGGCCCCCGCTAATCATGTTTTTATTATGTATATTATGTATACTGTGTATACTGTTTTTGTAAAAATCATGTGATAATTAAATAAATAATAAAACATAAATATAACCTTGAAGGTTGCCAGGGGCAGATACAGTGCCAGGTATCAGACTATTTAAACAATTTTAAATTGGGGGGGGGGGGGGGGGGGGGGGGGGGTGCCGTGAATAAGGCTGAATATGGAAGCCGATGGGCGGACGGTAAAGCACCACGAAATCCACCCCCCTTTTAGGGTTACCAGGGGCATGAGGTTCTGTAGGGTGTGATCATCCGGGTTTAGCCCGTGGGGGAGTGCTTAAGTCCGGGGGCCCAGGGACTCACGGTGTGCATGGTTATGGAGGTGACCATTTCAGGGAAACATGCTGGAGGTCTCTAGTCTCTCCTTTGGGGCTCTTGGAGGGAGAAGTTTAGATTCAGTAAAAGTACCAGAGTGTAGGAATACTCGGTTACAGTAAAAAGTCCTGCATTCAAAATGTTACAAGTAAAAGTACAAAAGTATTAGCATCAAAATATACTAAAAGTACCAACTGCAAAGGGATCTAGATTCAGGTGTTCTTTTCCCCATAGAGACCGCCTCGCTGCACATTATCCCTTGCATAAAGATAGATTGTGGGTCCCTTATAACATGTTGTACACAGTGGAAAAAAACATTCTGGTCATCTCAACATCAGGGATCTTATACATTAAACTCCTTCTGAATCAAACCGTCACGGTAGCCTTACCTTACTGATCCCTCTTAAAATAGGAGAAAATTGATTATTACATTATTAATGTGACTAATAAAGAGCAGTTGGATTATTAAATATTATTCTGTTGATCGATGTCATTACATTTGGTGAAAAGCACATAATGACTTGTTTATGACTCGTTTTGTCAAAGTTTGGGACTTGGACTTGAGCGCAAAGACTTGACTCGGACTTGCAAAACAATGACTTGGTCCCACCTCTGGTGATTTCCCCGGTCTCTGTCCTGAATGTGTGAAATAAACAGAGTCCCCATTTCAGGGACACATGCTGGAGGTCTCTCTCCCGAGAGTGGACGTCCATTGCCTTTAAATAGGGGTAAAATTAGGTCTGTCACTTTGGGTAACCGCACCACTGTCGGACGTCTCCCGAGAGTGGACGTTCATTGCCTCGAAATAGGGTTAGGGCGTAACACAGCTGAACTGCCATCTCCTTGGATCCGGAGGCATGACAGAGCCACAGAGAGAGCAGACAAATCACTCACCCTTTTCGCTGATAGAGCCAAAAGCAGTACTACTTTGGCTGATAACAGTTTAAGGGGAACCTGGTCTAAAGGTTCAAATGGGGCTTTGCTTAGTGCGCTTAACACCAAAGCCAAATCCCACTGAGGGGCCAGTGCGTATGACACAGGTCTGAGTCTTCGTACTCCTCGTAGAAAACGTTTCGTCAGGGGGTGACTAAACACCGTCCCAACCCCGAAACCCACGTGAAAAGATGATATGGCAGCAGCATATACCTTGATTATGTTGAAGGCCAAATTCCTGTCCAACAACAGCTGGAGGAACGACAGCACGTGAGGCAGGGGGCACGTAATGGGGTCCAGGCTTTTTCCTACACACCAACGCTGGAACGCTGTCAGCTTGGCTGTGTAGGACGCTCTGGTAGAAGCAGCCCTGGCTCCCTGAATGGTACGTACTACATCTTGAGAGAGGCCAAGCCCCTCTAAGTGTTCCCGTTCAGGGCCCATGCCCATAAGTGCTGGCCTATCACTGGGTGACTGCTGATCACTCCCTCTACCTGCGAGAGAGCGTCCCCAAGCCACGGAATTTCCCCACGGTCTGCCTGACAGCGTACGCTGTAGGCATGGAAATCAGGAAGGAGCAATAGCAGGTCGTCCAGGTAAAATAGTACTCTCATCCCTCCTCTGTGTAGCGGCTGCAGCGCCGTCTCTACACACTTTGAAAAGGTGCGAGGAGCCAGGGATAACCGAACGGCAGACGGCTTTACTGTTACGATATTCCCTGGAATGAGAAACGCAGGAATTTCCTGTGTTGTGGGATGATGGGTACGTGGAAGTATGCATCCTTCAGGTCTATAGAGGTGAACCAGTCTCCCTGATGAACACACTCTAGCACCTGTTTGATCGTCAGCATGTGAAAAGGCCTTTTCATTATTGCCCTGTTGAAAGCTGACAGTTCGAGGATGGGTCTCATTCCCCCGGTCTTTTTCGGGACAAGAAAATAGCGGGAGTAATACCCTTGATTTTCTTCCCCTTGAGGAACCCTGGAAATAGCCTCTTTCAACAGGAGTTCCTGCAGCTCTGACTGGATCGTAATACTCTGTTCCTGGGATGACAGGAGTGTTTACTGTATCCCATTGAACTGTGGGGGGGGAGAGGCGAACTGCAGGGTGTACCCTCTGCTGATCAGCCTGCTCATCCATCTGTCCATCAGACACACGCGCTGCCACTCTGAGAGCGGGCGCACATGCTCGAGATGTGTTGTGGTCGTCATGGCGAAGAGCCACGCCAGAGCCGCCGCTGCCCGTGAGGCAACCCAAGGTGGGCCTAGAGCGAAAGGCCTGTGAAGGAGCCTCCACACGCTGTGTTTCACTCCGACTCTCATCATGAGAGCTAAGGGGATGAGTGGAGGTGTGTGCAGTGACATCCACATGAGGCGTTATAACGGCGCTCATGGGTTTATCATGACCATGTGTAGGAGGTGTATCTCGGACAGAGGAATGCCGCGAGCCCTGCGGTTTATTAACCGATAGGTTAAAACTAGGGATGCTCCGATCGATCGCTCGACGATCGATATCGGCCGATATTCACTCTCTACCGATCGATCGGTGCCCTCTAAACATGCCGATCGCATGACGTAAAATGATGAAGTGAAATACATAACACTTTTTTTCTCTGGACGCGGCAAAATAAACAGACAAAATGGCTTCACCAGTCTGGCAATATTTCAAGGTGTCCGAAACAGACATTAAAATAGCGGTATGCAAGGAGTGCGCAGCAGAAATCCCCCGTGGTGGAACAAAACAACGACAATTTAATACCACAAATTTAATTAGACATTTGAGAGTTCATCACATCGAAGTATACGGCGAGTATGGAAGGCAAGCCAGCGCTAAGTCAGTAAAACCTCCGTCATCCACTCAGTTGACAGTGAGTGAAACATTTAAACGTCAGGAACCCTATAGCAGGTACAGCAAGAAGTCAAAAGAAATAACAGCAAAGGTAATGGAATTCATTGGACTTGATCAGCAGCCTCTTTCTGTAGTGGAGGATGCCGGGTTCCGACAACTTATTACCACCTTGGATCTACGTTATATCCTTCCAGGTCGTAAATATTTCAAAGACGCATGCCTGCCGCAATTATACCAAACAGTGTATACACACATAGACAGCATTTTAAAGGACAATGTCACATCAGTTAGTTTTACCAGTGACATCTGGAGCTCGAGTGCATGCCTCATGTCCATGTTAAGTTTAACTGCGCACTTCATTGGTCAGGATTTCAAACCACACAACGTTGTTCTTCAGTGTCAAGAATTCCCAGGGTCACACACAGCGGAGGCTCTGGCTGCTGCATTCCGTGAGATATTCCGATCCTGGGGAATTCCCACAGAAAAGGTCCACGTTATTCTAAGGGATAACGCAAAAAACATGGTAAAGGCCATGAAGGATGCAGATTTACCCAGCCTACCCTGTATGGCACACACACTCCAGCTCGTTGTGAACGAGGGAGTATTGTCACAGCGAAGCATTTCTGACATGACAGCTGCAGGGAGACGGATCGTCGGTCATTTTAAACATTCACCATTAGCATACTCACAACTCCAAACTATTCAGCAACAACTTGGCCAACCTACAAAAAGACTACAACAAGATGTAGCCACAAGGTTGAATAGTACTTTGTATATGCTGCAGAGTTTACTTGAACAGAAACGGGCACTATCTGCTTATGCAGCTGACTATGGCCTGCCTTCAACGCTCGCCAGCCATCAGTGGAAATTGATTGAAAATATGTCTTCCCTCCTCACACCATTCGAAGAGCTAACGCAACAGATCAGCTCATCAACTGCATCTGCTGCAGATGTTATACCATCCATTAGAGCTCTTACGGGTCTCCTTGAGACAACAGCTGAGACGGACCATGGCGTGAAAACGTCAAAAGCCACCTTGTTGGAAGCGATCCAGAGGCAATTGGGTGACATTTGGTCTCAGCGCCTGTATGCAATTGCCACACTTCTGGATCCGAGGTGAGAAAACAAATAGACCTAGGCCTACTTCGTAAATATGTACGTATGTTATGCAGGCCAAATTACATAAAAAATAAGTATGCTATTGGTAAAAGGAATGCTATAAGTTCAATTATCTAACAATTAATTTTAAAAAAACACTTAAGAGTTGTTCAATGTAGGCTATATATAGGCTATAAACCTGCAAATAACCTAACCTGCAGAAATACATAAAATAAATAATAATGTTGTTTTCTGTTTCGTTTTTTGGTTAAAAAAGGTACAAAGACCGATATTTCCCAGACGCACTCAAGCCACAGCTACGTGTTCTGCTTTTGGATATCCATGACACCCGTTCAGACTCCAGCCCAGAACATCATGAGAAACGTTCGGAGGCGAGCGGCTCCGAGCCCCCGGAGAAATTACCCCGAGCTGGCACTTTGCAGGCTATGTATGAGGAATTACTGGATGGAGATGTGGAACATGGTGCTGGCAGCAACGACAGCAGTCAATACGCATCGCAGATGAATCTCTACTTGTCAGAGCCACTTCTCCCACGAAGCGGACAGCCGCTTGCTTTTTGGCAAGACAATAAAAGCCGCTTCCCTGCACTCGCAGAAGCTGCACGACCCTACCTCAGCGCGCAAGTGTAGAAGTGTTCAAGTGTAGACTTTTCAGCACAGCAGCAAATGTTGTAGATGAAAAGAGTAACAGGCTGACTTCCAAAAATGCGGAGATGCTTATATTCATCAACAAGAGCTTGCCGTTGATGCACATGAAGTAGGCCTAAAGAATAGCCACGGCAGGTTGTAAAAACATGTAGGCCTACAGGAGGAGGAATGTTTTATATTATTTGGCTATATAGTCTTTCGTTGTTCCCATTTAAATATTGTCTATGTTACGGGTCCCCAATATGAGGACCACAGTAACAGTGATGATACCTGTATGGTGCAGGTGAAACAGAAGTAATGAGGACACGTTGTGTTCGGTTTCCTTCCAGATTACTTCTGCGGTTGTTTTATTACACAAAATCATATAAACATATTACTTATCTTATACATTTCAGTTTCGACTTACATTCCTTGATAACCATTCACATACCTTCACTCTGTCTGTATGTTATTCTTTTATGTGATAAACACATATTTCGAATTGAATTTCACATTCAATAACACTTGTTGTACCTTAAATACATTTGTATACAGTATTAACCTGTATTTAATACTACTCTTCTTTTTACTTTCACTTAAAAGTAGTATTTCATGACCCCTCTAACCTGTCATGTTGACTATTTACCTTCTGCCATTAATGGCAGGTCACTAAAATGCATTACTGAAACATATTTAAGTGTAACAAACAACCTTACTCTTTTATCAACAGTAACTAACTTATAACCCTTACAAAGTACATATTTATTACAAACTCACAATCACTATACATGCATGTAAATACTCAGTGTGTGGGAGCCTTCAGATATACTGACAAACTTGTTTCCTGACTGCGTCAGATCACGTTGTCCCCAAAATGGCGCCGTACCGGGGAAGCTAGGCTAATACACACACACTATATAACAGTTTTACACATGTAAACAGCGCTACAAAGTCTTCAACTGTTAGCGGACCATTACATATTATCTTTGCAAACCTTATGGGGGATTCATTGTGATTTATGCACAGTTTACCAACCTGTATGGTGCAGGTGAAACAGAAGTAATGAGGACACGTTGTGTTCGGTTTCCTTCCAGATTACTTCTGAGGAAACCCCGGGAACGTCCGTCGCTTTAATCGGTACCCCGGAACCATTGAATCAAACACAAACGTTCCGCCTCACTACTCACTGCATCTATCAACCCCGTTAATGACATGAAAATAACAGATGTACAAAATAAATGCATGTTCTAACTCTAAATAATAATAATAATTATATTAATGTGGTCACACATCCCAGGGGTGCCACATCTACATTTGAAGTAGGCTTATTTTTAGAAAGGCCCTGTATTTTGTTCCGTCTATTGAAATGTATTTTTTGTTCCTTCTATAGGCTATAATGGTTTCTTTTGATTTGAAAAATAGTGTTGAGCAGTGCACATTTAGCTTTTATTCCATAGGAAGGCTAACATATTTGCTATAGGCCTACTGCACTTTAGCCGAGCATAGGCTATTATTATTAGTTTCTTCAACATCTACATGCCCTGAGAATGGAATGTTGGATATGTTCGTTGCCTTCCGACAAATAAACAGTTGTTAATTCATGCTTTTTCAGGTCTTAATTATATTTCTGCAATGCTGTGTTAAGAATAGTTACTTTATTGCTCTAAATAGTAAATAAATATATAATGTATGCTACAGAGTTTCCGTCAGAAAGATCTCCCAGATCTCCGCCCGCGGTGATCTGACCGGTGACACACACTTCAAGTTAGACCTAACACACGTAGTCTAGCTATTTTATTTACCTCTGGAACAACCTAAACTAATTATAAATATATTTATTCTCCACTGTTGGGTCACTACTGGATCAGTGAGCTGCACGAGATACGGGCTGTCAGAAGAGAGAGAGGGGGAGAGAGGAAACGATAGCGCAATTCCGCTCATTTCTCCCGTGTTCTCCCTGTTATGCGGAGTGCGTTGCGGTGGAGATTTAATAGAACTCAGTAGTAGAGAGCTTCCTTTAGCCTTCATTAGGCATATTTATTTATCGTGGTAGGAGAGATGCGGTTGTACTGCCGCTCAGCTCTCGATCCAAACAACATCTAAACGGATAAGGTAGAGGCCACATGTAGTGCAAGGTATAGTCAGTGACGTCACGTCCTGGACGCACTGCAGACAACATTGCCCTCTGCAGGACACAATGAGCAAGGGCGCACATAATTGTACAACATTTAACACTCCCGTGTTATTATTATATATTTATATACAGTCTATGGATATATTATCCAAAGTTATTAGTTAATGTAAACTTGAATAATGTACTTCATTTTAATGTAATAATTATGTTGGCTGTTTGTGGAAGCGCCAGTGAATGAGCCCCATTAACTGAGTTTTAAACATCACTTTAAAATGGAAGATCCCGCCCGCTCACTCGATCGGATCGGCGATCGGTATCGGCCGATACTGATTCCGGCGATCGGCCCCAAAATTGGCGATCGGAGCATCTCTAGTTAAAACCAGCAGGCCTCTGCAGCGAGCCCTGCTGTATACTAATCAACAGATTGGTGGCAGCTCGCTTAGTTAACGAACTCTGCAGTTTATTAACCGATTGATTAAAAACTGCAGGCTTTTGTAACGAGCCCTGCTGGCTATTGACCGATAGGTTATAGGCAGCCGGCTTACACAGAGTGGGGGATATGTGAGAAACATTTGATACTTACAGATGGAGCACTGAATTTCGGACTCCAGCTTACAGCTTCCTGCCTACCACCAGCCAAAGACCAGTATAGAGGAATGTTAAGCCCTCCCACTATTTTCCAAGAGGGCGTTGCCAGATTTTCAATTTCAGGTTTTAACCAGGAGATGGCGCTTCATTCAAAAATACAGAAAGACAAGTTTCATGGACTTTCAGTTGTGTTTTGAAGAGCATTTTAACACATCAATATTTTAGATCAACTAAAGTATATCTAATCTTTTAATTCAATAATACATAGTCTTTATATATTAAATAATCATAATTATAATGTAAATGTTTACATTACACTTCTTTATTTGTTATGCTCATACTTTAACCTTTACAATCGTTTGCTTTAATATGCAGTATATTTTTGTGTTTGCTTCCTCCTGCTCCCTTTCGGACACATACTGTATGATTTATTATTATTATTAATATGAAGATATTATTAAGATAAGATAAGATGTTACTTTATTGATTGAACATTTTAGTTTAGAATGTGCTGTCCCACGGTAATTCAGAAGGCTCACAGGTCACATTCCGACCATTATTTAAAACAATAGGTGCTTTCACACCTTCTACAGTTTGATTTGTATAGAGGGAGCTCTGTCAGTTTTCGAATTACCCATTTGCTTTCGGGGAGCCCTATTTTTCAGAGCACATCCTGCTACTAAATATGTCACACGCACGCTCTGTTGACTGGCGCAGCAGCGCGGATGCGATCAATTGCTATAAAAACACTCTTCTACTAATACAGACGGTGTCACTATGCCGGCGGATGTGGCCTTTGTTGAAGCCTCTTCAGGCTCCGCATCGGCAGGCCTCTCCCTCGGTGTGGAGCTGTCAAACTCGACCCTAACGCCGCTTACAGCCGGCCAACTAAAAGTTGTTTTCCGTTCACGTTGTCATTTTTAGACTCCTTCGCTTCTTTGCTTGTGAATCCAAAAGCTGTGACGCTTGGCTGTTTTCGTTTTGCCATATTTTTTTATTACACAGCCAGAGTTAAAAAAATATCAATATGAACATTTCAAATACCGCGCCGGCATCACCGCCATAATCATAGCAACGTAAGTAAGAATGCAGCGCCGCCACATACAGATGTCAACACCCAGACATATTCACAAATATAAAACAAATATTCAGAAACTGTAATGAACAATAACTATTATTTATTTCAAGAACTGTTATTTACAGAAACTCAACATTTCTAATCTGTGTGACACAAATATGCACGACTGTTTTGGGCTCCCCCTATTTATCTCAAAGTCAGCCTTCAGGGGAGCTCCCTCCCTCTTCGGGGGAGCCAAGCTCCTCCTAGCTCCCCCCCCATTTCGAACAGTGTCTGTGGCTGAATGGCCAGCGATTAGGTGCGGCGCATTTGTCATAGGTGATCAGAGCTAACTGCCTGCCGTCAGATTGCATTTAAAAAACAGATCTGATTTTAAGACTATTTCTGCGCTCATAAAGAATGATAAGAATAAGAATAATGCGTATTGAACTGGTTTCATTAATTAGTGAGTTTATTTAATACTAGAACCGCCAATCGGGTCAATTTGTGTGATGTGTTGTTGTGTGTGTGCAATGTAACTTTTTTTCAATAAAATATTAAAGTCTCCCAGTCCCTGACTTTTCCTGAAAGTGTGTTATGTAGCACCCTATGTTGTTAAAAATTGCATTCTAATAGCGGGATTTGACGGGTTTAGGTAGGCCTATACAAAAACCTCTTGCGGTTCTAGTGTTAAGGTAATTAGGTACAGTAGAAGCCCTTTTTTTATCAGTAACGAATTTAGCAGTTGAACATAAAAGTCAACTAACTGAGGGTCACTTGCAATGACAGTGTTGTGTCTAACTGTAAGCTTGTCACTCAGAGTAACCTACCGTTAATTTAGCTGCTGGAGAAGAAAGATCAAGGGGGGAGGGGGGAGAGAGCTGTGGTTGATGGGCCATTAGTTGTGTAAATACACAGCTGAGAGCTGCCGTTTCATTCAGACTGTTTAAAAAACTGTAACAACGGACTATTTTTCTTAGCGGATTCATGTCAATTTAAATCAATACATACAACTGTTTTTTAAATCAATACATAAGACTATTTTTTAAATCAATAAAAAAAAATCTAAATCCATAAAAGCATTTCAATTAATATTGAGAGTCATGTCGTTACTTTGTTGAGAATTTGGCCCTGTAATAAGCGGGATAATTTGCAGCGACTTGTTCCTTATGGGGAAAATAACACCCGTCATGTGTGTGTAGTAGAGGTGTGTGTGGTTAAAACACTTTCATGAAGTGAAGGAATTTCCTTCTATAAAACAGCTGTGGGCAGCAGTGAGTGTCACGGACATGAATTCATAGATCAAGGCAGACTGGTGCACACACTCTCCTGTCCTGCCAGGCGACACGCCCGTTCTAAGCCGTGTCCCTCACTCCTCACATCCCAAGCATCCCCACAAGTGTGTTATGTTGTTACATCGTTTCAGATGTTATGTTTCAGTTGTGCTCTGTCTATGTTCAGTGATGCAAACTTGTCACCTTTCGGCGAAATTCGCCGTTTTGAATCCAAAATAAGTCGTTTGTGTGATTCATGTAGATCCGCAATACAAATATTTTTGGGGTATGGGGGGGGCTGGGACCCGGAGTAATCTGCGGCCGTGAGCTGTTATGTGCCATCATGACACGCATGGTGTTCTTTTTTTATATATTATAATGAAGTACGAGCTGTGTGCACGAGTCTTCCTGCCTGTCGGCTCTGCTCATGGATGTATAATAAGGCTCTGCTGCTCCGAGATGATGGTCTAGCTTCAGCAGCTACATTACCTACGGGTGCGTTCGTTAATATTAACTGTGCGTCCGGAGTCACTGTGGCACAGACTGGACCGCTGGTGAACAGCTGTTAGAACGGGCCGTTCAGGTGTTCAGAGCACAGCTCCCTGTCGGAGCGGCAGAGCGTGATGTGAACTGAAAAGTTTTTCTGTGGCAATATTATTTAAGGAATCGTTGAGCTAGCTAGCTAGCATACATTGTCACTATCTGCTAACGTTAGCTTTAGCCTTCTATTTCTAATAGTTTTTTTCATAGGCTATAAACAGAGGTGGTATAAGTATATATATTGTACTTGAGTAAAAGTAGAAGTACTCAGATCTTGTACTTGAGTGAAATTAATAGTCCCAGAGTGTAGGAATACTCTGTTACAGTAAAAGTCCTGCATTCAAAATGTTCCTCAAGTAAAAGTAGAAAAGTATTATCATCAAAATATAGTGAAAGTAGCGACAGTAAAAGTAGTCATTGTGCAGATTGGTCCATTTCAGAATAATAGATATGATATGTTTTATAATGATTGATCATGAAAGTGTTCTCAAAGCTGCTAAAGGTGCAGCTAGTTTGAATGACTTTGTATACTGCAGGGTAGCTTGTGGATTTACTCCAGGTGGAACTAAAGTCTGATTTAACACTTGATTATATTTCACTTAATTAATCCAGATCTGTGAAGTAACTAAAGGTATTAAATACATGTAGTGGAGTCAAAGTACACCATGTACCTCTGAACTGTAGTGGAGTAGAAGAACAAAGTAGCAAAACATTGAAATACTTAAATAAAGTACAAGTATCTCAAAATTGTGCCCAAGTATAGTACTTGTTGAGTTTATGAACTTAGTTACTTTACACCATGTGGCTATAAAGATAAAAAGACTTAAGCCTTGCACAGAGGCCTGAAAATACATTTTCAAAATGCTCAACAGTGCTGCCAAAATTATAAACTGACTGCTCCACAATTTGAAATAAATGCTTTTATATATTTCTATTATGGGACTTTTTGGCGTTTCTGTTATTATTAACACTGCTGCTTTAGTTGTTCTGACTGCTAAAATCCTCTGTCATTCCGTGGGGTGGGGGAGCCGGGGGCTTGGATCCTTGTCACCTTTTTCATACCTGATGAGTTTGCATCCCTGTATGTTAAAAAGCCTCAGTCACCTTAATTCATGTAATAAAAACATCTCAGGTCAGTAACACTCAAAGCTAAATGTGCAATACCATGTTCAGCTATGTTACTATTTATAATGTTATTGTTGTTACATCAGAAGATGTACATATTGGAATGATTTCTTAACTTACAGTAGGCTATTTTTTACAATGTGTGTTGGAAGGATTTATTAAATTACAATGAATATTGTCATTGTTGAAGGCTTTTAGAGAAGGGTGAACTATAAGCCTGAATTACATAACATTTTATACCTAAAAACATAAAAGCCACGATAAATAAATCACAATTATTGTAGTTATTTTTACCTCCCGTATTGCTTTCAACCCACCAGCTTTTATGGTGTTGTTACGTCACTAACTGTAAGCTTGTCACATACAGTCTATGGTCACTCAGAGTAACCTACTGTTAATTTAGCTGCTGGAGAAGAAAGATCACGGGGGGAGGGGGGGAGAGAGCTGTGGTTGATGGGCCATTAGTTGTGTAAATACACAGCTGAGAGCTGCCGTTTCATTCAGACTGTTTAAAAAACTGTAACAACGGACTATTTTTCTTAGCGGATGCATGTGAATTTAAATCAATACATACAACTATTTTTTAAATCAATAAAAACATTTTCTAAATCCATAAAAGCATTTCAATTAATATTGGGAGTCATGTCGTTACTTTGTTGAGAATGTGGCCATGTAATAAGCGGGATAATTTGCAGCGACTTGTTCTTTATGGGGAAAATAACACCCTTCATCCAGATGAGGATCCCTCCGCTACACTTTGGGATCCTGATCGACCGACGAAACTCCATTAAAATATACATATTGTTGGTGAATTACTGAGTTTAGGCACGTTAATAACGTTTTAATGACGTTGAATACAGTATATTCATATGTGTCAGTGATTTCATGTCAATTCGGCGAACATAAACATAAATGATCGTGGTGAAGATGATGATTAAATTAGGATTAAAAATCGAGAGCCGGGCTGCATTTCCTCCCGTTCGTTTTTTTCGAATAACAAAATTATTTTGTTAAATAACAACATGTTGATGTTTTGTAAATGATTACATGTCTCTTATTCAGCACAGAGTATGATATCCGTGACATATGGATCTTAACAAAGTTCCGCTGTACATCCAGCGTACTGTATCTGACTTTATTTCACATGAGCTCCAGTGTGGAACCCCACTGCACCTCCTGGTGGATCAATGATCCATTGCAGCTGGCTTCATTATAAATACATTTATCTATCACGGGGGCGGTCTCAAGTCAAGCTGGAGGTTTTCCCTTGAGCGAGGGCAGATCACGTACCAATCATGGCCCTCGCGTTTCAAACTGTCCGAAATGAATCGCTCCATCTGTATGACTCAGACAAAAGGTTGGAAAATGAACAGATTTTATTTTCCTCACAACCCCCCGCAACACGTCAAAAATGGCTATGTTTCCTCGGAGGCTCTCGCGGAGCAGACGAATAGCGGGAATGCCTCACTCCCCGTTGACCCACCGCTGGCGGGGAGGCAGAGACGCGGGGCGGAGCCCGAGCCGCCGCCGACGGGCGGTTGCTGTGGGCGTCTCTCTGCCTGCCGCTCTGGCCGGCTTGGACGCTGCGGCTGATGCGGGCGTTGGAGCTGGAGCTGGAGCCAGCTGAAGTGCTGGCGGATGTTGCCCGTCTGTTCTGCAGCCGCCTTCATGGACTCCAAACAGCCGGTCCGGGCTTATTGGAGCGCCCAGTAGCACCTTCCTGGCCGTCTCTGTAACAGACGCCTGCTGCTGCCAGAGGTGGTGCTGAATCTGCGTCAGCCACGCGTCGATCATTGCCTGGGAGACAGCGACGGACGCGCACAGCGTGAGCGCCGTGCTGGCTGCCTTGCTGATCTCCTCCGCGGCCAAGGTGGTGGACCGCTCCACCAGCGTCACCACTGAGTAAGAGAGCAGCGCAATGTTGTTCGCCGCCGCTGACGCCTGAAAGGCACACTGGTGCACCCGGTCGGCCTGGCGGGCGACATACTGGTCCCTGGGGGAGGCCAACGTAGGGCGCCGTCCGGCGATCATGTTGGCCTGTCCAACCCCAGAGAACGCGGTCAGGCTTGGATCCAGAGAAGGGGTGGTTGGGAAACCAGCATCCGTGAACCCCTCCACCTTGGTGAAGGGAACAAATGTGGCCACCGGAGCCCTCAGGGTCCTCGGGTTCGCCGACGCCCCCTCCTGATACCTCCTGATGTCGGGGAAGCGCGGCCAGACCAGATCACTCCTGAGCGTCTGCACCCGGGAAAAAACTCTGGCCATGTCGTCCAGAGCCACCCTCTCCCGAACTAGGGGAACGGGGAGACCTCTGCAGGTGGCCGCCTTGCAAATGATCTCCGGCAGTTCCACCATGATGCCACCTCGCGCCGTGGTGACAGAGAAGGGGACCGCGTGCTCGGCCGCCAAACCAGCAACCTGCTCCAACTCTGTCTCCCCCGTCCGGGAGAGACAGAGGGCGACTCCTGCCCGGCACTCGGCTCCAGGAACATGCTGCCGTCCACAGGCTCGAAAGCCTGGACGGGCCAATCGTCCTCCTCGGCTGCAGCAGCGAGAGCGTCCGCTCTTCGCTTCCTGTCGGCCGAGGGGAGAAGGGCACAGTGTGTGCATGCGACCTGCTGGCTGAGAGCCGCGTACGTGTGCTCTGACCCCAGGCAGGACACCGTGTGCTGGTCGTAGCTCATAATGTATCCAGAGCCACATGAGGGACAATCTTGTACACAGTTGCTGCTCATGGTTGACTCTGCTCTTAGTGTCTCTGTGCCTCAGTAACGTGGCTTTGTGACACTGAGCTGGACATATGACGACGATACACGAAAGAGAGAGAGAGAGTAACGTGGTTTGCTGAAGAAAAGAGGGAGCAGATTGTCGGGCCTCCTTCCTATTTATACCGGAAGGGAGCCCGAGGGTGGGGCCCACCTTGCGGGTGGGCGTGGACTACGAGTGTTTCAGTGCTGCGTGGGTGCGCAGGGGTTTTACCCAATAGCGATAGCCTTAGAAGGCGAAGCCATATACGAAATAGAATTACAGGTTGTGTACCCGAATCTCCCGCTGGTCCAAACAAAGTAGGAACAGCATTGTTGTGTTCTTTGTATCGAGCTTGTGTGTTTGTGGGAGCACCTAGTGGCGAGTGATAATAGCGCAGCTTTATCTATCTTCAGTCATCTCCAATTCAGAATCCCGTTCTCCTGGAATTATTTGAAGTTCATGTTTGTCCTGACTGAATAGCTAGATTCCAGGAACATCTAGTGAGAACAGTACAAGCATCGTTCTTCAGTGCCCTACGCTGTACATATCCGGCATGAAAGGTTTGGGAAGCTTTGTTTCGTGAAAGGCTGGCAGAAGGTGCGGCCATAGTTCTGGGCGTGGCTACTGGGAATCCCTACGTAGCTGGAACAAATAGGGAGGCCACACAGAGTTAAATGCCAAATATCTGTTTATTTAACAATTTAACGAAAAACACCTCTGATGAATAGTGTACGTAAGAATCAGACTGTCAGTAGTGTCAGCAGTGTGTGGGTGTGTGAAAAGGTGTTGTAGCATGTTGGAGGGTGCATCAAACCTAACACAGGCTGTAGGCTGAGGTTGCTGCAGCATGCCAGGATCAGAATCAGAGACTGAACCTTGCAGCTGGGCAACCTTTATACCTTCTTGAGGCTCCGCCTCTAGATGGGCGGGCACAAACAGGACGACACTCCCAGTACCTGCCAGAGGGCAGCAAGGCAGGGAGCACAGCCAGTCAGAAGGGGGGAGGGGTCGTCACACCCCCTCCCTTAAAATGGAGGACCCACTAGGATCCTCCAACCTGAGGCACAACATTACAGACACAAAACACAATAGACAAAACCAAGTTAACCTTTAAATGTTCATACAACCTGCAAACACATCTGTAGCATCTAGCTCAACCCCTCAGCAACTTTGGTACCTAAGAAGCATTTTAAGAGAGGGCAAACAGAAAAAACAGACACCCCTGCAGGGAGAAAAACACTAGTTAACCAAGGAGGTTATAGCCCTGGACATGGCATCAGCCACTGTATTATCCACACCTTTGACATGCCTGATGTCCAGATGAAAAGGCTGGAGGAAGAGACACCAACGCATAAGGCGTTGATTTGGATTCTGGAGCGAGTGCAGAAAGGTTAGGGGATTATGATCTGTATAGACCACCACGGGCCCAAAATACACCTCAAAATGTTGTAATGCCCAGATGAGTGCCAGTGCCTCCTTTTCAATGATCGAATAGTTTAATTGAGAGTTACATTTTTTAGAGAAGAAACTCACCGGGCATTCGGAGCCCCTCTCAACAACCTGCGCGAGTACAGCCCCAGCTCCAACCTTACTAGCATCCACATGAAGAATGAAGGGCTGGTCCATCTGGGGAGCTGCTAGGACAGGAGCAGAGCACAACACAGTTTTCACAGCCTCAAAAGCCTGTTGACACAATTCTGACAGAACCCGCGATAGTACCCCACCATGCCCAGGAAACGAGAGAGTTCTTTTCTGGTGGTTGGAACAAGGAACCGGTCAATTGCCAGCACCTTAGCCCTCACTGGCTTAACCTGTCCTTGGACTACTTTACCCAGGTAGGTGAACGTTGCCTTAGCAAACTCACACTTTGCCAAGTTAACGGTCAGACAAGCCCAGGCAAGACGTTCAAACAGCGCATGAATGTGTTGGAGATGTTCCTCCCAAGTGTCACTGTATACAACAACATCATCCAGATACACAGTGCAGCTAGCAAGACCTGACACCACCTGGTTCATCAGGCGTTGAAACGTGGCCGGGGCATTTCGTAACCCAAATGGCATTACGGTGTATGAATACACCCACTGGACGTAATAAATGAGGTGATCTCACTAGCTCTTGCAGTTAACGGGACCTGCCAGTAACCCTTTAGGAGGTCAAATTTACTGACAAACTTAGCAGAACCGAACTGGTCCACACAATCCTCCATGCGAGGGAGTGGAAACGAGTCAGGTTTGGTCACTAAGTTCACCTTGCGGAGATCAGTACATGGCCTAAATGTACCATCTGGTTTCGTAACCAGCAAACCATGAGAAGACCAACTAGAAGCACACGGCTCAGCGATGTTATTCTCAAGCATAAACCTAACTTCTGCCTCTAAATGCTCTCGTTTGTCCAGAGACATGGGGTAAAAACGCTGTGGTACCAGTTTAGCATTACGCACCTCAATATCGTGTTCTATAAGGTGGGTGCGAGATGGAGTGTCTCCAAACAGGCAGGGATAGTTTTTAACTAGATCGACCAACTCTGCGCGCCGCGGTTTTGTTAAATGACCCAGCATTCCACCCAGATTAGCAAGTGACTCCGTATTCTTAACCGTCCTCTCAACAGACCATCATCTGGGGAATACTCCTTTTAATAAAAGCAGCAATGTCTTTCTTCAGAAGTGGCCAGTAAAAATAACGGCCAACCCGATCATATGTTTTCTTCACACCTAGATGATCTGCAATGCCATCATGAGCAGTCTGAAGAACAGTAAGTCTTAACTTACTGGGTAACACAACTTGCACAACTTCCTCACCCACAAAACAATCCCGCTGGGGAACCCACTTTCTCACCAACAAACCGTCCTGGAGAAAATAACCACGGGCTGCACTTCTGAACTCCTCATCCGGTAAAACTTGGCTGTACAGAGCCTGAAGGGTGGGATCGTTCTTTTGCTCATTCCCAAGGTCGCTACAAGGCAAAGGAAAGGTAGGCAAAGGAAATACCGACTCTTTTTTCTTATCTTTTGTAAGGTCACAAACATTACGGCTGGCAGCACGTGTTACTGCGCCGGTGGCAGGCATCACAGAAAGGGTTTTGGCGAACTTAGCACCTTCTACCTGGGAGATTGGAGACCCAGGCCATACTTGATCAACAGCCAGGTCATTTCCCGAGATGATCTGTATGCCTCCCATAGGGGGAGAAGGACGCACTCCCATGACCACATCCCCTTGCAGCAGACTAGAGACTGATGTCAGTTTATGTTGTGGAGCAGAGAAGACGGTTAATCTCATCCCCCGGACCTCAACACTAGAACCGGTGTCTGTCTTAGGAGAGAAAAGTAACACAGAACCCACAATAAATGAGTCCAACGCCCCTGAGTCCCTTAATGTCTTTACCGGTACCTTCTCTTTACTCCCGACCAGTGAAACAAAACCATCAGACACAAAAGCTTTATATCCAGGGTCTATTTCCTCACGCTCACTGACAGGAGCCTGAATTACCGACTCAGATAAAGAGGACTGAGTGTGTTTCCGCACAGCCGCAATGACACTTTCCCTTTACACTGCACGTAACGATGTCACAGCCCCAGACCAGGCGCGCCGGATTCATTTTAGAAGTGGGGGGGCCAAAAAAAGTGCGTGTGTGTATGGCCCAATCCCAAACCACGCCTTACACCCTACCCCTACACACTCCCCCTCCGTGACGGAGTGAACTCCGTGGAGTGACACATCAGGCTCCCTCCTGTCAGATGGAGGGAGTAAATACAGCACAAGCTTTGGGAAAAACTCCCCTCTCTCCGGCAGAAACAGGAAATACCGTAATATGTAGGCCTAACAACGGTTTCAAATCAGCAGGTTTGTTTGAGACAAGCGAGACCTGCGCAGACCTGTGCAATTTGTCTTGCTAGTGCGTTGCATGATGGTTAGTCATTTTGTCCGACTTGCTCTGGAGGCTCGCTCACATGAGATGTTGAAATCTCGCGGGAGAAAGACGCCCGCAGCCTTGAGAGCGAGGCGCGGCGAGGCGGCGCAGTTCCTCTCCACGGGCTGCGGAAGCGAAATGCTTGATGGGAAACGACTCGCTGGTATCTCGAGCTGAGCGCTCATTGGTGGTTTTTACCCCGTGCTGGTGATGAAACTCTCCAATTGGCTCGGCAAAAGTTTGTTGTTGTTTGGTGTCAGTTTTACGTCGCCCCCTCCATTAACATTTTTCATAATTGTTCCACAATGTTTATCATCATGAAATGAATATCTATATATGTTATACTATAATTGCACTGCTTACCGTTTTCATACTTTATATATCCTAGCATATTCATACACACTGCTCATACTGCTCACAGGCTGCTGTGTATATTCATACCCCTCACTGTTTATTCATCATTCAATTCATTCTATATTTTATTCTGTAGATTGTGTACATTACTTTTCACTTTACTGCTTGTTGCACTCCTGGTTGGAAGCTAAACTGCATTTCGTTGTCTCAGTACCTGTAATATGTGCAATAACAATAAAGTTTAATCTAATCTTGAGCAGGAACAAATGTATTTACTTAGTACATATCTGACATTAACGATTAAACACATGTGTGCATTCTTTATAAATGCAAACCGAGTCAAGCCGGCTCCGGAGGTGGCGGTATGCATCTTAAAGTTTTCTGCAATCCGCCAAAAAACCGAGAGAAGAAGAAGAAGAAGGCGAAGAAGAAGAAGAAGAAGAAGCCGATTCGGAGCTGTCCGACTTCAGGCGAGCTTTTTGAGACCTCCCCCGGCTGCGATCGGCTTTTCTCGTCTATTTTCGAGGCAAGTCGCAACGCGTCTCAGACAAGCCTAGTATCTCTTTGACAAAAAATGTAAATGAATAACTCAAATAAAACTCCAAACATCTTTAATTGTGTTACTTTTTTGTAAAGCTCTTTTAGTTTTAAACCTGATGTTTATAAGCTTCTTAGTTTTTGCAACAGTCTGTAAATATACACAACCTTATAATAAAATGCACACATTTACCTTTTTCTAGACTAAACACACAGGTATGATCCTAAGTTAAAAACATATGAGGTTATCATGAGTTCATTAACATCGCAATTTATCACTATCGTTTAGTGGTTTTGCAAAGAATTAACCACTCTCTGTTTTTGTACCATTCTGCGTTGAAGTACCTTCTCTTTGCCCAAATAATCTACTAGCGGTCTCCTTTTTTCCGATAGTTAGCTGTACAGCTTTACCCGACTCAATGTCCCTACAACAAACCTCCATGCAGTCGGAACCAGCCTGTTTCGGTTCAACAACGGCGGCGGTTTTGACAGTTTCGGCGGCCGCAGAGCTGCTGCTGGGTTCATCTGGCTTCGCTGTTTGAAGAAGGTCCAGCCTCCGGAGATGTGGATGTCAGGGATGTGACCTTCCAGTTGTTACATTTAAGTTTAGATTGACTGTATTTAGTTTTCTTCTGCGTCGGTACTTCTGAAATGTTTGCAAGTGTAGGCTATATATTCTTTCTATCTAGGTTAACGGCTGACACACAGAACAACGTAACACATAAAGTAAACAACGTAACAAATAAACAAATCTAAGCTTTTTTATTGGTTGTAATTTACATGGATACATTTGAATGGTGTGACAATGTCCTATTTGATTGGGTTAAAATGTACATATTCTTTCTGTTATGTCTGCCTGCTTTATTTTACCTAATGCAAAGTGACCTGCTCCATCGAAACCAGTCGCATTGACCCGAAGACACATTTTGATTCCTAGCTTTCTAATGAGATCAGGATTGTTTTTGTAGGCTACTCCAAATATTAAGCAAAATATGTCACATTATATAATGACTATTACAGAGTCATCATTTTGAGAAAAAGGCCTTTAAAGTTTTCTCTTCTCTGGAATCCATCGATCTGATTGATTATTAGCGGAGCAAATGATCAAAATACTACAGAGGGAAGATATTTTCGTTTGGATTACTGCACTCACGGGAAACACCGGCGGTTGTTCCTGTTGTGACGTTAAATTACTCCGTTCTCCGCTTGTTACGCCGTTACAAGCTTCAAACCTGTATTTATCATCTGAATTTGCCGAAACAAGTTTAATATTCTGAAAGCCAAGACTTTGTTTATTTGAAATCAAATGAAAACCAACTGTAACGGACCCTGCCGTGTTATCTATGATTACTATGCCTTACATTCATAATTTCAGCCGGAGGGAGGGGGAGCGGCGCTGCGGAAGAGCAGAGTGGCCAGTGAGAGGCGAGCTGTGGTCTTCCCTTTACAAGCTTAAAAAATGCGTGTAGCTAATGAGATTGAATATATATAACAATACAAAATAACAAAATATACACAGCTAGATCAGATCGCGTTTTAGATGCGACTTTAGAGTAGAGGGGAATTATTGAAACAGGATTTGTACAGTGTTCCGCGCCGCGTGTATATACGTGTGTGTTTGTGTATTTTTGCGTTTGTGTATATTGTGTTTGTTTCCCGGGGAAAAGACTCACGAGAAACACCGGCTGTTGTTATGCCTGCAGTGACGTTAAATTACTCCGTTCTCCGCTTGTAATTATGCCGTTACAAGCTTCAAAGTTGTAGACCTATTTATCATCTGAATTTGCCGAAACAAGTTTAATATTCTGAAAGCCAAGAATTTGCTAATTTGAAATCAGATAAAAAACAAACTGTAACAGACCCTGCCGTGTTATCTATGATTACTATACACCTTACATTCATAATTTCAGCGGGCGGGAGGGGGAGCGGCGCTGAGGAACAGCAGAGTGGCGAGTGAGAGCTTTCATCTTCCCTTTACAAGCTTCAAACATGCATGTAGCTAGTGAGATTGAATATAACAATCAAAAATAACAAAATATACACAGCTAGATCAGATCGCTTTTTAGATGTGACTTTAGGGGAATCATCTGCCAGCTTGGCTGCCTCTGAAACTCTGTTTACTTTCTGCTCATTAATGTAGGTAACAACACGGTCAGGCAAGGTACTTTTGAATTTCTCAAGCAAGATAAGCTCCTGCAGATCTTCCAAAGTTTTTACCTGTGAGGAAACACACCAACGGTTAAATCACGAGCAAACTCCATGTGTGACTGCTTCTCTTTTCTGAGTAACCTAAAACGCTGTCGATATGCTTCAGGTACTAACTCAAATGCCCGAAGTACAGCAGCTTTAACCAACTGGTAATTGCTACTGTCTTCAGCAGTCATGGCAGCGAAAGCCTCCTGGGCCTTTCCAGTGAAGACACACTGAAGAAGGGTGCGCTCAACATCAGACCAGTCTCGTGCCTCTGCTAGACGCTCAAATAACACAAAGAAAATGTCTGGGTCCTTTTCGTTGAACCTCGGAATTATCCTCAAATTAACAGTAACATCAAATGCTTCATTTGCAGGTACCTGACCTACAGTCTCTGCAGCTCTCCTTGTCTCAGATGGAAGCTTACCTTCACTCATCAGCTCCAATCTATAGCGTTCAAAGTCTAGTTTTTGTCTGACCTGAACTAGAGCCATCTCTGCTTCCTGAAGACGGGCATTTTGTCTCAACTTTTCTATCTCCACATCACGTTCCAAGTGTAGCATTAGATGCTCTTTCTGTTCTTTAAATGACAGTCCAACCCCAAGTCCAGACAGGACTGTAACCACACCTGAAACATTACCTGACTCAATTGACTGTTGGGAGGCAGGCCCCAGAAAGACAGACAAAACACTTTTTTCCAGTAACTATGCCTTTAATTCTACCAACAACTCCTCTTTATTCAACTTTTTGGGAAGATCAAGACCGTAATGCTCAGCCACTCTCAAAAGCTGATATTTTTTATAAGTACCCAACAAATCCTCATTTGGGGACTCAACAAAATCTTCAATAGAAGCCATTTAACTGTTTACCGACCAAGGCAAGGTTTTTCCAGCAGTAACTGATAGTGAAAGACAGCTTTACATATTGAAACCCCACTCCTCTGGCTAACTACCTTACCAAATGCTTACTGACTCACTCAACCCTAGTCTTCGTGTAGAATTGTGAGAGGATTTTAAGCACAAAAGCCCAGTGACCCGGTTAATTCTCATCAATTGAAAATCACCTAGGCAGTCATGGAGTGCACCCGAGCAAATGCTCTAGCCACTTACTACACAAAAATAACAAACAAAAAAAGGTTCAATGGAGACAACTTGTGTCTCTCATTGCTTATAACTAACAGGAATAAGGGTTCCAAACATTTGACAGCCTTTAACATAAAACAGCAATACCGGAAAACATAGCTTGCCATGGACAGAAACACAACATAGAGTAAGATCAACCTGACCTATTTTCCCCTACAAAGCTCAGAGTCAACCAACAAGCTGTGTGAACACTCCCTGACTGAAATAGGTCACCATGTCCTTTATCCAGCACCGGAAATTATTCCGGACGAGCCCCCACTTGTTACAACCTTCCTTAAGGCTGGAACAAATAGGGAGGCCACACAGAGTTAGATGCCAAATATCTGTTTATTTAACAAGTTAACGAAAAACACCTCTGATGAATAGTGTACGTAAGAATCAGACTGTCAATAGTGTGTGGGTGTGTGGAAGGGTGTTGTAGCATGTTGGAGGGTGCATCAAACCTAACACAGGCTATAGGCTGAGGTTGCTGCAGCAGGCCAGGATCAGAATCAGAGACTGAAACTTTTAGCTGGGCAACCTGTATACCTTCTTGAGGCTTTTTTATGAAAAACCTTCATAACACACAAGGGGACGGGTAATAACCGGAAAAGCATGACATGGGACCTTTAATGTTTAAATCCTCAGACCTCTCCTCCTCGGGACCACGCATAATCATAACCTCTGCAGCGCATCAATCTGCTGCTGAGCGCTCGGAGAATACAGCATTTTCAATAAAACTTCCTCAAGAGCAAAATCCAACGTTTGGGAGGCTTTTGGTGTCATCCTAGATGGAGAAAATAACCTACATCCCACGCTTTTTGAGACAAATATGCAACTTTGTGAGCACGAATTGCACGTTTTCACTGCTCATCGGCTCATGCGGATCTTGTGCCGACGGGTCGGGTCGGTTTGCGGAACTAATTGGCAATATATGAGGGTGGCGGGGCGGGTTCGGTATTGCACGTCGTGGGCGGGAGCAGGTCTTGAAAATCAGAGCCGTGCAGGACTGCCTTGCGGTGAAAACAGCTATTGAGTTATTTTCCAATGGGTACCTCCCCTGATAGCTCCCGCAGCTTCATGCAGCTGTAATCTAATTGGTTGCAATTAGAAAGCAACAATTGAGGTCAACATTTGAAGCTGTGAGCCATGTCAAGGGTAGCACCTCCGCTTAGTCAGGCGGCATAGCTCTCTTTGTTGGAAAACAACCGCAACATTGGTGCAGGGCTATTTAACGCTGATCAAGCCAAGGCAGCTCAATAAGACCTGTTTATGTTCGCTTTCCTGTGTGTTATATAGCTTTTTGTGCATGTACAGCGATACAACACATTATAGCCTATTTGATATGCTAAGGAACATGATATATCTGACACATCTCTAAGCGGTTGACCAATCACAACAGAGCCGGCCAGATAACCATTCAGAGCAGACTGGGCTCTGGTTTCAGACAGAGGGTGAAAAGAGGGGCTGCAGCACAGGTAGTATGAGAAAAATGAAGACCTTTTTGAACATTAAAGCATAGAGACATGTAACAGTAGGGGCATACAGTAGCATACACAAATGAACCTGAAATTGAGCTGAATAAGGCATCTTTAAATGCCAGTTCACACCTCACATTAGAATGTTCTCCAGTGACCATTTCTGATCTGATCTAACTAATTCTTTATATACAAATAAATACCTAAATTATTCCCGTTTACATAAACCATACATATTTGTTAGTAGTGTGTTGTGTATGGAAATTCCAGTTGTTATTCACACATAAATCAAATACCAAAGAAACCTGCAGGGATACAAACGCTGTATGTAGTTTATGTCTATGTGCCAATACGCATAATAACTCTGACTGACAGTTGAATGTCTGTTATATGTTTGGATTTCTGGGTAAATTTGATGAACCCAAAATACAAGGTTATTTGCTTCAGACGGTCCCAGGCGCCCTCTGTGCCGCCCAACACGGCTGCCTTTGCCAGGCAACCACAGTGGATAGACCTCCAGAGATCCCTGGAATGAAAAAAGGCTGGCGGATGTCTGATATATGCAGAATACCGGAAAAAACTAACAGTATGATAACATCTTAACAAGAGATTCACTCTATGGTTTCTGTGAAAAGAGATATACCTTTTACTTAAAGTATTTTCAAAGACCTACTGTTGTGGACAATGCCAGCCAATAAGTACTTACTTCCATCTATGCAGTGGATGCTAGCTGTGTAGACAGCCCTTCAATGTGCCCAAGGATGCTTTCAAGTACAAACTCTAAAAGTGTAGGCAATTTGGTGCCTAAACCAGCACCAAATGCAAAGTGATGTGGTGGAATAGCACCCATTGACTAGAGTGGCCGCGATCGCCGTGAGCACCGCGGCGCAGCCGTAACGCGCCCGTAACGCGCCATGGAGGCGGGCAGGCAGGTCGGGCAGGTCGGGCAGGCAGGAAGTGGAACGGTCAGAGCATATAGCATATATTATACGTATATACACACAAACTAATTTTGCAGACCCTATCTCTCCGTAGTCTTTCAAGTAGGAGGAGAAATGCCAGCGTTCTCCTCCGGTTTTCAGGCACTGTGTAAATTATATATTGTGGTGCCGAGGAAAGGGAGTCGGAGGCAGTGTGTTTAGAATGGAGTTCCACTCTTTATTATAGTTTAACATCCAGAAGGTAATACACGTCTGCTCTGCATGACAAGCTAGCAGGACTGAATAGCTAACGCTATAGGTGTTCCCACTAAAGGGTCCGTTTAGCAACACAACAAGCACGATGAATTATGGTCCACAATAAGGTGTCACCACAATATTATAGAATACATAATTATGATGATGAATGCATTTTTTTACCAATAAAATACAGCAACACTTCTTTGATTCATGTCGTTTATAACTGGGATATTACAATTATTATTAACTTTGTCTGTACAAAGTAGCCTGTCCAAGAAATATGCCTAAATCAACAAAAACTGCGAGCCGGCAGGCAAGACGCTCCGCTTCTGCCATAACGCGCCGCAGACGGAATTTAGGGGTAAGACAGAAATTCAAAGGGGTGCAAAGAAAAGCTACCTGACTGAAAATGTTACAACCAGGTGTGGGATGTTGAGGAAATTGATGGTATGTGTTGTAGCAAATGTATCATTAAGTCTCATTGAATTATATATAACTTCCTTCTATGGTTTGATTTTCCTGCAGTTTGAATGTATCAGTCCTAATGTGAAGTATAGGGCTGCCGTTCCCGGGCCTAATCGGACCTTTAATACAAAAACTGGCAACCTCCTGTTCTCTTGCACTCGACAGACAGGAGCGTGCCACTGGACAATTGTCAGGCAAATTATCGTACGGATGTTACCGGTCTTATTTCCCTTTTGTTTCCTGCTCTTCTGTATACATGACGTTGCTTTTCTGTGTAATGGGGTCAGATTTCTTTAGCACACATGGGCCTTCCAGTTGGAAATAAGATTGATTCTGTTAAATGCTATAACTCTTAAATTAAATAACACAACTTTGGTTTAAGCTTGTATATTTGTTATTTTCTTACCAGATGGTGATTACATGTGGAATTTCCACCACAACAGTATATTGCTTTACTGAGCATGAGTGATATAGGTGAGGTGCTTATTTAGAGCCTAAAAACCCCAACCAATGTCTGTTGACCCTGTTTCTTCATCTGGCAGGTGATACTGAAGTATTGGCTGGCATACCACTACAAAGCAGCTTTTTGTCCAAGCCCTACCTGAGTAGTCCTCATAAAATATCGTAATTTTTTGTTTGGCTTATACTACCTCATTTGTGCAATTACAATTGAAATGGATTGTGAGGTAGGCGTTTGGCATATTTTGCAATTGTGGCAAAAAGAGGCTGAGCCAGAAGAAAACCATCACCTATTGTCAAGAGCTCTGGTTAGTTGTAGACATTATGGGATACATGACTGGGATTAGGTTATTGAACAGGTATGCTTCAGCTCACCCCTAGAGATAGAGTGAGGAGAAGGGCCAGTTGAGGGATTTAGTCATCAGATCAGGATGGCTTCTTGGTAACCCCTGGAAATGGAAGTATTCCAATCATCTCCAAATGGAAGGAGACCCCAGGGTAGATCAAGAACATGCTGTATAGATTATATCTCATCTGGCTTTGGAATTATATGGGAGAAGCCTGGAAACACTGCTGATGAGAGGGCATTTTGGGCTGCATTGCTTAGCGCCCATGGATGGATGTTATACGGCATCTACATGCTAACAATCAGAAAAAGTGTGGTGCATTTTGTGAAAGCATCCTATATCTGTGTCTCTGAAACAACCTTTTGTATAGAGGAATGTCAGTAATTCATATTGTTTTGTTTCTGTTTAGAGTGCATTATCCTTCACATCTGTTTACACCACTTACCTAATGAAGTGTAATAAGAGTATATGCAGACTAGACATACAGAAATAATAGTAAGCACATTCTGCAAATAAAACATCTGTAAATTATGGCTTCATACCTCCAGGGATACATGTGTTTGTGTGTTGGTTTGAGCTCTTGACATCACTTTGTTCTTTTTCAGGGTATTTTGGATTGCGAGGACTTTGTTTTGGCCGATCCTCACAGTGACCCGGAATGGATGATTTCAGGGTTAGTGTTTAAATTGTGTGCCTCCATGGAATTAAAAGTTCCATTCTGTGTCCTCAAAGTAAAAAAAACGCTTTGTGGGTGTGTATGCCTGTGTCGGAAGGAAAGGAAAACAGTAACTAGAACATTTTTGCCTCAGTTGAGATGTCCGTATTGATGATTCAGGACCGCTGAGTAAAGATGGTGGGTGTGTGTGTGTGTGTGTGTGTGTGTGTGTGTGTGTGTGTGTGTGTGTGTGTGTGTGTGTGTGTGTGTGTGTGTGTGTGTGTGTGTGTGTGTGTGTGTGTGTGTGTGTGTGTGTGTGTGTGTGTGTGTGTGTGTGTGTGTGTGTGTGTGTGTGTGTGTGTATGTGTGTGTGTGTGTGTGTGTGTATGTGTGTGTGTGTGTCAGAACTGCCACGGCGGAGCTCGGTCTTTGAACTGTATTCATGCATGACACGCATGCCTACATTTGTGTACACATGGGGGTTGCACTTAAAGAAGTGCATAGTCCTTTGACACACATAGACACATGTGTTTATGCGTTAATGGAGCATTTAACAAACTACAAAGGAACATTTAAGTTTGCTGATTCAACAATGTACAAAAAGAAGTCCCATCTCTCTCTCACTCTCATGCGCTATTCTGACTTTCTTTCCTCGTTCTGCCATTATTCCCCAAATGCTCAAAAGCCACATTCATATTTAAAATTGCTCACAATCGAAAATTCCCTCACCATATATATTTAAATAACATACAGCTGCAAAAATGGCCCATTCTACAATATAATGACTTCCTGTTTAAGGTCAATGGTCATTATTATAATTATTTTATCATGTAACCATGAGGACCTTTTATATACAGATCACATGCTGATGAACATATTATAGGATATATAACGTTTTTATACAATCTATTACTGACTTAATGACCCTTGGCACTATTAAAAACTAAATTGGTCCAAGCAGGGAGAAGAAAGGTACAAGCCGATAATTCTGCCATGGAGTTCTGCAGATAGACAGACAGGCACACAGATGAACAGTTACAGTCATACAGGAAGAGAGAGATGAATGCACCAACACTTCATTTAAAATCTGGGCTCTGATTTGATTCCTTTCCGCATGGTCCATTATTTTTTCTCCCTCGCTTCCAGCTTTTTAATGAGTGTCTTCATTCTACATGTTACTGTCTGAAGCTCTGCTCCAAGCGACAGACATCTTTACACTCCAGTACACATTATGGAGCCAACGCCCTCTGTCCTCATTCTTTCTCGTTCCTCACTTTCCTCAGACAGTTGCTAAGTCCATGTCTGTCTCATTTGCGAAGCACTTTAAGAAATATGTTCGCTCTCGCCACTGTTCAATATTTCCCTCTCAGCAAGGCCGTCTGCTCCTCTCTTCTGACGCCCACTCCACCTTCTCTCATGTTTCCTCTCTGTCTACACTTTTCATCTTAATTGTATCCATCTCCATATCTACCCCTTTGTGGCTACATTGTTCTAGTCAGTGTAAATTCATAGTATGAATGCCCAAATATTTGCATAAAGATGTTCTGTATTTCTCAAAATGTCTTTACCCAAGCTTTGAACATGATATTGCTTCAAAAAAATGCCCAAAAGGTTTTCTCAGTCCAGAAGGGATATAGTGGATATGTAATAGTAATGTGTTTCCTGCTCAGGTTACACAATATTTGATTGCAATCCAAGCCATTAACATGGTTGTTGTTGTTTTTTGCTCTGCAGTCATTAAATATGTCTATAAAGATCAGCAGAAACTGAAGCCAACCTGAGCTGAGACGATAAAGCTGCCAAAGGAAAACATATTTATCAAAGCAAATAAGATCAGAAAGTAGTGGCAAAAAAGAAAAGACTAGATAACATATCCGTAAGATTTTCTTCTCTCCAAACACCTTTTCTTGGCAAATGTTCAATTATGTTTATCAATGAAAAAAACCTGCCATATGCAGAATACAATCTTGTTTATACAAGCACTCCTTTTTAAAGATTGTGTAATGTGAAATTAGACGCTTGTACTCAAACCACAGAGAATAACAAAGCAAATGTGCTGTACCCTCAGCCTGACGGAGCATTTTAGTATCTTTCAGCATATTCTTTTGTTTTTTATGTCCTAAATCTTTACTGGTTTTGGTTTCGGTACGATTAGTCGTACGGCACTCATTAACAGTGTTTCCAGTAGAACTTTTTTTTAGCAAATGTACCCTACAAATGCCTGCTGTTTGGTTATGAGCAGGTAACTTACAGATATGCAAGGAATTGTGGGAAGACTAAACAATTTTTGGAGCAAAGTAGCAACATCTAAAACTAAACTGATGGGAGACTAAAGCAGAGACAAAAATAAAGTGCATGAAAAACCAAAAGCATGACTACACATGAAACAAGTTGTTTTGTGTCTGGTACTGTAGATGTGTGAATAGTAACTATTTCAACAACTTAAAAGGTGATATATCAATGTTAACAGCTGTTTCTTTCACTCCACCCAAGTAAAAAAACTGTTTTTACTGTCTATTTGGCACAGTAAATCTACCCAAGATAACACATGACACCATCTTAAAGACCTTTATTGTTTTGCATTGAAAACATTATCACATATATACTTGGTAGCATATTGTTATGGTTTTGAGTGAGATTTACTTGTGTTAAACACATTATTCTCATTTAGTTTGCTGTTGTTTTATAAAATGTCTTCAAATGGCCACTCCCATTGTCGGCCCTCTCATCAGGAGAGTCACTACACCTGCTCATCCTCTCCACTCACCTGCTCCCCATTCCCCAATCAGCACCCAAGAATATAAACCTATCCACTTCTACCAGTTGCCAGATTGTCTTCAAGCCATGTGGCATAGCATACCAGTGGTTTGATCCTTAATCATGCCACTACTTGTGTTCAACCTGTGTTTTGTCCCTGCCCTAGTCTACCCCGTACTTTGATTTGGCCTTGTCCAATACTGTGTTTGCCTGACTTGGATTTTTGTATCCTTGCTCCACTTTTTGCAAGTAAAGACTTTGCTTTTTGGACCTGCCTTGGTTGAGTTGGGCTTTTTAGTTTTTGTCCTTAAAGTTGTGACACATATTGTTAGGCATATCTGATTTAAATACAGCTTCAATAAGTATTTTTGGACTTGAATATTTAGTTTAGCAGAATTCCCTGTGAAAATCACACAAGAATAAGAGGTTTGCTGTTAGGGATTACTTATCAGAGAAAAGTAAATGTAAGATAGCGTCCACTAGTCTTAAGTGTCTGTCAACAATATTCATTGAGGTATATGCTGTATTGAGTGTTGATTTTTATGTTGCATGTTACACCGGGATGTTATTCAAATACATTTAAACCAGGTTTTGTTGCAAGTCAGAAAACCAAAGAATGAGCTAAAAGAGGCTAAATAGCTTTATACAGCATGCAGTTTGGTGAAATACCTCAACCCAACATTACATCTTACATTATAACAAAGAATTCTGATCCATTTCTAATATAAAAAATTGCTTAGTGCAGCTTTAAGTGATATACAGATGAGACTTTGATGAGAATCTTTGTTCAGTTGACCTTTTGAGAAGTCAAACCCTAGACCTCTCCATTTAATGATTCATTTACAGTAGAAGGGACAGAGAGATTTTGCTTTTCCTATCTTCTATTCTCCTTCATGTTGTCCTCCCCCTGGCCATATTCTCCCACCTTCCTCTTGTTTCTTAGTCAGAGTCTAGGGCCTTGGGTTGTGTTTGTTCTGCCTGTTCTTCCATTCTTTATTTCCTGCTGTCTTGCTTTCACCACCTGTCACTTCCTTTTTTCTTTATTAATTCTCTCTCTGCTTTGTCATTTCCTTCTTTACTTACTCGCTGCCTCGTAAGACCCTCATGTCGTCTTCATAATTACACAGCGTTCTCAGTTCACCATGCTATCGTGACTTTCAGGATATTCTCTCCTCCATCCCTGTCTCCCTTGCCGTGTTGCTGAATTGCCTTCACCTACCCCCTTTCCGCTACCCACAACCCTAATTTGTTTCTACACTCGATGTTTGACCCCCTCATCCCCCCAACCATTAGACGCACATGTACACGTCTCGTGGGCGATTAGTCAGAGTTGAAGGCCTGGAGTCTCTGGCTGATGGACACATTTGTCTGTTCAGCAATCTGCTGCTGTGCCCAAAGGAGAACATACACACTCAATTCCATGCATGCATGTGGACACACTCGCATGACACGCACACACGCATGCTAAATCTGCATGTCTAAGAGGAACCTACCATAACTAATGCTCGAGGTAAGCTACTTTTGTTGGCCATCTCTTGAGTTGTGATTCATGTGATTACACACACTCAAGCCCACTCACACACACACACACACAGGAAATATATCGATATATTGTACAGTGGGGCTGGCAGTGAGTTCAGAGGGTCTTATCTCTGAAATCTTGTTACAAACTATCACCTAGATGAAAATGTTTCTCTATAGCTGATGTCTGACAAAGGAAGTAAAAAGCCCATCAAACACCTAGCTTTTGATGCTCTGAACACAAACATTCTTCCACAAAGATAAAAGATGGAGGAGAAACTGCATATTGTACCTGTTTTAAAGTGGGAGAAATCTATGATGAAATACATGGCAGTAAAAATCAATTGAAAATTAAAATGAAAAAGTAAGTGTTCATTTAAAAAAAATTCAACTGGATTTTAACATTTTAATTCAAAATGATATTTTTCATCATTCATCAAGGGACCTTTTTCAAATACATCTATTTTCATATTTTTTTTCTTCATAATGCCATGACAGTCGAGTCACCAACTCCTCATCCTTCACTTATCCCTGCCTCTTAAAGCAGACATATTAGGCTCATGTTTAGATTAATACTATATATATATTCTTTTGATATTTTAACTTTTATTCCTCGGGTTGGTGAGAAACAACATTTCGGTCTCCCTGTCTGTATCTTGCACACAGAAGATTGACAATACATTTGACTTGTGGAGTTGGCACAGTGATGATAACATAATGAAATCACTGTAACAGTTATGCTTCTATGGCACTATAGCGCTCCAACACATTGTACATGATAGGCTAAGGGGCAGAACATCTCTAAGCAGTTGACAAATCGTAATAGATTAGTTAAGTTTGTATTGATCTCAATTTGAACATTTCATAGAAACAGTACACTGCTGTTGGTCCCACGGTTTCCCTCAGTGGATTACTTTCTGACTGTATAAAAAGTACATTTTTGAAGCAATCCAAAGTCATTTGAGCATAATTATTATACCGCCACATTTCACTTTTCCAACATTTTTGGAAAAATCTGCTGCAGCTATAGCAGCAAAAGTGATTGATGGCCATCAAAAAGTCCCCCAGCTTGCTTCTACCACCATTTGTTGTTGCATTCGCGACATCTCTCGGGAGTGCAATTCGCAGTACAATTGACTAGTTAAAATAACGACCAACAGGCATGCTCCTGCTGTATCCTATTGACTAGCTTCCTTGTTGTTTCACAAGGAAGTCAGCTGGGGAAAAAGATGATTTGGAATAATAAAACAAAGTGAAAGAAATGGAAGAAAGTGTAACAATCAAACACCCTGGCTGTGGTTGATGAACGTCTGCTGTGGTTGTACGTTTCCTCCAGTCCATCCCAAGAGGAGTGAGGGGATGAGAGGAGCAGAGGAGGAAAAGGAGGTTTGTCTGAATCAACATGTTTTTTAAGAGGGATGCGAGAAACTGGGACAGTGGTGGCATCGCTGATGTCCCTGGGCTCAGCGCGCTACAAACACAGGACACACACACACACACACGTAGGGATATGCAAGCACGAACAAACACACATTTACACACTGAGAGATTCTAGAACCCTTGGGGAGACCCACATTCAAAGTGCTTTCAAAATGGTGCTGTGCCGAATCTCCATACATTATCGTCAGAATTTATATAAAAAGGCTGTATTTGCATAAATGTAGTCACATGGAGACCAAATACAGCAGAGAGAATATTCAAGTGGCTTGACTTGTTAGTCCCTCTGACATACACATCAACACCTATAGACTAGTATACAAACATATAATATACAAACTAGGGCCGGGTCCCGATTAAAAAAATTAATCTAATTAATTAGAGGCTTTGTAATTAATTAATCGAAATTAATCGCATTTTTAATCACATATAAATATTTGACTTGAGAACAGTGAGAAGCAATTTTTTTCACATGGATTTTAGTATACCATTGAATAATGACTGAATACATAAGCTTAAGCAACAAAACATTGTTTATTTCTTTCAAGGTGGTACTTAACCAAGACCAACAGAAAAATGCAATTTTTGCCATAAAGTGTAGCAATAGAATATTTAGGAATATAGTACATTTCAGATATTCAGGTAGCCTAAAGGTAGGTAGACCTTCTGTAAACTATAACACTTTGTTTTTTAACTAAAACACAATACTTTCAAGTACATTCAGAACATTGGAAACCCTGACTATTAGAAAGCATCTCGCTGTTGCTTCAGAGGCCATAATAACAGACTTTGTTGATTTACCAACAGTTGATTTAAAAAATCTAATCAATTTCAGTCCAACTCTCTCAATAACCTTGGCCAAAACAATAAACAGTTCAACATAAAGTGCCAGTTGCACCAACAACGTAATAAATAGTTCAACATAAAGTGTACCATTTAAAATAAAATTAAAAAAGTGCCAGTGATTGACCTCAATCCCTCCTATTCTTCCAATATCCTGATGAAAAATAAAATCTCTCTGTTGCATAGGCCACTGTTTGATCAACGCGAATTGGGTGTGGGTCCTTGTTCTCCGAGTCGGGCTAACGTCCACGCTAGCTTCCACGCTAGCTGCTATATGTTTTGCATTGAGGTGATACTTGAGGCTTGATGTGCTGCGGTGATATGCGAATTCCTTTTTGCATAATTTGCAAACAACCGTGCTCTTATTGACGCTTCCATCCGTCCGTTTTTAAAACAAAATGTCCCATCCACGGAGCCAACCAAAGCGGTCTCATCAGCTTCTTCGTTCATGTTTGACTATTGTTCACTGTGGTTTGTTGTTGTCTGAAGTCATGAACGTTAGTTGGTGCTCCAGTATAATCGGTACCCCTGAAACTCATCCAGTGAGAAACGTTCCGCGGTGCAAAAATAAGTGCGATTAAAATGCGTTAATCTTTGTTTAATTAATTAATCTTAATTAACGCGTTAAAGTCCCGGCCCTAATACAAATATATAATCACAGACATACAGTACCTCATACATGAGTTATAATTTAAGGGGGAAATCGTATGATGACACACATGGACCCAACTGATAAAACCACTTGATTGGCATCTGAGTTTTTCGGAAAGCGATCAAGGGACAAAATCAGGGGTGTCTGATTGCATTAGATATGCAATTGAAGCCCAGCTGGAGCCAATCCTGTCGCACCTGTGGGTCCTTGAGGTCCTGCAGCGACAAACCAAAGAGGTGTGATTTTAATGACATGCTCCAATGTGAAGGAGACTCTCATTCATTAGTTAATCGTCAAGAATGTTTTTAAAGGAACTACATTAGCATGTTCATTTGAGATGTCGAGGAATACCTGGGGAGGGAAAAGCATTGTTGGGTGGATAGGTTCAAAGTCAGGAGCAGAGTTTTAAACAATACGGCCAAGATGCATAAGGGATAAAGTGGGTACATTTAAAAGAGTTAGAATCAGCCATGCGTTGTATGAGACAGTGTGTGTATGAGTGCACTCTACCATATCTTTAAACGAGGCGTACATGTTCTTGTTACTAATAAGGTTAAAGGGTTAGTTAGCTGGTTCCATCTGAAGGCATTTTTCCATGCAGATATTAGTCATATATGTATAAAGGCAGATGATAAAAAGGGGAAATGGCGGTTCATTAGTAGTCATCAACGTACGCCTCCGACTACACTACATCATGAATATAACTAATCGTTTCTCCTGTGCTGAGCCTTACTCACTTTGTACGTCTTATGTTGTTATAATGGTTGCCATTGACAACATGACATTTTCTTATTAGGTTGCCCTTTGGTCGTAACTAGAGCGGAAATAAATAATGAGATAATATGTATAAAAGGATGTGTCACAAAATAAGCAGTATAATGGCGTTTTACATTAGAATCATACTGCTCCTTGTAGTACTGCATTAAGTGAATACTGCCTTTTGTGTGTCAGATTTAATGGCCAAAACTTTAAACAACATGCCTATATAATGGTCTTACAAGATCACATATCAATAAAGTAATAATCTACTTATTTTATAGACTTATGCATATCTTATATTCTATTTGAATGTCTCTGCATTTAAGTTTGATGCCAGAGATATGTAGTTTCTCAATGGCAATGTTATTGATTGGTATTCACGATCATCCAATGCACATCATAATTTATGTAGAATCCATTCTAAAGAATATGCTACTGTTAATTCCTTGTATCACTTGTGAACAGGCCTACATCCCCACATACAATCGTATCATCAGCTCCACACCAGCCAGGCTTGAAATGGAACCTGTTTTCCCTACTCTCTGTTCTTTTAGATGAGTTGCATGGTTCTGCTTACAGTATAGGCTACAGTCAGTGTGAAATTAGCTAAGCCAGCGGTTTTCAAAGTGTGAGGCACTCCTCCCCTGGGGGGCGCAGCGTGAGAAAAAAATAACGAGAAACAGTGAAATCTAGCTAGTTAACTTCAGCTAACTTTATGCGAGCGGCAACATGGAACAATTTTTTGTGAAGTTACCTAAAGTGAAAGAGGAGACTGCTTCTGGCAGAAAGCGTCAGGTTTGTTTTGAAAGAAAAGTTGTGGCTCATCGGACATTTGAGAGAAAATCCCTAATGTCCGAGTGCAAGTGAATTCAGCACAAGACGCAAGCCTTGTAACCCTTCCCCCGGCCCTGGCGCGAGCGACGAAATGTGATTGACTGCGATTTCATATGAACAGGACGGTGCATTTGGACTCAAGTACATAGAAGGAATGAGGTATTTGCAGTCTACAATGACAGAGAAGAGACTGTGAAGTTTGGCTGTACTCAGCATTGAATCAAAACGCACTAAAGCTTTAGATCTTAATACGTTTATGAGGCGTTTTGGTGAACAAGATGATAATCGCCGCATTCCAAAGGGTGGGGACTCGAGTCACACTCGAGTCGTATATTTTTTGACTTGAGACTTGCTTGACTAACATTGATAAAAGACTTGACATGACTTTGACTTGGTATTCATGACTTGAGACTTGACTTGAGACTGAAAGGACTTGACGGTTTAAAATTAATTATTTGCGTTTGTTTTTGTCGTGAGATTATTACGTGTTTTTGAATAACGTGATTATAGTGCCATACACGCAAACCTGGCAACCCACTAGAAGGCAGAAGTGTCAGTTGACATGGCAGCGGCTAGCTTTACTCCAAAAATAGTCAAGTTTGGATTCAAGGATTAATTTGTCGATGACGGTAATAAGAAGAGAACAGCGGTATGCAGAGAGAGAGAGAGAGCGAGCGAGAGAGAGAGAGAGAGCGAGAGAGAGAGAGAGCGAGAGAGAGAGAGAGCGAGAGCGAGAGCGAGCGAGAGCGAGAGCGAGCGAGAGCGAGAGAGAGAGAGCACACACTGTTGAATAATGTAGGTCATCTACTTTTAGTCATTTGTTTAAATGTTTTAATTATGTTTTTGTTTGTAGAAGTGCATCATTCCTTGATTTATTGTTAAATGAATCTGAACTTTTTGATCTGTTACGATGATAAACTGAAGCAATTTCAAAATGAACCCAATTAAGTGAGTTTTAAATCGTTCTACTTAGTTTATAAGGAAATTATGAAGAGGAACACATTAAATGATTTGAAAATGATATCTATGTTGCAACAAGTCCTCCAACTAATACGACCAAATAGGTCGATTGTTTTCCTTGTTTTCCGACCCATTAATACGACCCAGAGCAGCGTTTTCAATCAACGGGTGCGTCAGCCTGTATACCTTTACGACCCACGGGCGCGTTTTAAATCAACGGGAGGCGGCGTAATGACGTACAACGTCCTCGACAACTTCTGTTAACAACCATCGTTTTTCAGACACGTACAATCTTCAAAAATCACGGCTGTCTGTCGTAGAACAAAACGTGATCCGTCTCTTAAATTTGTGTCGACCACAGACCTTATTTCGAGCTATTTTCCCAAATCCTATGGAGAAATCTCAAAATGCCTACTGAAAAAGTGTGCCAGACATGCAGGCAAAGCATAGGAGTAGCAAGTAAAAAATGCAAACAATGTGGTGCCATCCAACCCTACAAAGAGAAACTCTCCAAGCAAAAAGAAAAGGTTGCACAGGAGTGGAAGGCCACGCAAAAGAAAAACCACAGTGTCAACTAAGTGTATGACTCGACATATTTACTGGTAAGCTTTTTTCTCTTGCAGATGTCAGTTATCATAAAAAAGTGTGTAAATAATCCCTGATCTTAATCTTTTTATACAAATTGTTAAATTACTTAATTGATTTATACTTTCCAACAGTCGCCCTCATTTACTTTTTTAAAATAATCCTAATTTCTTAATTAAGTTTATGTGAGAAGTACAGACTAGTGCACGATTACTGCACTTCATGTAATGTGTTAAGCAAAATTGTTGTCACCGTTGTATTTAAATCTGTAAAGGCATAACACATTTTTTCGAACTGATGTTAGATAGTGTTTGTACTTGCAGGCACCCAGTTTTAGTAAAACATTATTTCTTAAGCAGAAGTAGCATAGTTCAGGCCAGTGGTAATTCCTAGAATCAGAGCTTCAATGTACATGTTTTTCTAATTACATCTTACAAAAAAACCTGCATTTTGGTGTTTTATATTTTATTTTGGAACTTCATGGTATGGAAAACACATAATTATGTGACTATGGTTTCCAAAAGTAAAATAAATGAAATATCATATACATTTTTGAATAAATGGTAAAACCAAGAATGTCACAGAATCAAAACCAGCCCATATTAATATAGTGCTTGAAAGGCAATCAAGACCTGGAAAGAGTTAGTATTAATAACGAGGCCCTTAAAAGCACTTTCATTAAGCTTACCAGAGTCTCTGACTTTGAGCCGTGTTCGAACAGTCATTTCAAAATTCCCCTGTAACACCAGCTTTACATCTGAAGTGCTGTTAATGCAGAACTTTGAACCTGAAATGATATAGGTTATAGCTTGCTGACATGTTTCAAAGCTAAATGTAGCTTATTCAGATATCTGAATGTGAGAGTTAAATGGACAAATATTAGGCATGCCAGAAACTGACCATGATCAAAATCGGACAGCCCTGGCGAATATTAATCGATTATTCGCCGCCGAATTGAAACTAAGCCAGGAAAAAAAATAAAAACATAAATAATAATAAAAATATATAAATAAAATCGAATTTTTAAAATAATTTTCGATTATGGAGACTGTAACGAATATTTGAAAAATAGAATAATCGCTGGCATCCCTAACCCATATAAAAATAACTATGCCCATGTAAAAAAAACTCAAAGTGAACCCGAGCTCGATAAACTTCTTTTTCTTTTTACAGTTCTTTTTTAGGGGCTCCCCTAAAAGGGGTCTAAAATCACACCTGGTTAATTGTGGGGTGCCTTCCTCAATGTGCACACGTATCACATCAGTGCATTTTTCACTTATGCAAAATAAATGGAGTTATAATGGCTTTAGGTGTGTGAAAATGTTTAGAGCTGTTGTGTACATAATATTTCTTTTTTTTTTGTGTCCATTGTGTTCCAGCTCCACAAATGGAAAATGTTAGATCGGCGTCCCATCCTCCTTCTTGCCAAGAGAGGCACAAATGGTTTTGCGGCCGATTGCATCTGTCCATGGCAAATCGAGACAGAAGATTGTAACAATGCACTTGTTACCATAAAGAGGATTTACGAAAGCCTTATTAATGGTAAAGTATACAAATCTGCATGCTATATTTCAGCAATTTATCTGTTAACATTTTTTGTAAATTAGTTGCTCAGTTATCTGGTTTTAAATGTAAAAAAATGTGAATCACTGTTTACCAAGTAGTAAAAATATGTCGTTATGTCTTGTTTTGTCAGTTAAAGGGCCCATGTCATGCTTTTCTGGTTATTACCCGTCCCCTTGTGTGTTATGAAGCTTTTCCTGCATGTAAACGGTCTGCAGAGTCACAAACCCTCAAAGTACACCCTGTAGCGAGTAAAACTCTAACACAGAAAATACCTGTCTATGCTGCTCTTTTTCAATTTTTTCTTCCTGAGTATAGTGACGTAACGGGCATAGTGACGTACCGGCTCACACACACACACTCACTCAGCCTTATCTTTTCTCAGCCGAGGCTCCGTGGATCTCCTCACGCACACACGCACTCACACTCACAGCCTGGCTGTGAGTGTGTGTGTGTGTGTGTGTGTGCTCAGGCTGAGTTCCTCGCTGTCTCGCAGACCCCACGCAGCAACCAGGAAACAACACGAGTAATCCAGCTCACAATGTCTGCTCCTCGTGCCTCAAAGGGCGGAGCAGCGAGCCCCCCAACGTCCCGCCAACACGGCACCCAGACCCCACGCAGCATTCTCATCTGTTTGTCCTTACTGGTGTCATTTCCTGGTTGCTAACAAACGCCATTGTAACACATAATCACTCATGTTCCGCTGTTTCATTTTTAGCTGTAATTACTCAGATTATAAATGTATATGGCGGATTATACTTGGTCATTTATTCACCATGCGTCTACTTTTTTTTCTTCTCAATAGTGACTTTGGCAGTTGAACCTGAGGGCCCTTCAACCACACAGGTAGAAATGGCCGCAGACCCAGGATCAGACTTGTCTGTACCTCTTACCACCGAGACTGACACTGAGTTCACTCTCTTCCTCACTCCTGTGTCCTCCGGCCTAACTCCTGCTCTCTCCTCCGGCCTGACTCCTGCTCTCTCCTCCGGCCTGACTCCTGCTCTCTCCTCCTCCGGCCTGACACCTGCTCTCTCCTCCGGCCTGACTCCTGCTCTCTCCTCCGGGCTGACTCCTGCTCTCTCCTCCGGGCTGACTCCTGCTCTCTCCTCCGGGCTGACTCCTGCTCTCTCCTCCGGGCTGACTCCTGCTCTCTCCTCCGGCCTGACTCCTGCTCTCTCCTCCGGGCTGACTCCTGCTCTCTCCTCCGGCCTGACTCCTGCTCTCTCCTCCGGCCTGACTCCTGCTCTCTCCTCCGGCCTGACTCCTGCTCTCTCCTCCGGCCTGACTCCTGCTCTCTCCTCCGGCTTGACTCCTGCTCTGTCCTCCGGCCTGACTCCTGCTCTCTCCTCAGTGTCTTCCTCACAGAAAAGAAGACCAACGAAGAATAAAGTGGCAATTAAGGGTATGTGCGGGTTAATTAGTAATTATCTTATTTACATCGACTGAAACTGTGTTTGATTTTGCACATTGAATTAGTTAAAGAGAGAGAAAACAATCATCGGTACAATTAGAATACGCCACCTTCTGTTTTGTTTAAGACTTTGCAGTATCAAAAGTCTCAGTGCCATTTTGAACAGTTTAATTGAGCACAATGTGATGTTAGGCAATGTTTAGGAGGTTATTGCTGAACTTCAACTTATTACCATCTTTTAATACCTTGCAGAATGTCCCATTCATCAAGGGTCAGACACTTTCCCCTACAAAAAACTACTGAGGGAACGAATCAGGGAGGTTTGTTTAGAAAATATTTTAAAATAAATAAACAATGACAATAATGTTTCCGTGGAACCAAGTCTTATCTTATTGGATTTTTGTATACTTTGTTTAAAAGGAGTGTTTCAGTCTTAAGCATGACTGCTAATGTAAATATTGAAATTACAGTAACAATAATTTATTATTAATTTAAGGTTGAGGTACTTGTGTAATGCTTCATGTCGCATTAATGCATCATGTCCAGCCATTTATTTGTATATTACATTTTTTCTTGTAATCCTTTTGTAGGTGAATTCCTATTCTTGGCAGTAAAAATATTTTTTAAAATAATAATAGTATTCCAAAATATTAAACTGATGGGGAAAATGCTATTGACTATGTTACAGTCCTTCATATGTTTGAGTTAGTCGTACCTACTATTATTTCAAATTATCATTTGATTTCACTGGACTTTTTGTATTTACATGTATGACATTTGAAAAAAATGAAGTTTACCTAAAATCTGTGTTTCTTTACTCAGGGCCATACCGAGGTGTTGGTGCAGTGGCAGTCTTGCTCTGGATGGTATGTATCTAATCTGAAGTTTCCTTCAGTGTAGCTGATGGGTCTGGCAGAACAGGGGCCACAAAGTAGTCTTACCAACCAACTTCATCAACCCTGAGATCACTAACTTAAACATTTTGGGTTCCTCAGCAGTAAATTTAATTTAGTTGATCACATGGGGGTGGGGAGCCATGTCATCAATGGCTCTATCAGACGTTTGCGCCATAAAGTAAGACATCCAAGTTCCCTGCCCTTCGTCATTCAGACATCGCGCCCTAGAAACGCTGTCTGATTGTAACACATAAGCAGGGAAGTAGCCTACATTGAAATAGAAATTAAAATAAAATATACAATAGAGTTTATCCTTGATCAATATCACTAAAGGTTAAATGATTGATATGTGAGGCTGGATGGTATTTGATCTCTTTTGTAATTACTGACTTGTTACATTTGTTCTTAACAATTATACTATAAGTATAGTTAGTAGTAGTAAGTAGTATTATTTATGTGTGCAGTCTTGCAGGCAGTTGTCTAAGTTTAGTGCTGTATGTTTGGGCATTGATAAGACAGCAAATTCAAAGAATTGGTCAAATGAAACATTGACTTTGAAATAAAAAATGTATCTTGTATTATATATGATGTACGTGTTATATATAAATATATACATTATACTGCACTTTCATCATGATATTTTTGAGTGACTTGGTGTTTCTTCTCATTTGAAATAGCATTGTCAACATACTGTAGAACTACATATTCCAAACAGTTGAAAAAAAGTAATACTTTTTGCTGTGTTTCTGTTTTACAGTGGGGCGAAGTGGAAAAATTCCTGGGAGCCAAAGGAAAACTTTCCCAGTTAAATATGGCTGACTTTTTTTTTTTCTACTTTGGAGTAATAAAATACATATAAAAAAAACATCTATGTAAGTGTTGTGCCTATTTGTGTTCTTATGTTATCAGTGAGCTGAAGCCAAGACAAATACAAATATATGTTTTAAGTGTATCCATACAAACTCATTCTCTAAAACTGTCATGATTGGTCTGTTGTGAATGACACCCATGAGGAAAAAGGTCCTATACATTATATCACATCGGCAGGGCTGTGATGTGATGAGGCCCTCGCGAGCGTCGACGGGGGGGTGGTGTGTAAACCCTGGACACACCAAGCCGATTACAGCTAGTGGAGCCTCGCAGCAGAAACTGTGGCGCGCTCAATTGCGCCGCATTTGCGCATCAGATGAGGCTCCCTCCACAAGATGAGGGCGAGAGGCAGACGCAGTCTGTGTGATCGGCGTGTATGGAGGGGCGGGCCTGCACATCGGCATATCACAGACTGGTGCATACATTGTACGGGCGGCAATTTGAAATGGAACGTAGCCCACACACGGCAGACAAACCCAAACACTTTTGGAACACGCCACCTCCAGACACATTAACATGCACTCTCCTAACTTTCCCCTAATCTGACATTGTATTTCATTCCATAAAATATAAATATACTGTTCACCCATGTGAAAAACACACTGAAACCAAAATAATTTACAAACATGTAAAAATCTTTCATATGCGATGGAAACTTCTGAAGCAATGGAAACAGGAGTCAGAGAGACACGAGGAGAGCAGGAAATTTAATGGCAAACTGATGGTTTATTCACAAGACATGTTGTGTGCCACGAATTGACACAAAAGATGCCAAACCAATTCTGAAGATCTCTACCCCAGACCCATATTTAGCTAGTTCTGAGAGAAGAATCAACATTGTGCATAACAAGATAAAACCAACACCTCTATCAGCTGACGCCAATAGAGCTCCTGCGGATGATGTCACATATGCTGGTCACGTGACGAGAAACGAAGGGGGCAGCCATTTTGGCAGTAATCGCGTCAGTAAATTCATTGGCAGGCACTGGCAGACTGTCGAGGATGGTGGATAACTGCTGTGCACCAGGTTGCACAAATAGGCGTGGGAAGAAGAAAGGTGTATCTTATTATCGCATTCCAAAAGACGCGGAGAGGAGGGAAAAGTGGATCGCAGCGATTAAAAGAGCCAGGAGCCGTCTGAACAAGACTGAAAGATGGGACCCCCCGGCCGTTTGCTTTCGCTTATGCAGTGATCACTTCATATCAGGTGGGTGAAGGAATATAGTACAATGCTACAAAAAGTTTTCAAAAAGCAAAAATACAAACTAGTTTCAGACGCACTGCAGTAGCTATCCAAGCTAATAAACAAACATGCTAACGTGACACTGCCGTAGCTAGACAAGCTAATAAACAAACAATGCTAACGTGACACTGCCTATCAAACTGGAATAATTTAATACTTACCCTTGCAGTGATGATGCCGAAGTTTTTGGATGTAAGACTCCACAGTTGAATGTTGTTTACGAAGCCGGACTGACACCATTTGTAAGCCTCCAAGCTTTTGTAAGCTCTGAGGGAGTCTCCTGAGTACACTGATGGAAAGCTTACAAGATAGCTGTGGATGTCCGCGTAGCGCAAGTCGGGTACATCGTCTTCAGAGCAGGAGGTTATGCTCTTGAAAAGCACACCGGGTGCATTATATGGGTCGCTTATATTTAATCTTTCTAATTTTGTACTATAAAGCCGAATTTCACTTGAATTAAAATGAGATGTATACTCGCACGGTAGGAAAACGCTGGCGCCGGTCGTCATGTTTACTGCCAAAATGGTGGCTGATAACCAAAAGTCACGTGACCGCAGGAGCTCTATAGGCAGGAACAGGGAGACAAAACACTGAGAGCACAGCAGCCAAGGCTACAGGTGCCTGTGCTCAGTCAGGACAAGACCTGGGGGGTATACCACGAAACTGGTTCAACCTAACCTGGATATGTTTGAGTTAGCCGGTTGGCCTAATCCAAAACATACGCCCTCTCGCTAAACGGCACTACGACAGGGGTTATCAAGTGGATCGCTCAAGCCAGCCGTGTCCTATCTAGTTAGGTGCGCGTTCACATAAAAGGGGTGGTATTTGGAGCATTCGACCAATCACAAACATGGAGAAGCGTACTGACAGCGCAGCGCGTCATACTTCCTGAATGAAAAGTCAACTATATAATTAGACAAATATGAAGACTTTAAACATCCATGACTCAAACACTTTATCCAGGATAAAAGCCACATAGCTGCACCTGCAAGGTGAATACTGCTGGTACAAGAAAAAGTGTTTGAATGCGTACATTAACAGGTTTATGATATGCCCCGTCTAAGACACGATCTGACTTTAATTACATTTGACTCGAGTGTTTCGTAATGTGTTGCTTAAAATAATACTTCTGCATACAGTATGTGACACTGTAAGTGTTGCACGGCCAGATACGGCTCAGCTGACTCAGATAAGAAATATATGATACATTATGATGTGATGCCGCGGACTGTACTGTTACTTTGATCCAGTTACTTATGTTGTGGCAGATATTTAATTAAGCTTTCTTAACGCTAATGTTATAATAGTCAGATTGCTCTGAAGATGGAAGGTGATATTCTATTAATGTTCACATTCACACGTGAACAAGTTTGGTTCTATGCAAACTCAGTAATATCCATTGTGATACAGTTATAAGGCCTTCACAAGAGACTGTCAGTGGAGATTAAAGGGGATCAGGAGCTCACGTCTTCTCAGAGTCCTTGGTATCTGGCTTGATGATTGTCTCACATTTCTAAACTTCATGTCAATAACCTGCTTAAAAAGCTGAGGGTTAGGCTAGGTTTCTTCTACAGGAACAAGTCCTGTTTCTCTGCTTGAGGCCAGGAAAAGGCTAGTCACTGTGACCTTTTGACCTGTGCTGGACTATGGTGATTTGATTTATATGAATGCACCTGGCAATTGCCTTGTCAAGTTAGATGCTGCGTATCACAGTGCACTGAGATTTGTGACAAACTGTAAAGCATTAAGCCATCACTGTACCCTATATGCAAGGGCTGGTTTGCTTTCACTAACTGTACGGAGGCTCAGTCACTGGTACATTTTTATATACAAAGCCATGTTAGGGAAACTTCCATCTTATATCTGCTCCCTGATCTCACGGAAAATTGTAAGTGGCTACTGCCTGAGATCGAATGCTGTGGTTTTATTAAATGTGCCAACTGCTAGGACTGTCTTAGGGAAGACAGCTTTTAGATGCGCAGCTCCTCTGTCTTGGAATAGTCTGCAAATTAAATGGAAACTGAGCAATCTGGTGCCACTAAATGTTTTTAAAGCTTGGTTGGATGCTACTCAATCGGAAGCTATTGGTACCTGTTTATGTGGATAGTTATGTAAATGATGCTGTATGATGTCCTTTTGTTGTTCTGTTTATGTTTTTATGTTTCGTGTGGAACCTACTTGAGCAGGTCTCCCTTGAAAAAGAGATCAATGATCTCAATGGGATACACCTGTATAAATAAAGGTTTGAAATTAAATGAAATGAGAGTCATCATCATCATGTTCTCTCTGCTGCTGCTGCTGGCAGCTGGAAGTGAGTCAACACTTATTATACTGCTGTTTAACAGGATAATCTGTCATATAACTTTTTTTTGTATTTGTACAGGTGTGAAGTGTGAACAGTTGACACAGCCAGCCTCTGTGACTGTGCAGCCAGGTCAACGTCTGACCATCACCTGTCAGGTCTCTTATTCTGTTAGTTAATAATAATAATAAAATTCAATAACGCGCTTTAACCACTAGGTGCCCGTTTATCAGCTGTGCACCGTTATGGTGTAAATACTGCCTATCTACCAATTGGATCAAATATAAAAGTCAGCCGAATTACTGTTGATATTGCAAGGAGACATATTGTGTGAAAATAAATCTAAGATGTTGTTAAATGGCTGATTTATTTGTGATCCACGTCACGTTTTCAGTTTTGGCGGCAGTTCTTCCTGTTTGTATAGAAGTCTTCTCATCAGGGCTCTATAAATAGATAACTACAGCAGATATGTAATATGTAATGCAGCCGAACCGTGTATTACAATGCCGTTATGTGATTAGCTCCAAAGAGAAAAAGCAAGCAAACTCGGAATAAAGTATATATATATATTTTTTAAATGTTTTCGGATTTCACATCGCATAAACACCATTTCCCAACGTGCATTGCGGCTAAACCATGAATCACCGAGCTGAGGATCTTGGTTATGTCTAGAAAGGATCCGTCTTGTGTAAAACTCTCGCGAGAGTTCGGCTGAATGTCACGTGGCTGAATGTTTACGTTTGGCAGGCAGCCTTTCAGTTAGGATCGTTAACATCAGTTGGCCACAGCAAATGATGGTGAGAAGCTAAACTATCTATTAATTATGTCAATGACAGGGAGTGTGATTGTTGAAAAGCGGTCTTGCTGGTGTTCAAAGAAGAATGACAACACTGTAGATCACCAACACTATGGTTTATTTTTGCTTCACAGGCAAGTCAACGTTGTCGCAGTAAAAGTCCCAAGATAGCTCCTGGTGCAATAAAATGTTCCCTTGCAGTGTTTTACTATTATGTCTGATCTTTCTCTATTAATATTGCTGCTGCATTAATGTGTATGTTGCATCATGTTACTGCTGTAGATGTGTTTCCGAGCCGCTCCGATTACAACGAGAGTTACAACGAGAACGTGACGTCATATTTACACTAGACGGATCCTTTCTAGCCATAACCGAGGATCTTGCCTATGTCTGTTTCCGGTGTTGTTTTTGAAGGATTTATTTTGTTATACACACATTCCTTCACATTTAAATTAAAATGTACATTAAAGTATTTTGTGAGGCTTTCTAAAATGTTTTAAAATATAACTACGGTTCGAGTTGAAGAGTTTATAAATTAACATGAGCCGAAGCTGTTGCCTGGTAACGCAATCGTGCAACGTCACGTCCGTTAATTCCACATCCACACACATCGATTTAATAAATGAATGTAGCCTTGTATCTGCTAAAAGAGGTGCCGACCAGCTGGGGCAACAAGAAAATTGGCGAAATTGAGTGTGACTATTACAAATTAAATCATTATTATATTAATATTGATAATAATAACAACCGACCGTCGGGGTAGCATTTGCTTGGCATTTCATATCTCCACTGGTTGGGCCACGTTAACAATACTGTGTAATTGTCACGTTTGAAGGGACGAAATCGTGACAGCTTCACGTCTCCCATCATGGTATCTCGTCACATGTTCACGTCTTGCCGTGATACCGGGTTGTGCTGAGCATGTCCATGCCTTTATGACAACAGTGTACCAATCTTCTGATGGCTACTTCCAGCAGGATAACTCACCGTGTCACAAAGCTCAAATATTCTCCAACTGGTTTCTTGAACATGACAATGAATTTTACTCAAATGTCACAGTCCACAGTCATCAGATCCAAATCCTACAGTGCACCATTGGGATGTGGTGAACCAGAGATTTGCGTCATGGATGTGCAGCCGACAAATCTGCAGCAACTGCTTGATGCGATCAGGTCAATATTGAGCAAAATCTCTGAGGAATGCTTCCAGTACCTTGTTTAATCTATGCCATGAAGACTTAATGCAGTTCTGAAAGCAGATGGGGGTCCAACCCATCCTAGCAAGGTGTACCTAATTAAGTGGCTCGTGAGTGTATTACTTAGCTCAATCTTTATTGTTAGTGTGTGTCTGTAGGAGTAAAGTCTAGACACATTCTTTGGATGTAAGCATTGGCTAATTAAACAGATCATGATTAAATGACATGATGATAATAAGGGTGATCACCAAAACCTTATACCAGGGGTGGGGAACCTCCGGCCCTCGAGGTAACTCGGATCTGAAGGTGACTGATAACTGCTAATGGCATTTAGTTGAATACCAGACATAGCAAATGCAAAGCAGGATCATATAAAAAAAAGGTAATAAACAAGCCATTCAATCGTAATACTCGTTTTAATACGTTGACATGCATACAACACAATAGACTTGTTAAGTCCTGTTTGTTGTCCTCATCACCGTCCTGTTAGTTGTCCTCCTCACCGTCCTCATCACCGTCTTGTTCGTTGTCCTCATCACCGTCCTCATCACCGTCCTGTTCGTCGTCCTCATTACCGTCTTCAATGTCTTCCTCCATCATGAGAAAAGACGAGTTCGAGCCAATACAGCTGTAGGTGCTGGTGACTCTGCTCAGTTTCTGCTCCAGAAGATATTGATGGTGTAAAATACAGCAGTGCAGTCCCCTGTATCCCTCTTCTGTTATATCGCTTGGAGAAACTAAAATAAAAAGACAAAATGACAGTCTATGTAAGGCAACTTTTAATTAGCATTGATGTTGGTTCCATATAAGCAATTTTAATGTTTAACTCCGAGGCTGTATATTAGCTAAAAAGATTTGTGATTCAGAAAAAATGCAATCATTACAGATGCTATCCAGTGATAGACATTTGACACTGGGAGGGGGGCAGTGGCAAATGTTATAAATCGGTATTTGTGGAACATACTTTGTTTCCGGATTTAGTCTTTTGTCTGATGAAGGAGGTGGTCCAGTTTGTCCAGTGCCTGCCTCAGATTTTGACAATGCTGGGTCATCTCCTTCACAATGATGACTTTCTCCTCTTCCATACGCCTGACCAGCATAACCTGGTCAAAAAGTCGCCTCTTTGTGCGCAGGTTCACCACTATAATGGAAAAAACACAAAATATAACAACCACAATGGTAAGGCTAATAAAACAAATAATATCAGTTTGTATTCAATCTTTTTAACTTAAATTGACCAAAACCTTAAAATCTGGTAAAAAAAAAATTCAACCTCGCCGCTTACTGAATTTGTTCAATTCTGTCTATGTTGGCAGAATTACATTCAGTATGTCTTGAGATTAAACATTAGTATGCAGTTCAGGGTGGTCAGGAAGGGTTTTACTGTTTCCATAGATGTGCCTGTCCCAGTGAGACTAGACTATTAAGACTTGATAGGGCAACATCATACAGACCTTTCAATATAATTATTTCAAAATGATTTGTTGTGATCATGATGATTTGTGACACCTATGCTGACAGCTCTGTGTTACATTGGTGATTGTATTCTAGTACTTCAACTGAATTTATGGAATATCTAGGGCAAACAAAAACAAGTTGTTTCTTACCATCTCCTTGCGCCTCCCAGGGCAGAATGACATCCTCAGACAGACCGCATGCTGCTTCTGTGTCAACTTTCTCTGAACAGGCATCAATGGTGTTGTACTGCAGTATCCTCTCTCTGAGTTTCTTCTTGAGCTCTGTCAGTCTTCTCCGTTTGCGTTGCCTTGTTTGGTTGCTGTCTGTAAAGTAAAACAAAATACAAATAAACTAATATTAATAATACAAACAACAACAACAAGAAACAAATATTGTTTCTAGATAACGTAATAATAAATACAATTTTGTCGATAGAGGTCGTGTTTCTTTCTTCGGAGGGAATAAATAATTTCATCTATTTCTCTCTGGAGCTCCTCCTGGCTACTCTGGGCTCCATGTTTCTCTTGAAAACAGAAACAACAAGGTGTAATCATAAAACATGAAGCCAAATGTTTGGAAATATGGAACCAAATCTATACCACAGTGATCATATAACATACCAGTGGCTGCCCATTGCTTGACCTCCAACACCCACTGCTCCGTGTCCTCCAGGGAGATGTTCAGCTCTTGCTTGAGACTCTCAAGATTGTCCACTTCAGTTTGTGCTCTCTGTGTAGTCTGTTTAGAATGTTTAAAAGGAAAAAGTGAATCTGCGTTCCAGTTGGTTGAGAAGGTTGTTTTTTACTGAATTCCTTTATGCACATTAACTGACCAGACAACAACATGAAATGCTAAACACCTTCTCTTCAAGGTTGGCAAGTATCACCTTAGTTTCCCTTTTTTTTCAAGATCAAGCAGGATTAACATTATTATTATTATTATTATTATTATTATCCAGAAATTCAGATGAATCAACCTATAGTGCTTTATTAAAAACAAACAGAACAGAGACTCTCTTGGCAGAACAGTGTGCCATGGCAGCACCATCATAATGAAATGATTGCAGAATACATTCAATTCAACAACATGTAGCTAAGGATGGTGTTAAATTACTACAACAAGAAACTCGGATATTCTTAATATACATTTTGAAATGCAGCATGGACGGCTTACTTTGACAAATCTCTTTGAGAGTGTCTTGTGGAGATTCTCCACCTTCCTGTGGTTCCATTGCATAGCCAGCACGGTTATCATATCTGCTCTAGCTGTAAACACAAAAACATGAAAATTCATATGAGCTTTACAATGTGGCACTACTTCAAACTATTTGTTTTCCTCTACCAACCTGATTTGGTCATGTATTTTGTTGTCAGAGCTGCCCTTTAGAGGAAGCTGTTAACCTGTTCCACTTCCTCGCCGACAGTATTTCCAGCACCTTCCTGGCTTCTGCCACCCCACTTCACCTGCTCAGAATCATAAACAATGAGATCTAGCTATTTATTTCAATATTATAATTTATTGTACTGTACATCTTTAGTTAACATCAGTGTCAGGAGCAATTTCAGAAAGTTAAAATGTTCTGAGATTGAATTATGCTTTGAACTACAATGTCACAACTGCAGTTATTTGAAGCTCTATTCATTCATTATTTCTACAGTGCGGATATATTTACTAAAATAAACATAATGGGTTTTGGAAGCCTATCCTTGTGACAGTCTGTTTTGTAACAATTTTGTCAATATTTGTAACTATTACAATTATTCCACAGGCTTGAATAGAATATACTACATGATATTCTTATGTGCACTACAATTTCTAAAACATTTGAATCTAGTGACACAAATGTTTAACTTGCATACTGTACCTCGCATTTGCCTGTGTGGGCCTTGGCGTGCATTACAGAGAGAAAAGGTTTCATCTCTGTAAGTGGTTGGAGCTCAGGCAACTTTGCTGCCATCTTCTCCAAATAAGGCCAGTACCTGTAATGACAAAATCAATGAGCTTTTCCAGTTGCATGATGGCATAATAGTAAAAAGATAAACCAGGTCCTTAAAATTACCAGTACAATCCTTGTAACCAACATCAGCATTTATCCAAATGAATGTTTTTTTTGCTTTACATCTACTGGATGTGCAAGAATGAAATAGATAACACGTTTCCCACAAACACTTCCAATTTTGCAATAGTTATAACTACCTGCAGGCAACATCCATACAAAAGAATGTTGCATTCGCAACTTCAGCCAGCTCCTTCTGCAGGAACATTGGGTAGGCATATATTTCACCACGGTAGTGATTTAGGCCTTGTAGCAAGATGCCATGTCTGCACACAGCTATTTGCAGGCCTTCCTCATCCACCTTGGCCCTGGACTTGTGTGAGGTTTCTCTGCAAGCTGTGAATGTTGCCGGTCCACAAACATCACGACCACTTTTCTGAAATAGACACAATCTGTTACATTTAACCCTGTGCTAAGAAAAATAAATAAAGGGTTAGGGGATTGAATAGATTCTTACAATCGTCATCTGGCTCCTGATTTTGTCGACAAAGGCAGACACTTTACTGTCCTGGGCAATGAACAGTCCATCAAATAGAGATGGTTCAACTGTCCTGCGAAATTCGAGAAAGACATTGTAAGCAACATTATCATACATACATAAGTTTGATTGTGTCCTCTATTTAATGTGGCCAATTTGCTTTTGCCATAACATTTTCATAAATGTGGAAAAGGTCTTTGTGAATTTGATCTGTAATTCTGTGTAAAGTCTTTTGTCACCATTATTTAACATTAGTGAAAAGTTTACTGACTTCTTGTAAAAAGGTACAAATAAAAGTACATCCTTTATATTGATGGGCATGGAATAGGGCAGAGGAAGGCATAGAAAAAGGTTCCTGGGCAATTTAATACATTTTTCATGAAGCGATTATATCCAAAACTGGTTCTTAGCTCCAACATATCCAACTAACGTCAACCATTTAACATTTTAAAGTTGAGTTAACTTTACAGGCGTCATATATAATAATGTTTATGAATTGGATTTATATAATTATGTGTAATTTCAAACCAACTATTGTTTTCTGATGGTCTACAAACTTTGGAAAAAGAAATTGCAGAGTTGGGGAAAGTTAAACATTTCAGCAAAGATATTCAACTTAGTCAATAAAACAACAACTAAAATGAGAATATGATTTCACTGACCCTCTGGACTTCTTGAAGCGACTATGCTTTCTATTGCCATCTACAGCAATAGCCAGCATGTCAGGTGTGCATGCTGGGCATTTAAAGGGCTCCACCAGGCACAGATCTTCTTGTTTGTAATTACAGAAGGCAAACTCCCGAAAGACTCTGTGGAAGATATCGCTACAGATTCTGCCTGTCTGGAAACAAGAATGATATTCATTTGGTTAATTAAAAGTTTGGTATTCAAAAATCTTGAAAACCACATTTTATTCTTACCCTTCCTGTGGAAAACGATCGATGTTCAAGCATTTTTATAAATACCTGCTGGGATAATGCTGGGCTGGCCAATTTCATTTGCTCGAATGATGTGAACACATCAAAGTTAAAAATAATTTTGCAGCTGTCGGTTGCTGGCCAGTATTTGTATCCCAGCAAGTCACCTATGCTCGGGGACCATTTGGCGGAACAAATTGGACAGCACACAGAAGGCAGACGAACGTTGTATGGACCTGAGAAAAAATATAAATGTGCAATTTGACAGCTATCTATGCAATGTAGGACAAAAGTATAATAGTAATCCTGTATTTCTGCTTGATCGTCTTCTGGTGGCAACAAACCATTGATAGTCACCAACACGGTCTGCTTTCCTGGGATGATGGTGAAATCTTGGCTTGGACCACAGAAGCAGATTTGGGATGGTGGAGGAATTGGAAGCAGACACACTGCAGCAAAGACAATTTCAGAGATTCATATGCATGTTAGGACATGTTAGGACATGTAGTCAATACAAATTGAGACATTTTAACAGTTAAAGCAAACTTCCGACATGGTGAAAATGATGCCGCTGTATATGTAGTGCACATTAGGAAACCATGGTAAGGGAATATGTAATACCTTATTTGAACCCACCTTGTTCACAGAGTCCATATTGGCCACTTTCATCCACAACCACTAAGGATGTGGGAGAAATAGGTCTGTAAAACCCATCAAACATGGCTTCCCTGTCATGGAAGACATGTTTACCATGGATAATAGGGTCACATGCCGGACAAAGAAAGGGAGTTCCTGGTGGAACACAGTCCAAGCACCGGACCACAGCATCAGCAGTTTTGCATTGGAGACAGGAACGTGTAGTGACAATCTCTGCAGCCAATTTCAAATTAAGGAGCTCTGGCATTGCAGCTCTGAATTTTTGTTCACGTTTCAACTGTCTTTGGGTCCATGTTGATGCAGTGGGTGTTTCTTCTGATGATGCAGGGACAGTGAGAGAACCCAACAGGTTTCTCAGTGTCTGAAGATGTTGATCTAAAATAACAAAATATAAAACAAATCATGGAATTTAGTTTAATTAAAAAAAGATATTCCATACATGGCTTTTCACTTTACGATGTATCATGAACAAAGCTATTACATACTACAAACAATTACCTACATTTCAAGTTGAAGGATAATTTAAGAATTCATTGTGCATACCAAGACTTGGGACCTGTAGAGGAATCTCATGTGTCTCCTCGACCTCTGGGGACTCCTGAGAGCTGGAAGGTTTAACTGCATAAAAAAAAGTACGAGGATATGGGAAACATTATTGAGGACCGACCAACGACATTAAAACTTAATGAAACACTAGGACTAGATTATATTTTACAGACCAGATCGATTCTTATTCCAATGTTGGGCTATAATGTTCCCATCCAGGTCCCTCTTCCTCCAGGAAACATTTGATCCTTGCGTTATTTTCTTTGGTATCTTCTGTATCTTCGGTTTCTTTGGTTTCTTTGGTATCTTAATATATAAATATATAAAAGAGATTATATATTTCCCTTAATTGTTGCACACACATCTTTGTAATGTGTGTGTCTTTTATCATTTGAGTAAATGTTATAATACATATTTGGATAACGTTGTACTTGCCTTATTTGCCAACTCATCTGCGAGGGCATTCCCTATCTCTAGCCATTCATTCAGTTGCTTGGATGCCATTTTTAAGTGAGGATAAAAAGGGCAACAACAAACAAAGGATGAACTGACATACAGGGAGGGAGAAAAACAAAACAAAAGACAAGAAAACGAGAGGGGTGAAAGAGAGTAGGAAGACGAATATGGCTCTGAAAAGAATCGTTGATTTTTTTATGATAATAGGCTACTTCAAATAATTGAATTGATAGATAACCTGAAAAAAACCAAACAGATGAACTCAGATTAGCTGTGCTACCATGTAATTTAATTGTTGCTTCATAAATAAGCATTTGCCAAAATAAAACTACAGGCACCAAAATCAATCAAGTCCCAGGTAAATCAGTAATTACAGGGAAATATATTTCTCTTTTTAACTAGATGTGATGCTTTCACAAAACTTAAGTTGAATTAGCGAATGTTGAAAGTAGTAAAACAACTATGACCTGATGATATTCAAGTGTTGAACTTACCCTAACTATCATTAATGCAACATGTTAGGTGACATTTAGAAGAAAAAAAAATTGTGTGCATTATGAAAAGCGCCATGTAAATGTCAACTGTTATTATTATTATTAAAATGCCATTTCCTTTCGCATTGTTTACGGTCATATCATGTCCTGGTCTGGTTAGCTGAATATACATACTTTTGCCATTGTTATGTGTTATGTCACGTGCTACCAAGGGTTTTGTTTTTAGGCAAGATTTTAGCTCCTTTTGTGCGAAGGAGAAAACTCTCCCTACAACTTGTTGTAGACGAACCTTCTTATATTGCAATACATATCCGTTAGCGCATATAAGCTAAGCGCTAAGCTAAGCGCTAACCTTTACAGCCATGCTATTGCTAACAACAAGCATTCGCCTATACTGCCTATGCCACGGGCCAGCCCTAAAACGTAAAACTGAAATATCGTGGTTAAACATGATTAGTAGAAAAACGACAGGATTAATTAAAAGCGTAAACAAATCAAATGAAATACAGAAATCAAATTTACCACTTGTAAAGCTCTGACGCTCTTTAACAATTCTTCTTCTTCTTCATCTTATTCTTCATCTTCATCTTCTTGGCTCGTCGCACTTTTATTGATGCGCAAGGTTAAAGTTCACAGGATTACGATCGTGACAAAAGGTCGTAATAAACTGCTGCTAGAAATGAATAGGGGGAAAGCTACGTGGCTTTGGGTCGTAATATCGTGATCAACACTGCTTAAACAATCGACCTATTTGGTCGTTTTTTTTAGGAGGACAGGCTGCTATGTAGGTGCTGACGCTGTTGGCGGTTTTAGTGTTAACAGAAATTTCAATTAAATATGTGTAATGGCAAATGCCATGATTTTCTTACCTGGAATTCTGCCTTTTTGAACAGACTTTTTGAGTCCTAGCTCTATTGTCTGCAGTTCTGGGGTTAATACGAATCTAACATGATTGTCACCGGTCTAAATTAAATTTCAAATGATTAACTGTGTATGTAATGAAGATCATAGCGTGGGTTGAATCCATTTTCATAACCACTGTCTTTTAACTGATTTTAAATGTGGAAACTGGGCTTATTCATCAGAATTGTGTATGACTTGACTTGACTTGCTTTACCTGAGCAATGACTTGACTTGCTTGACTCTCACCACAGTGACTTGAGACTTGCTTGATACTTGTAGGTCAAGACTTGAGACTTGCACATGTAGGACTTACTCCCACCTCTGCCGCATTCAGCTGTTATAGGCATGCCAATTTGCTCTGCTCACGGATGAAAAAAAAAACTGCACTGGCCAGCCCAAAAAAAGTAACCACTTTGATTGAACTATCCCAGTAGGTAAGGGCATTCCACTGGATAATAATACCCCTGCATTATAGCAACAACAACAATAATAATAATAATAATAATAATAATAATAATAGCAATAATAATTGGGAAGGGGTGCACGGCTGTTCTTATGTTCTCTGAGGGGAGGCTCACCTTCCCACACTTTCGAAAACCCCTGAGCTAAGCTAAAGAGGTTAGGCTATGGCAGTTGTGCCTAAACTGGAGAAAGATAAATTAATGGCTTTGTGTTTCACATGGCTGGCGATAAGGAAATACTGTTTGAACATGCGGAGGAGGAAGAGTTATACGCTGTTCATAAGATGACAGGCCGTGGGAAGTAGGGGTGCTGAGGGTGCTGCAGCACCCCCTGGTGGAGGACAGGGGATCTGCACTTTCACAAGATTAAATACAAATATAATACAGTTTATCAGGCGCCCGCAGCTGAGGGAGAGAGAGAGAGAGAGAGAGAGAGAGAGAGAGAGAGAGAGAGAGAGAGAGAGAGAGAGAGAGAGAGAACCGGTATCGGCGGGGATTGTTGTTAGCTTCTGCTGCGCTAATGGATATAAATATTTCCAAGGCACACCTTTATAATTATTAGGATAAATAAAAACAGGTTTGAAATCATTCCAATGTATTCTACAGTAAACCAAAAATATTGTTTAAAACTGGAGATTTAAAAATATGCATAAATAAATAAATGTTAACTGGTCAAATAAGATATAAATGAACCACAAAAATAAAACAAGTTAGCCTACATTTATTTGTTATTGGCTATTGTAGGTTATTGGTTATGTTCATATACTTATTTGATTAATAAAATGCAAACCGATCTTTTTCACATGGGTGTTTAGAGTTGTATCCAGTCTCAAGTAATTGGGCGCTCAAAGTGCACCAGATTGAAGTATTTTACTTTAAAATGTTAAAGTAAAATACCCCCGGACCCCCCTAGAGGATGTGATGTCCACCCCCAATTAAACATACTATTTATGCAATACTAAATACATTTGAAGCCTTTTGATATAAGCTGTCCACCATTTCAATACGTTTATCTTTTTGTAGTGTTTTGTAGAGGTTTTTCATTGCCAGCTAAAATCTTGCCTAGGGCTGCAAATTGGTCAAAACCAGCCCTGATGTCATCCCCACAGCACCCCCCATTTGAAGCATGTTCCCACGGCTATGTAAGATGTGCATGTATTTTTTCGAAGGGAATATGTGACTATAGTAAATAATGTGACATGTCCAACGTTTGTGTCTCTGTTTCATGCTTAGTCCCTTGGAATCTATTTTACGCCATGTCTACACTGGCAGGACAGTGAAAGAAACACATCAGCAGCCCGACGGCAAAAGGCTTCAGTTCCTCAATGACTGGATCCTTTCAGCCATAAGAAGCATTTGACACAAGCTCACAAGCCAACACATGTACTTGTGTGCAACGGTGACAAACAAAGTATCGAGCGTGAAAAGATGCATGCACTGAAGTTGATGTGGACAGCTGCATTGGTTTGAGTAGAAAAAAGAATAGCGTTTTTTTTCAGACAGAAAGCAAAGCCACTGTACCAACTCTAAAACGTTAGCTCTAAGCTAGGTTGCTTATGTTGAATGAAATTACCTGGCACACTGACTCCAGCCAAACTTTAAATTAGCAAAAGTAGGATCACAATTACTGTCACAATATTACTATACTTTTTCAAGTACGCCTATCTGCTTTAGCATGGTAAAAACAGGAAACTCCTTAACATCTACCTTCAAACACTTGTGCAGTGTGGTTAGGGTTATGTTAAGTCATCCAAAAATATCTATTTTGATCAAGAAAAAAAACATGGTTTGGGTTCAAATAAGTACTTTATTCCATGAAGTTATCCTGGGAACTTGTCATGTTTTAGAGTGGATGTTCTGTTTATCATGTGAGACTGCAGATATAAACCTTGTTAACAGATGTGCAGCTAACTTTACGCTAGGTTGTTTAGCAGAAAGGATTTAGCATTTCCTGAATACAAAAAGCTGAACCAAAGTAGTCCTACAACCTAACAAAGTCCATACAGTAGATTGGCTAAGGATTCTTACCGTGGTGTCAAGCAAAGCCTATGCAGAGGGATTATTACAAAGCCGATGGAAACAATGCTATTGGACAATAATACGCCCAGAGCAGTTCACACATCGATGTGAGGGTGCGCATGCAAGGGCAAAAATACTTGGAAGGATACACAATAGGTGATTGGTTCTGGGAGTCCTCCTCCAAAATATGATACAAATAATTATAATGACACATTACCTCCATCCTTTCTGCTAAACAACCTAGCGTAAAGTTAGCTACGATGACTTGCACATATGTTACGAAGGTTTATCTGCAGTCTCACATGCTAAACAGTACGTCCACTCTAAAAAATGACAAGCTCCCAGGATAACTTCATGGATTAAAGTACTTATTAGAACCTAAACCATGTTTTTTTTCTTGATCAAAATAGATATTTGTGGAAATGCTCACAATGACAATGCAGACATCTATGCAGGTAGATTTAAAGATGTATTTGTATTTAGCTTGATAACTTTAGAAACTCAGATGTTCCGTAGGTATGTGCTTATATAAAGTAGAACATTTTGACCTGATGCTGTTGATGGAAGCACATTTAAAGTCACCAAACCCATACAAATTGGGCTTTTATCTGTGTGAATGTATTACACAGACATCTTGCTTTATCCTCTATGGACCATGATTGGGACATTTTAAGGAAGTTTGGCCTGAGATAGTTCAGTCTGGACGAACAAGATAAACTGACAAAATATCATTGCCAACCAAAGACAAACTCCGTCAGATGCTACCTCAGAAGCACAAACGTATTAAATAGAAAAACACATGGAACTGTGAAAGGAAATTGATCAGAGGAGCAAGTAAATTAACATTGAGGCATATGAGCATAATTACAGAACATACAGGACTGTCTCAGAAAATTAGAATATTGTGATAAAGTTCTTTATTTTCTGTAATGCAATTAAAAAAACAAAAATGTCATACATTCTGGATTCATTACAAATCAACTGAAATATTGCAAGCCTTTTATTATTTTAATATTGCTGATTATGGCATACAGCTTAAGAAAACTCAAAAATCCTATCTCAAAAAATTAGAATAGTTCCTCAGACCAAGTAAAAAAAAAAGATTTATAACAGCAAAACACAATCAAACATTTGAAAATGTCCATTAATGCACTCAGTACTTGGTTGGGAATCCTTTTGCACGGATTACTGCATCAATGCGGCGTGGCATGGAGGCAATCAGCCTGTGGCATTGCTGAGGTGTTATGGATGCCCAGGATGCTTCAATAGCGGCCTTTAGCTCATTAGCATTGTTGGGTCTGGTGTCTTTCAGCTTCTTCTTCACAATACCCCACATATTCTCTATGGGGTTCAGGTCAGGGGAATTTGCAGGCCAATCGAGGACAGTAATGCCATGGTCAGTACACCAGTTACTGGTGGTTTTGGCACTGTGGGCAGGTGCCAGATCATGCTGGAAAATGAATTCCTCATCTCCATAGAGCTTTTCAGCAGACGGAAGCATGTAGTGCTCTAAAATCTCTTGGTACACAGCTGCATTTACTCTGGGCTTGATGAAACACAGTGGACCAACACCAGCAGCTGACATGGCTCCCCAAACCATCGCTGACTGTGGGAACTTCACACTGGATTTCAAGCAACTTGGATTTTGCTCCTCTCCAGCCTTTCTCCAGACTCTGGCGCCTTGACTTCCAAATGAAATACAAAACTTGCTTTCGTCTGAAAAGAGGACTTTGGACCACTGTGCAACTGTCCAGTGCTTCTTTTCCTTAGCCCAAGTCAGACGCCTCTTCCGTTGTCTTGAGTTCAGAAGTGGCTTGACCATGGGAATACGGCTATTGTAGCCCATTTCCCGGACACGTCTGTGAACAGTGACTTTTGATACCTGGACTCCAGCTTCAGTCCACTGTCTTTGAAGCTCCCCCAAATTCTGGAAGCGACTCTTCTTCACAATGCTGTTAAGGCTGCGGTCATCTCTCTTGGTTGTGCAGCGTTTCCTGCCACATTTCCCCCTTCCAACAGACTTTTTGTGGATGTGCTTTGAAACTGCACTCTGTGAACAGCTTGCTCTTTGAGAAATTTCTTTTTGTGTCTTACCCTCCTGATGGAGGGTGTCAATGACGGTCCTCTGGACAGCAGTCAGATCAGCAGTCTTCCCCATACTTGTGATTTATTTTACTGAACCAAGCTGAGTGTTTTTCAAGGCTCAGGAAACCCTTGCAGGTGTTTCGAGTTAATTAGACGATTCAAGTGATTCGTTGAACACCCTACTAGTATACTTTTTCATGATATTCTAATATTTAGAGATAGGATATTTGAGTGTTCTTAAGCTGTATGCCATAATCAGCAATATTAAAATAATAAAAGGCTTGCAATATTTCAGTTGATTTGTAATGAATCCAGAATGTATGACATTTTTGTTTTTTTAATTGCATTACAGAAAATAAAGAACTTTATCACAATATTCAAATTTTCTGAGACAGTCCTGTATTGCTTCAGAAAAAACTCTTGCTCAGAGCAGTGCCAAGTGCTTTCAAAGTTCAGACTGATCTGAAGGGAGGCTTTTATTTAGCTCGATGATACCAGATGTAAAAAAAAGTATTGGCAATTCATTATGGAAATCTACTTTGATTTAGTTGATGAATAATTATTGTGTCCCAATGTAGTGAAAAGGGCCAACAATGTGTGGAAATTGAGGAGTTCTGTGGTGAAAATAAATATACACTGCTTCAAACAATGAGCTCATACAGTGAATGTGGTAACGGACAATGACTGTAGATTTCTCAGTGAGCGTTCGGAAATAAAAAACAAGGGAAATGAGGTGAACTACAATGAACCACACACTGTGCACTGCCTTTGTTTCTTCAAAACCTGATTAGACAATCATAATCAAATAGCAGTCAATGTGGGGACTACACTATACAAATAGGCAATACATTTCCTTTAACCTTTGAAAGAAACAAAGGAAATACTGTCCCATGCACTTATCCAAATAACGGCTGTAATTGAACAAACATTATAAAGGCCCTAAATGAATTCACATGGCTGGAAACATCCCAGGCTTGACCAATATTCTAAGACATCCCAGTTTTCAGATCATAAAGAGTGGACTAGAGGCCCTTGAATGTAAAGAAGGCGATGTAATGCACTTAGGATAAATAGGTGCAGAGGGAGTAGTTCTGTAACTGAGAAGATTACCAAATTATTTTCCATTATGGTACTAAGATGAAGCGGTCACGGAAAGTGCATTTCACTTACTGGATTTCTGTTTGTGATTAATAGAGTAGAAATAAATGTGAACAAGCTAACATTTTACAAAAAACATTTATTTTTATAAATGATCTCTGAGTTCAAACTAAAGAAAAAACTAAGTATCTTCCTAAGCTACTCAATAGGGATCTATTTAAAGAGCAACCAGTCTGACTAAAAACCTTCACAATCTCTCCAGTGAAGATAGTGAGTGCAAAATGACTAATTCCCAAATAGAAATATACTGGAATCACCCTTTAACTTATAAACACACTTTATTTTGAATTTAATCATTAATGGCACACCCTGTTTTGCTTATTCCAAGTCTTTCCACATCATAGGGAAAACATTTAATCTCCCATATGTGCTGGAACTAGGCAGATTTGCGTGTGTGTGTGTGTGTGTGTGTGTGTGTGTGTGTGTGTGTGTGTGTGTGTGTGTGTGTGTGTGTGTGTGTGTGTGTGTGTGTGTGTGTGTGTGTGTGTGTGTGTGTGTGTGTGTGTGTGTGTGTGTGTGTGTGTGTGTGTGTGTGTGTGTGTGTGTGTGTGTGTGTGTGTGTGTGTGTGTGTGGATGGATATGAGGGACTGTCCTGGAGGTCTAAAGGGGATGCAGGTGGCGTGGTCTGCCATCTGCCTTGCCACCGTATTAGGATGGTATCTCACCACCTGCTCAGTGGAGTTCAAAACACACGCACATACACACACACACTTCCACGGATGTACACAAACACAGGCGCCTGGGGGAGTTGGAGATGAAATATCCTCCTCATCAGTCTTACACTGAGACCTCGTGACCCAGACCTGGAGACCGTGACCATACATCTGACCACATGACCCTGGGATACAGATGCACTCCAAGGCCACACACATAGAACCACACACACAGAAATTATTTATGCCCTAATTATTTTTCTCTCCCTAAGCAATGGCTTATGTGTTCTAAATGAGCTTATTTGAATGCTGAAAAAACATTTTCCTCTATCTCTAACCTCCTCATTCTTGGCCTCTGTACCACGCACATAATAGACGCCTTGAAATCCATGACACGTGGGTGCACGTTTGTGGGTGTATGGTTGTGTGCCACCACAATGTCACTGTTTTAACCAGATGAACAGTACAATGAGTAAATAGGTCAACTCGAAACCCTTTTAGTGCCAATTTAGAGACTGATGAAAGGGCGTAGGAAGGCATATATCATTATAAACCTTATTAAATGGGCCAGCGTCTGTCCCAGAGGCTGTGGCAATGACGCCGTAAAAATGTTATCGATGTGGTCGTAATATGAGCCACAGTGCTCATTATACATGCGATGATAAGTAGCGGAGATGCTGACACATTTAGTTGTATTTTATGCTCGGGTCTATTATCAAACAACGTAGTTTCTCTTTAATGGTCCCCCGCGGCCCTTTGTGTTTAACACATCATGAAGAAAAAGTGTGTTTCTAATGTACATTTTGCCAGATCTTTGTTCAGTGTATCAAAATTACGTCCTTGGATACTGTTGCAACATTTGGTGCTCTCCAGAAGCAGTTTTGTCAGGCTGTGCTTGTTCTAATTAACATTTTTGGCATACCTTCTTATCTCCTGTCTATCTGTATGTCCACTAAGGCTAATGACTGACAACCCCAGAGAAAGGGTGTGGAATGCAATCAATAAGGGCTATACTGTATTTGAATAGTAATGAAGCAAGAAGAAATTCATCGTGAAAAATAGGGCACTTTGAAAAAGCTTTTATTTCTGAAAATATAACTCTTTCGAAATATTTCTCAAGTTAAAATAAGACCTTTATTGATCCCAAACTGGGGCTAATCACTAGTAACGTTAGCCAGATTAAGTGTCAAAAAAGGGAAAGGAAAACAAATCTAATGATGAATTATGTCTTTTGAAAATGTCTGTTATATTGGTGTTTTTATTTATTCCTTATTTTTATATTTTATTATCATGTTTTTGACAGGTTGTTATGTAAGGGGATGCACTGCTTTGATACAAATGAATACATCAACAAAAAAATAGAAATAACATACCATCAGTGTTGAAAAAGTACACTTACTGTTAAGTATTTTACTTAAGTACTATTGACATAATTTAGTTGAGTATTTCCATGTTATGCTACATGCAATTCTACTCCACTTCATTTATTTAAAGGGGCCCTATTAATGCCTATCAGTTTCCCTTTATTATTCAGTACATACACAAACACAAAAAGCCCTCTTATTTTTCTCATACTGCTGTGCTGCAGCACCTATTTTCACCCTCTGTCTGAAACGAGGGCCTAGTCTGCTCTGATTTGTAAGCTGGCCAGCTCTATCGTGATCATAGCCGCGGGAAGTCATTTTGCTCAGGGGGTGCTGCGAAAAGTGGGGAGGGGGGCTTTGGAGGTTATTCCCTATCTTTATTCAAGAGCGTGGTATTTAAATTTGAGAACATACTTTATTGATTTATTTCCCTCAAACCCTGTCCTCGCACTCAAATAGTGCCTGCTTGCACTTAGATTTGCTCTGCTTCTGCTCAAACTGTACGCTTGCACTCAGATATATTGCTGTTTACAGATTTCCTGTGTTCCAGCTTAAAAACTTCTCAGGCTGTTTCTGTGCGCTCGTGAAATGTCTGTTCTCAGATTTCTGCTGTGAGCGCTTGGATCTTTTGTGCAACAACCCTGTCAAAATCCCTCAACCAATAGGAGGCCTGGTTTCCTTGCGGGTGCGTTCGCTTTACTTATTAGAGCGTCCCGTAAGGGCGGTTACTCTTTGGTTTTTAAACTACCGCCCTCCACGTCTTTATAACATAACATGTACTTCACTTGTTTAATTTACAACTTTTTTTGGGGGCCGATACGAGCCGCATAAATTGTTTGTTTTAACTGTTAGGCTTAATAAACCATTATAGACCTTGGTTACATCACTTAGCAACAGCTGCACATGCCCACATGTTAAATATGGGTCTTACAAACCTACATAACATTACAAATAGTCAGACGAAAATATTATTTACAATATTAATAAAACTACGAATTCAATTTTAACTGATTGACAAGGCAAAACACTGCACAGCGGCAGCAGCATTAAAGGAAAATATCGTCTTACCTTGTGTTGGGGCTTCACAAAACTCCAAATGTAGCCTTCCTCTCTGGGGTGGCACTAATGAAGACCCTCATGAGAGCAGATACATCCACATTGTCCAAAATGTTACTATGGACATCCATCAAAGTGAGATGTGTCAGTCTCTTCTGTGTCATATTACTCCGTAACCATGTTTTCAGACGGCGTAGGGTGGAGAAAGACCGTTCGGATGAAGCAACCGAGATTGGCATACACAGTCAAAGTTTTATGAGTTTTTCAACGTCTTGGAAAATGCCTCTTGCTTGTGGATGGAGCTTAGCCACACGTGTGGCTATGTCTTGTACCGTGTGACAGGGAGAATCACCAATGGCATCTCCAAGCATCTTAAGCTGGAGGTCCAGTCTGTAACGGTCCACATTAGAGATTAGCTGTGGAAAATGAAGAGACTCTATCTCCAGGGTTTGTTGTTGGCCCCTAGTGTTAGCTGCCTCGATGAGCACGTTCTATCTGAGAGCTGCTATCTTCATGCCATCTTGATCGAATCTTCTTTTCAGCTCAGCAGTGAGCAAATCCACAGCCTCGAAAAACTCTTGTCGCCATGTACTCATTGCATGCGCTTCTGGTTCTGTTGTGTGACGGTAACGGGCTGGGGTTTTGCTTGCCCTGTGTTGACGAGCATCTGGCATTTTCAGTTCTGCTGCAGACACTTGGGATTCTATGCCCTGGACCACGGTGTCATCACGAAGGGCTACTATGCGCTCCCTCAGCAAATTTTGTGCATTCCAGAGCAACCCGTGCGCTAGCGTTGTTGCTCTGCAAATTCTTAGCCACTGCTTCACATGGCTCAAACAATGCCTCACAGCACAGTAGGCCAAATAATGTTCTCCCTTTTAAAGACTGTTTATAAAGGCCTCCGATCTTTGCTCTTGCATCTCCCCTCACACTTTTGTCATCTTTGAGTATTTTCATAGTCTTCTGGAGTTCTGTGTAAGAGCTGCAGACATGCTTGATGGCTATTGTCCGCACACACCATCTTGTCGGACATATGGCCAATGTTAACCACATCATCAAAGCCAAACATGGACACTATACAGCTCCTTGCGTTTGGATGACTCGCGGATGACCGTGGCTATGCCCTGAACAAAGTTCAATGTCTCAGCAATAAGACTGACCTCACGACCGACCTCTTGAAGAACCAAGTCCAGCGAATGGTTGGCACAGTGCACAAAAAGAGAGTCAGGGCACACTTCTTTGAGTCGAGCCTGAACTCCCGAAAATCGTCCCGACATATTACTTGCCCAATCAAAGCAGTATCCTTTTAGACCTTCAATTGGGATGTTCAGCCTAAGAAACACATAGGTGATGCACTTGAACAGTGTTTCTCCAGTGCTGTCGGGAGCATTGTAAAATCCAAGAAAATCTGTGTGGATCTCCATGCTCTCGTCCACATATCGCAGTGTCAGTGAAAATTGTTCCATGGCACTTACATCCGTTGTGCCATCCGCGGTTATTCCATAGTAGGGCGTTTTAAAGCGCGAGACACAATGTCAGCCTGGATAGCATATGCGCACTGTTTAATGATTTCATTCTGTATCGTATCCGAGAGCCAATTATCCCTCCTAAGCACCCATTCTCTCTCTTTAGAGAGGTTGTATGTCCGCTCGAGCATAAGTTCATACAGAACACCATCACGACTGTTGTCACCCCGAAAAGCTATTCCTTTTTTACTAAGAAAGATAACTGACCTGACCATCAATTCAAGCACATTCCTTGCGGTGTTCTGTGTTTTCCGGGCAGCGTCAGACAGAAGGGCATTAGTTGGTGTGCTACCTAAAGCAGCAATATGTTGGCTTGAATAACTATGAAGTTTTGATTTCTCATGTTCATTGAATTTTTCTGTTGCCTTCCGCGAGTTAGAGAATCCCCCCTTTACAAAGCTGCTAACATCCATCCTCACGCTGTCTTCATTAATTAGCCGTTTCTGAACTGCTTTGACACATGTGAAACACTGTTCACTTTCCTCAACATAATGGAGCCACTTCCATCTGTCAAACCAACTTGCATTAAATGACCGACAGAAGGTTTCTTTACCAAACTTTCTACCGGGAAAATTGAAGTCAGTTGGCTGGTGTGGCTTCTCCATTGATTCGACGCTAGCTTCTTCTCCTTCCACATTTTCTCGATCGCTGGTGGTAATGGGAGAAGTTCTCCTAGTTCCTGACTCCGGTGGATCACAAGTAGACGGAGGAATTGTAGAGGTGGTGGGCTGAGTAGCTGGTGGTCCACTCTTTTTTGCGCCATTCTAGAAAGTCACTGTCACTCTCTCTGCAGTGTGTGTGTGTCGCGTCATTTACGTCACTATCCCACGACATATGACCTAGATGACTAAAATAAATAAATTCAAGCCACCTGACTGATACAAATATATACTATGACTATTATATTATATGCTACTGTATACAGCTAATTTTTATTTTAAATAAAATCATAACTGTTTTATGTAGTTTAATCATTTTTATTTAGGTGGTTACTTTTTCAAATGTACACTACTCGCCAACAGGGGGTGCTGCAGCACCCCCAGCACCCCTACTTCCCGCGGCTATGAATGTAGTTGGTGATCCCTGGCCTACAGACATAAATAAACCAGCGACTGTATTCGCCATGACACAGACAGTCTGTGGTTTGTACTTGTTAAACTTTTGTCCAGTTTCTGAACAGATATGAGGAGCTGTGAGCTCTATGTGCTAACAGCTAACGGCTGATGTTTTCTGGTTGAACGTCAGTGACGGCAGGCTGAGATCCTCACCGCTGATTGGCAAACGCGAGATCGCGTCACGCTAATATGACGCTCGAGTTGTAAAAAATGTAACTCGAGCGCCATCTAAACCCAGAGCCTGAACATTTTATCCAAATATGCTAAGGCGTGTCGGTCCCGCGGCAGCGGGAGCAGAGGTTTATTTCCCTCCGCCCAACCAGCTGCCTGCGGAAGCAGATGTGCCGCCAGGCTCTCGTCGAGGGGGGGCCCAAGGGGACACACCATGTCCGAGCGGCCCTGCACCCTGATCATACCTGCCATGGCTGCCATCGGGGCCTTCGTCCTCTCTGGCAACAGGGGTGAGACGAAGGCCGGCTGCACCGGATGCATCGGGCCATAAAACCCCTGTCGAAGGAGGCTTACTGGCCTCGGTGGTAGCGGTCATCACCGCCGGAATCACCGCCGGAACGTGGCCACCCGGCCCCTCGGGATGGCGAACACGAATGGCACCTCGTCATCCTGTTTACCCATCTCCACCACCTCGAGGTCCTGATTCTCCGCCTCCCCCGACGGGCTGAACCTCACCTGGAAATGATCCCCACGATGCCGGCGGTTTACCCGAGGGATCATCTGGCAGTTGTTGCAGGCCGGCGACTGGCTTAGGTCGTCCTCGGCGTGGTCCGGCCCCAGGCATTGGAAGCATAGGCGGTGCAGATCGGCCAAGGCATGTCTGACAGGCCCGTTGTTCGAGGAGTGTTGAGTCCATGCTTTTCTTCTTTTCCTTTCTTGTTTACTGCTCAGGTTGTTTAATCCTGTTCACTGAAGAGAAAAGGATGACAGTCAGGAGGCGAGGTCTCCTTTTATACGGTGAGATGCACGCGCATTCAGATAGGCCCGCCCCGGGGCCGGCTACGTTTATAGAAGTCTCAGTGGATGAATGCTTGCATGATATGATCAAGGGGTAGTACCGATAGAGTCCAGTAGAGGGCGGAACCTGTGAGAGATATAACCAAGGCAGACTATCCAAAACTGAACTACACCTTCTGGCTATTGTGTTTCGCAACATGTTATGTCTCTACAGGGAATTGTAGTTTTAAAAGACGTTTTTGTATTTCCCATAATTAGAAGTTGCCAGTATTAAACTCTGTACACTGGTGTTATCAAATTTAAAACATAATTAATAAATGGGGGGAAATTGTTTGTGTGTCCATAAGTGCAGCATTAACCCTCTGGAGTCGGTGGACGCGCCGGCCGTGCGCATAATTTACATAATTACATAATTAATCATATATTTTCGATTATAAGGAGTAGAAATATGATTCAGATATCCGAGGAATCGCTGGAAGTGTAGCTTTCCAACGGTACCTCCTGTGAGACTGGAACCAGGACACAGGTGGCCGCTCATAGCAGCTTGACTTTACACTGTGTGGGATTGGTGGATTTGTGTGTCCGTCAAGGAATTCTCGGCCGGCAGCCATGTTGGTCTGAAATGACCAATTGACATCGAGAAATAACTAATGACCTACCCACCAAGAAAAAAATACATAAACCACATGTCTCCCATTAGTTTACGCCTGTGAGGAGAGAGAGAGAAAATGGCTAAAAAAAACTTTACAGTTGCCGACTTCGCGAGAGATTTTTTTCGCTAGCAGCAGTGAAGATAGAGCCTCAGAACCTGAAGTCTTCGACTCTTCTGAAGAAGAGGAATACAAAGACAACAACAAGGATCCATTTGGACATGGGCAGCTGTAAATATTACAGTCAGTGTGTACTTGCAATGTGTTGGGAATACCGCGACGACTGTCAGTTTTTCTAAATGCCTAAAGGGTCTGTAAGGAGGGATTGTAAGAAATTAAAATCAATGTTTAATGATGTAATATAGTTTAAACATACAGTAATTGTATAACTGTTTTATTGTGAAAACATTTCCGTTTAGCATTTGCCTGTGGTTAAAGTTTATTTTGAAAAGCTATTTCGGAAGAGATCTCAGCAAGCTTGACTTCCGGCTTTAACAAAAACGCGATTACAGTCGTTAAAATGCATTAAATAAAAAGTCATGAAAGAGAGGAATTAGGAGAAAAGGCGTGAAGTTGTGTAATGAATGTACAACGTCTAAATCCTCTGTTATGCGTAATAACGGACATTGAAGACCGAGGTGGGAGGTCCCCCTGCAACGCCAACCGGCACGTGAGGAGGAGCCAACGGAGAACATATTTCATTTCATTTTTATTTGTCCCGCTCATGCTACGCAAGACCAAATGTACAATAATTGCCAAGAAAACATGATCCTACCAAAAAACCATTGAGTGAAAAGGAGCAGGGAGAAGAATAAAATCTTATGTTACCTGCCCCTTTCTAAAAAAAACTAAATAAATACAAATAGATGGTCTGCCCTTCATAATAATTTGTTTTCACAGCCAAACATAAAAGTATCTTAGGATACTAAGAGAAACACACAAAAAAATAGTTATTTCCCACTTGAAGGTTAACGGAAAGAAACAAAAAACAACACCAAAACATCAACAACAAAACATCACATCTATAAGAAAAGGAAAAGAAAAGTGCAACACCCTCATCTGAGTCCTATTGGAGAAGAAGGTGGCAAGCGGCACATGATGATAATAATAATAATAACAATAACAATGGGACCTGCAAATAAATAACAGACATCACATCAAAGACATCAAAAACATTTAACAATGCAGGACCAGAGTACATAGACTTATTCACATTCTGCTTCATATAGTCATCTTTCTTAATGTATACAATTTCTTTAACTGAAAAATACATATATAATTAGTTCGATCCTCTTGTTGAGAATTCCACAATTTTACACCAACCACCGAAATACACATTTGCTTAAGAGTAGTCCTTGCATAAGGATGCTTAAAATTGAATTTCCTTCTGTGGTCTTCCTTGTCTGATCCAAAAACAAACAACTGTTGTAAATATACTGGTAACATTTTGCTTTTTGCCCTGTGCATTACTGATAATGTCTGCAGCTCAGCTATGTGTTTGAGTTTCAAGAGTCCTGACTTAAAAAACAGTCTGTTGGTGTGTTCTCTTGAATCAGCTTTATGAATTATTCGTACTGCCCTTTTCTGTAATATTGACAATGGCTTTATGTTGCTCATGTACGTATTGCCCCACACTTCTATACAATAAATGAAAAATGGCAAAATAAGTGAACAGTACAACGTTCTCAATGCCTTGTAATCTAGAAAATACTTTGCCTTGTTTAGAACAGAAATAGACACTTTCGTTTTAACATGTGCTATGTGTGATTTCCATGTCAGGTTTTCATCGTCACACCTAAGAATCGAAATTCAGAAACCCTTTCAATAAAAACTCCATCAATGGACAGTGAAATGTTTTCATCTTTTTTTCTATTAGCAAAAACCATAAACTTTGTTTTATTCAAATTTAGGGTTAACTTATTTTCATCAAACCATCTTTTAAGTTTGAACATTTCATGTCCAATACACTTTGCTAAAATGTTTAAATCATCTCCTGAACAAAATAAATGTGTGTCGTCTGCAAACAACACAAATTGCAATGTTGACGTTTCACATATGTCATTGATGTACAAAATAAAAAGTTTAGGCCCTAAAACTGAGCCCTGCGGGACACCACATTCTATGTTCGTAAACTCCGATGTACTACCAGTAAATTCTACATATTGTTGTCTGTTATCTAAATAAGTTTTTAACCAATCTAGAACTACTCCTTTCACTCCGTATCTACGTAATTTCGAAATTAATAGGTAATGGTCTATGGTGTCAAATGCCTTTTTTAAGTCAATAAATACACCTATTGTGTATTTCTTTCTTTCTAGCTGTTGTAATTTCTTCTGTTATTTTCATTAAAGCTAAAGCTGTAGATCGATTTTTCCTAAATCCATACTGACTCTCACTCAATAACTCATTTTTCAATACAATTATCACATTTTTGGACAAACAATTTCTCAAGGACCTTTGAAAATTGTGAAAGCAAGGACACTGGTCTGTAGTTAGTAAATAGGCTTGTGTCCCCTGTTTTAAAAAGTGGGATAACTTTAGCTATTTTCATGCTATCATACAGTGATATGTAGATTTTTAGGGAGGACTCATATGCAGCATTTACACCTTACATAAACCCCTCTCCACTCTTCCTGTAAGAGGTCACTCCTAAATGTTTCTTTTGCTTCAGCAGTCCTTACCCTGACGTATATACTGCGAATCTCTTCCTTCTTTTTCTTTAATTGCCAATCATATGCTACAAATACAGGTAAATGGTCGCTTATGTAATTTATTATTAGCCCACTCTTAGCATTGTTTTCCATGACATTTGTAAAGATATTGTCGATCAATGTTGCACAAGTTGATGTTATTCTACTGGTCTTGGTGATTAGGGGATAAAGCCCCCTGCTGTACAATGCATCCAGTAAATCAGAAGTTGTTTTGTGTTTAGATACATTTAGAAGGTCGATGTTAAAATCCCCACAAATAATACATGTTTTATTTTCATTTAGGCCATCCATTAATACTCCTAAACTATCTTTAAAAAGCTCTACATTTGATCTGGTGCTCTATATGCACAAGTCATAACAACATTTCTCTTCCTTTCCATTTCAATTTCTATAGTTATGCATTCCATTAAATCATCAGTCACAATTAAAAAAAATTCAACCAGTGTGAATTTTAAGACACTGTCCACATAAAGAGCCACACCCCCTCCTCTCTTAATAGTTCTGTTGATGGTGTAGCACGTAACCCTCAATTTGGAAATCAGTGACTATACGTCTTTATTTAACCAAGTCACCGATATGGCAATTACTTTGAATTTGCTTTTAAATGTATGTATGTAGGTAGTCAGTGATCTTATTAAAGTGTGCATACTCCTGCAGTTGAAATGTATAAAAGAAAATGTATTTTCAAGTCCAACATTGTCATTAAATTGATCATCGGTATAATATTTACACGAGTCACTTATATGATTAAAAACATGATTCTCTGAATCAACATCATAATCAAAATTGTACATGTTATGCTCTGTGTTGTCAAATCTGGAAAAGATTCCGAGTGATTCAGTCATTTATTTGTTGTTATTGTTTTCCATGTACGTCTGCAAGGAGTTAACTCCCTCCACACATACCTGTTCATTCCTTTGCTCTTTCATGCCGATCAAGCGAGTCAATTAATGTCTTTACGTCCGACATCAGCTCACATCCTGGGGTTCTCCGGTTCCTGGAGTGGTGTGTCTGCCAGCCTGAAGCCTGGAGAGAAGACTCAAAGTCCGGTTCTCCTGCTGGACTCTCCATGTTGACACCATACTCCAGTAGACCCTGTGCCGCATCTTGTGGGTTGTTAAACACCCTGACTTTTCCGTTTTTCTTGAATAATTTCAGTTTAGCAGGGAACAGAATGCGGGATTTAATGTTTCTTTCCTGGAGCTGCTTCCTTACTTGTCTGTATTTTGCGCGCTCCTTGAACACTTGGGTGGTGAAGTCCTCATCAAAGAAAATCCTGCAATCTTTCACCCTAATGTCCTTTTTGCCCAGGCGTCTTGTTGCACCCTTTGCCTCACGTTGTAGTTTTGGAAGCGGACCGTTGCCCGGTGTGCTCTCTCAATGGGAATTTCGCCGCTCACATCCAGTTTCTCGCGTATTAAGTTTTCAACAGTCCATCATGCTATTTCCCTCCAATTTTTCGGACACTGAATAAATCCTCAGGTTGTTCCTTCGTTCCCGGCCTTCGAGTTCCTCACATTTATTTTCCAGTTGCTTTTGCATGCGTAAACTGTGAAGGAGTACTTTTGTCATACCGATTTCACGGTCTTCCTTTTCTGCGATTCTTCATTCTGCTGTATCCGCTCTTATTTTCAGCTCTCCGAAGCCTTCTCTCAAGTCGTTTATTTCCTCCTAAAATAAACGTGCTCCCTGGAGGTTAGCTACAGAATTGATATCACAATTTAATCGGAGCTGATCACAAGTTTCATGACTGATCCAGTCATCTCGATGAGCGTTCGGGCTGTGAATAAACAACTTGTGTTTTACTTTTAGGCTGTCTGAAGGTATGGACAGCTATCAAAGCTACTATACATCACAATAAGAACGATGAACAAATGAAAGTCGGACACAAATATATAATTTAAATGATTTATTGAAGTTTGCAATGTTTTGAACAGGCATCCACACAGTCACCTACTTTGTAATGTTCGATACCTCCCTGTAAGCGTCACGATATCGGACTCTCACCCACAACCTCACATACGAGTACTGAATGTGCAGCAAAGTGATCTTAGGAAGGCAGATATAGCAAAAGATGAACGTAAACGACAAACGATGTTTCTTTCCTGGTAAGTCAACAATGGGTCCTCAATGTACACGCCCCGGATTCCTATGACGAAAATAATAGAATGTCGCCAGTTGTCATGACTCAACTTATACTGTAACACCGGCCTGTTTCTGTTTTTCTTTCTGGCTGAAATGTGTTGACATTTCCCTTTTCTTTACCTTCTGTAAGAAAAAAGTATTTGCGCAGTCAACCCGTCCTTTTGTTACACTCTCAGTTCCAGGATTCCTTCAAAATAACTAAATTGCTTGCAGCGTGTTTTAACCTCCGCACCAGGTAGGCAGCCCTATATAACCAGCTGACGAGTATTGTTTGTCCTCTCTTCTCCGCTGCAGACACCCAAGACCACAGCTGTTTTCTCTGAACCATCTTCTGTTTGTGCCATTACCGGGCCATTTAATTAAAGTAAGCTATTTGAACCTTATGCCAGAGACTCCATTGGTGTCTTTATGTTAAGCTTCTCTCCTGAGACGCGAGAACAACGAACAAAGCTAATAGACAAAATAGACTCTCCACTAGCAAACGTTTACTCTGTGTTAACGTGAGATTACATGTGTAGATGATTCAAATAATCATTTATTCGTCCCACAACGGAGACATTTACAGTGGCTATAGACATGTTTTTGCCATTGATTATTTTATCATACTGTTCTGTACAGATGAGACTTTGTCATATATTTATTTCTATGTGTGCCTGTGATTATTTTACTGTCCTGTACAGATGATACTTTGTTATCAGATGTATGTCCAGTGGGGCAAAAAAGTATTTAGTCAGCCACCAATTGTGCAAGTTATCCCACTTAAAAAGATGACAGAGGCCTATAATTTTCATCCCAGGTATACCTCAACTATGAGAGACAAAATGAAAAAAAATATCCAGAAAATCACATTGTCTGATTTTTAAAGAATTTATTTGCAAATTATGGTGAAAAATAAGTATTTGGTCAATAACAAAAGTTCATCTCAATACTTTGTTATATACTTATTATTTGTTGGCAATGACAAAGGTCAAAAGTTTTCTGTAAGTCTTCACAAGGTTTTCACACACTGTTGCTGGTATTTTGGCCCATTCCTCCATGCAGATCTCCTCTAGAGCAGTGATGTTTTGGGGCTGTCGCTGGGCAACACAGACTTTCAACTCCCTCCAAAGATTTTCTATGGGGTTGAGATCTGGAGACTGGCTAGGCCACTCCAGGACCTTGATATTCGTCTTACGAAGCCACTCCTTTGTTGCCCGGGCGGTGTGTTTGGGATCATTGTCATGCTGAAAGACCCAGCCACGTTTCATCTTCAGTGCCCTTGCTGATGGAAGGAGGTTGTCACTCAAAATCTCACGATACATGGCCCCATTCATTCTTTCCTTTACACGGATCAGTCGTCCTGGTCCCTTTGCAGAAAAACAGCCCCAAAGCATGATATTTCCACCCCCATGTTTCACAGTAGGTATGGTGTTCTTTGGATGCAACTCAGCATTCTTTCTCCTCCAAACACGTCTAGTTGAGTTTTTACCAAAAAGTTCTATTTTGGTTTCATCTGACCATATGACATTCTCCCAATCCTCTTCTGGATCATCTAAATGCTCTCTTGCAAACTTCAGACGGGCCTGGACATGTACTGGCTTAAGCAGGGGGACACGTCTGGCACTGCAGGATTTGAGTCCCTGGCGGCGTAGTGTGTTACTGATGGTAGCCTTTGTTACTTTGGTCCCAGCTCTCTGCAGGTCATTGACTAGGTCCGCCCGTGTGGGTCTGGGAGTTTTGCTCACCGTTCTTGTGATCATTTTGACCCCACGGGGTGAGATCTTGCGTGGAGCCCCAGATCGAGGGAGATTATCAGTGGTCTTGTATGTCTTCCATTTTCTAATAATTGCTCCCACAGTTGATTTCTTCACACCAAGCTGCTTACCTATTGCAGATTCAGTCTTCCCAGCCTGGTGCAGGTCTACAATTTTGTTTCTGGTGTCCTTTGACAGCTCTTTGGTCTTGGCCATAGTGGAGTTTGGAGTGTGACTGTTTGAGGTTGTGGACAGGTGTCTTTTATACTGATAACGAGTTCAAACAGGTGCCATTAATACAGTTAACAAGTGGAGGACAGAGGAGGCTCTTAAAGAAGAAGTTACAGGTCTGTGAGAGCCAGACATTTTTGTTTGTTTGTAGGTGACCAAATACTTATTTTCCACTAATTTGCAAATAAATTCTTTAAAAATCAGACAGTGATTTTCTGGATTTTTTTTCTCATTTTGTCTCTCATAGTTGAGGTATACCTAGGATGAAAATTACAGGCCTCATCTTTTTAAGTGGGAGAACTTGCACAAAGTGGCTGACTAAATACTTTTTTACCCCACTGTATATACGGTGTAATTCAAATATTTCACTACTTTTGTGATCTTAAGACTTTGGTAACCAAATCTAAAAAAATTGGATGAAATTAGTAAATGTGTGTTTTCACAAGAGTTTTGAAGATATTCCAAAAATCGGGTTTCAAATGTTAAGCTTTAGAGCTACTTATCTCATCACACAATGCTCTAAGGTGAGTCATTTGCAAAAAACGATGGGAAAAACACTAAAGCAGTGTACACAATTCAAACCAATTAATGTTGTGTAATTAACAAGGATAAACTGATGTGTTTTAGTGGATGAGTAGGGCCTACGGCAGATATCACTGTGAAATCATTTGACAGTGAGGGGAATACGGTTTTATTATGAAAACTTCGAGACCGGAAATACTGTTTTCACCCCTGTGAGGGTTGACGCTAACTTTATAATAGTCTTTGTAATATCTATCAAACTATAGATCTTACACATCCACTGGACATGAGGCCTGTACTACGAAGCCAGATTTTCAGTTAGCGAGCTAATTTTAAGGAAAACTCAGGGTTTCCGGTCCTACGGCGCTGGCTCTCTTTTTAGCGGGCTAGAACTCAATGGTAACTTATGCTGAGCAGCTCACCTGGTCCGGAGCAGGTTGCCAGGTCTTTCTGGAGAGTGTTGGAAGCCATTGATGTTTCCAGGAAAACTGGTGTTGTAATCTCCAAACAAAGCATGAATTCAAAATCGACGCTGTGTAACAGGATTTTTGCATCTCCTGCAGCGAGATCAGCTGGCTCACACTTCCTCAGTCTCCAGGTATTGCATGGCAGCAGGGAGGACCTTTCGGATTGTTTTCAAGGCATTTTCCATTTTCCCTGCAGGTCCAGCGGGTGTCTGAGAGCTTCTGTCGCTCAAGGGGGCGCTGACCTGGGTTGATGGCTTTCTGTATCTCCACAAATGCTGCATGGTGCTTTGTAGAATTTGCAATGAAGGTGTAAAGTTTTTCAACCACTGTGAAAAAATCCACAAAATGTATGTTTGACTTCCTAGCGTAGCCCTTTGTAAGGCCCGCTCATGTTAGCTGCCCCATCATATCCCTGTCCACGGATGTCCTCTACTTTGAGCTGATTCTCCTCCAGTAGCTTCATAACCAGGTTTTCAAGGGCTTCACCAGTTGTTGACTGTACGTCACAAAGCTAAAGGAAGCGCTCCTTTATGGCCATGTCATGCACATATCGAACAACAAATGACGCCTGCTCAACGTGTGACACATCAGTGGTCTCATCAAGCATAATAGAGAATATTGATGCTTCCTACACTTCCTTCTGGGTGGCGCTTTTCACATAAATGCTCAGTGCTCTAATAAGGTCATTCTGTGTTCTATTGGAAGGTACTCGGTTTTTGATTTTAGGCTTGCTTTTCCTTGATAACATCAAGATGAAGCTTAAGGAGGACATTATCGTATTGGCTAGCAAATCCACCAGATGAAGAACATTTCCTCTGTTTAAACTGAGCCAGCTTTCATCTCTACCCCTGAAGGCCAAGCCTTGTCTTGCAAGATATAATGTGATCTCTATTAACCTGAAGATGATCTCTCTGTTTTTCTGCCTGTCCCTTTCTTTTGCTGCTTGCATCTGCGAATCTGCTACTGCAAAAGCCATGTCTAATGGCTTTATCTTGTATTTATTCCACCTGGTCATGCCAATCATGTGCGATTCACTGCAGCAGTGCTCCTTCATTAGCACTTTTGCCTGCCTCCACCTGTTTACACCTCCAGACTTCCATGGAGACCTACTCTTGTACTTATCGTCATTCAGAAACATGCGACAGCTGAAGCAGTACATAGTATCATTCTGTGGAGAATACTCCAACCAGGGGTTTTCATCATTCCAGTGGCCCTGAAAAGACCGCCCATCTGGATTTTTTGGGAACTGGACCAGAGGAGGACAGGGTCCAATTGAGTTGGAAAATTTGAAGAAGGCCTCATTGTACTTGATATTGTTCTTCTGAACATGAGCTGGATCGGTGGGGTTTGGTAGCTGTAGCAAAAAAACAAATTCTGAAGGAGCTTTCAGTCTTAATGTTACTGCCTCATTCTCCATCTCTTCCTTCTCAATCTCCATATCCTCCCCTTCCATCTAGTTGTCCTCAGTTCCTGTCTCTTCATTCTCAATTCCTGTCTCCTTGTCCTCACTTTCGGTCTCTTTGTCCTCACTTCCTATCTCTTCATTCTCAATTCATGTCTCTTTCTCCTCATTTTCAGATTCTGTCTCTATCCTTTCTTCATTCTCTGAGTCTGAACTGTTCTGGGCATCATTTTGTTTAGTCTCAGGCTCACCATCTATCAAATACAATTAAGAGAATGTTTTAGAGCTCGTTATAAGGCATTGTTGCTAAGTGTTCAAATGATGAAAGCATTATTACTGTTGTGGTTTCCTTTTCACACTATAAAAGGAGTTCAAAGATGGAGCTGTCTCCAAAAGAAACATTTAACATATATCCGTATTCTTAAACAGAATTAAGTAACATATACACTTCATAAATGTACTGCTATAAAAACATACAAAGACTGGATTGGAGTAAAAACTGGATAAAACATACATGGACTGGATTGGATTGGAGAAGGTTATATCTAGTCATTCATGTGAAAATAAATATGTTGCCTACTTGTGTATAATATTTACAACCTGTTGTAAAGCCTTTGTGAATCAGTTATCTGGCCATCGTATCCATATTATACTACAGCTATTAGTAGTATTTTACAAGATCACCAAGCTCTCAAATGCGCTCTGAACTGGAGGCTTGGGGTTAGCCCCCAACAGAGAAGTTTTTTAAAGCTTTTGCATAAATTAGGGCGTGTCCACATTGAGTGACGGCTCTGTGAAGTGACTGCTGCTGTTAGCTTCTTGTCTCTCTGCTAGCTGCACCGTGAAGCTACAGGCACTCTGCCTGTTCAGCTCATCCAGGAAACACAACTTGCCCCCGGCCGTGTTTGTTTGTTCTTCATGCTTATATATCGGACTATTGTGACTCGCTCTGCGGTTGAAACAGACGGTGCATGAATGCGGTTTTGCGGTAAGTGAAATTCGAGTACTTATTTCTGTGTTAATGATTTTAATCAGCTACGTAATTAATGTTAAGGCTTGGGTCAGCGTGTAAGCGAGTGGTAGCTACATCGGTGCTAACGATGCTAATAGTAGCCTCCAAGTTAAAATCATAGACTATATTTATAAAGGTTAAAACGAAATAGACAAGTGTTAAGCGTTAAGTGGGATAATACTGTACAACAAACGGCTTCTGTTTGAGGTTGATAAAATAAGGTCATCCTTGTAACTTAGAGAGATGATTATTATGTAGGTAGGAACTGTATGCACCGCTAAGGTTAATTTAAATTGGCTATGCTCAAGTATGTAGACAAGCTAATGTCGAAGTAGTGTATGTGAAATCAACCTCACAATAAGATGTGTGTATATTACAATTATTAATGTCATATTTCAAGATGATTACTTAGATATTACAATGTGGTTGGTTGAGCTGGAGTTCATTATTGAGCTTAAGCATTGGTAACACAACTTCCAAAGTTACAGTAGAATAAAAAGGACCCTGACTCGGACAATACACAATCCAACATGTTCAACAGAAGAGAATCAGTTATATTGTTTGTACACATGGTACTTTACATATATCTGTTTGTTTAAGGGAGAGGTGCCCAGTACGTCAACCAATGCTGGTAGATCGCGAGTCATTCATAAAAAAAAAAAATCCAGCTCCGTTAAAATAGACAAAACGGGTTTGGATCCCTCCTCCCTTGGCCTCCCTGCCACTTAATTCAGGAGTTTACTTGATTGGCAGAAAAAGTGACCTATCGCTTTCCAGTCTGTTGACCCAGAATGCAAAGCGATACAAAATCAGTCAAGTGCTGGGAAAACTCAAATTAAGTTAAAGAGACAAACAACAAAATGAGTGCGGGACCGACCAAAAAGCTAAAGACATACCACTTCCACCCAGAATGGGAGGAAGAATATTTTTTTTCTGATGTCACATTCAAAGGTTATTTGCCTTACTTGTAAAGCAAGCGTCGCTCTGCCAAAGAAAGGTAACGTGGAGAGGCATTATCGGAGTGTTCACAAGGCATATGACAGCGACTTCCCTCCGAGTAGCGAGTTGAGTAAGAGAAAGGTCATTTATTATTGCTACAAAAACATTATCTCTTAGTCTTAGTGTCGCCAACTCGTTTCTAACATGCAAAAAGACAAACAAATGCGTCTATGGTCGGTGTATTTTCGACCTTTCCAATCGAGACTCTCTCCCGTCTGTGTGCGAGGGGGGCGGGGCAGTTTACACACACGCAGCTGCTACATGCAGCAACACACGGAGGAGATGGCGGAGAGAAGCGCTCCAAGGTGTGGTTAAATGTTACCCGTCTTGAGGTGGACATTGCTCTTTGCCAAGAGTGTTTAGCATGTAAGGGCGGTAACACGAGCAATTTGTCTAAACATTTAGCAAAAGTGCACCACATTCAGACGGAGGAATGCACCGGGTTCGACTGTCTTTCAACAGCTCTGTAGCCCCATCCACGAGTAACGTTTCCACGTCAGATGTTATGTATGCTAGCAGCAACACACAGAGTTAACTCAATTATACAAACATGGGTTAATGATTAGAGGTACCTGAGTTATTTATTCTGTTAAAGTTTCAGCTATTCTGTTTACAGTTCTGTCATCAGATTATTTAATACCATTTGTTAAAACATTGTTGTTTCTTTTGATGTGAAATATTATTTATTTTATTTAAATAAAAAGCAATGTTAATTTTGTTCACAATTTGTTAAGTTAATTTAATATATGTATTTTTGAATCAAGTATTCATCTTTATTGTCTTCATTGTTAGTTTCCACATGCCTAAAACAACCTCAAGCTAAATCTAAAAGTTGATGGCTAAATAAGAGCGTTTGAGAAATTGTGCAAGGCATAATAGTCCGAATAGTCCATTAATCAAATTAGTCGTTTGTTGCAGCCCTATTGCAGTTATCCCATGTATAAATAAAATATGTTATTCAGCAACCCTTGCAATTTGGTATTTTATTTTTGGTTGGTAGACCTCGGTGAGCTGGTCATTTCAAAAGTAGCTCAACAGCCAAAAAAGTGTGGGCACCCCTGGATTAAGGTGTCCAGGTGATGCAGACAGGCTGGACCAGAGAGTGAGAGACAGAACTGGACTTCTCACAGCAGTGAACTTCAGCTCAGGTACAAAGACTCGTTTTTTCATACTGTACAAAGAATCAAGAAAGATATTGGTTTAAATAAATGAAGTATTGACTTTGATACACTGATATACATTCCATTAAACAATTCTAGATCACCTACACATCAGTTAAGTTGAGGGTTTGTTCCATGCAAAAAGTTACATTTAGATGTTAACAAGCAATGTGATTTTGTCAGCTTTCTAATTTAATGTATTGAAGGCAAAGATATTTAACACATAGTGGGAACTGCTACTATTTATCTCTCAATATTGTCTGTAAAAAACGTGGTAAAAGTTATCCTTTCAGTGAGACAACAGAGCAAGCTTCTACAGTTGCACTACGTTTTGATAACAGTTCAATATTATTTTGATAACATATATTTCAATGTTGATGAACTTCATACTGTTCATTCATAATCTGATTGTCTTTGTAGCTCACTGTTGAAATAAAAAAAAAAAATTACAATTACAAAATAATTATATCTACAGCCCTAAACACACAAACACACAGCTTTCAGAAATAACACCCTTGTTCTGCAATAATATGTTTTATGTTTCCTGTAATTTTTGTTAGGAAAGGACATGCCTGAAAGACACAACATTTTCTCCTTCTCCGAGGGTCAAGAAGAACATCCAAGAGGAACATTAAAAGCTGATGCTATGAGATTTTAAGACCAGTACACTAAGAAACTACTTTTATTGTAAAAACAGTCAGCTGATCGAATGCACCTATTTCCACATCTACACTCCATCAGCTGATTATTTCTATTTGCCTCGCTTTATGAGCTTCACATCACTTGTGCCTTGTACCGCAGAGTTTGCAACGTCACAAATAAATAGGGCCAATCTTCAGTCAGATGTGAATGTGTAATCTAACATTTTCAGTAAGAATAATGGACAAAAGCAGTGCAAATACAAATACAATTTATTGAAATGTGAACAAAAAGTTAATCAAATGTTTTAAATTAAACACACATATGGACAGAAGGTGTAAACCTATTAAATGTATAAGTAAACACATTTAGTCAAATAAAGTGACAGACTAGGCCTGTGCAGTTGGTATCAGCTTTGCCCAGCATGGGCTCCTCCATCAGGCCTGGTCCCCCTCGCAGAGGAAAGACCCTCAGTCCTCTCCAAACCAAGGACGGAAACAAAAACAGAAACAAACAGGACGTCCATCACACAGAGGTTTCTCCCTGAAGTCTCTGCACTTTTCTGGACACCACGCTGTCTCAATCCGTCCACACTGAACATGAGAGGGGGAAAATGAAAATAACAAATGCTTTAGACCAGCGGTTTTCAAAGTGTGAGGCGCGCCTCCCCTGGAGGGGCGCCAGAGAGCTTCAGGGGAGGCGCAGCGTGAGACACAAAAGAGCGAGAAAAAGACGAGTAAAGTGACACTTGCCCACTTGTGGCTGTCTGTGGAGACCGAGTTCCCCCACCTCGCCAAAAAGGCTGTAATAGTGCTCATTCCCTTCACCTCCACCTACCTCTGTGAGTGCAGGTTTTCCGCATTGACTTTGATCAAAAGCAAGTACCGGTCAAGGCTGCAGCCAGAGGATGATCTGCGTTTATTCCTGTGTGCGTCAAAGACGCAGACTCATTGTTCCCACTAAAGTAGGGGTGAGTGTAATAAGGAGGCAAAGTTGACGTTCAGTGTGTTACCGGGAGCATATAAGGATTTATCCACCATGTTGAAAATGTTAAAAAAAATATGTCTTGAGAACACGGCGTGCGGAAATATACGGGTCGTGCTGCAGCTAGATGTGCCTGTCCTCTGTAAGAAGGTGTCGGCGACTGACATGCAAGGAAGAATGGCTGTCCACAGGCTGTTCCAACTTTAACAACTGTATTAACTTCCAGGGTAGTGAATTGAACATGCAATTGTAATTGGGTGTGTGGTATATTTTCATGCACGGACACGCATGTTCCACAACACACAAACTGAACAACACTCAATTTTCCGATCGCTACCAGTGTCCTTGCGATCTTGTTATAATAAAAAGTGCACGTTACTGATGCAATATGGTTGAGACCATTCGGGCTTATTCTAGAGGGGTGCAAGGAATAGTCCAAGTAGTGGGGGAGTTTTATACAATATGTTTAAAACATAAAAATAAAAAGGTTTAAAAAAGTTATTGTTTAATGTTTTAAGGAGGTGACGCTACTCAGCCAATCAAATCGGTGCAGTCAGCACGATAGATTCAAACACACACACACACAGAGACGAGACAAGAGGAGAGAAACAGTCGGAGTAATTTCATATGACGGAAGGTAGACAGCGAAAACAGAGCATTTAATTACATTTTCTCTTACTGGACCTCTTTTTGAAATGCAATTGAATACCCCTGCATTATAGCAACAACAATAATAATAATAATAATAATAATAATAATAATAATAATAATAATAATAATAATAATAATAATAACAGCGATAATAATTGGGAAGGGGGGCGCGGCTGTTCTTATGTTCTCTGAGGGGAGGCTCACCTACCCACACTTTGAAAACCCCTGCTTTAGACAATAAGAAACACAAAGTTGACTGTTGAGTTGCTCAGTTTTTTTAGATTGTCAATACTATTACTGTATAACTAATATATCAGGTTAAGAGGCACATTCAAATAAAGATTGGTCTTTAAATACATGTTGTCTTTTGAATTGTTTGTCCAAAGTCAAGGATCTAGAACTGGTACTTAGTTTTAATGATACAGTCTGGTTATTATGCTGTTTGGAGGAGGCCTCACAGGTAAGAGCACTAACTAGCTACCATCACATGTACCTTAGCTTGACTTAAATGTATTAAACGTATAATTAAGTGATATCAAAATATAAATAACTAATGTCATGCAAACATATTAATATTTGCTTGATTCCAGTGTTGAATTTAGCACAATTGCATACAAACGTTAAGGGATTTTAAGATTCTGAAGCATTATGCTAAAAACTCAATAACTTAGATTATTATTTATAGTTTTGCTGAATAGTTTCATGTCCGCTTACCTTAGACACGTAAAATGCCACGGCAGATGGGGAGCATGTTAGCTTAGCTTGGTAGCTTCAGCTAGCTCTGGAACTTTCAGCTCGGTGGCAGGAGGTCCCACCTCTTTGCCCTTATTTGGAGCAGGCTGGAGTAGGCGGGAGTTGAACTCTGATGTCACTGTCGAGCCGTTAGTGGCCGACTCCGCCTACTAAGGGCTTCTCGGCAACTCTGCAGAATCCTATGGGTGACGTCACGGACCCTACGTCCATTTATATATACAGTCTATGGTTCTCATTCATAACACTCCGTTCGATGTCTCACTATGGGATGCGCCTCAACGCGTATGCAAACAGAAGCATCAATCTCATTACGCCAATCATGATTGGCTGGTGATCTTGACGTCTACGTCAGGGAATCCACCCACCCTTTAAGTAGCTTGCGCTACGTCGCAGGGTCATTCAAACACCTCTTCTCGCTTCATTGCACATCTCGAATATCAGTAGCCGGGCTAGCTTCATGGTCCACAGACTGAACCCAAGCTAACATTCGGTCGACGGGCGCTTGCCGGTTACTTTTTTGCTTCGCAGAAGAATTGCACAAATATTAACACACCAGTTAATATTGTAATCTGCCCCGCCGTTTTTTCTTTCGAAATAACGGTAAGGTTTGATTTTTTTCTTCAAACAGTAACGTACCTGTTGCTAGTTTATCCCTCCGCGCCGACACCACGGCGAGCGAGGACGGACTCTTCTCTCCCTCACACCAGAGGAGACAGAGATAAGAAAGATTTTAACACACCAGTTCATATTTTTTAAAGAAAAATCTACCCCGTCGTTTTTTCCTTTCGGAATAATGATAAGGTTTGATTTTTTTTCGGTAACATACATGTTACTAGCTTGTCCCTCCGCGCTGACACCCCGGCGAACGAGGATGGACCCTTCTCTCCCTCACACCAAAGGAGTCGGAGGCTCGGAGGCTCGGCTCTGCGGCTGCGGATTTAAGATCTCGGGCACGGACTCACACCAGGTCTGCTCGTCCTGCCTTGGGCTGCAACACGCTCAGGAAGCTATCGATACCCCCGGTTTATGCGGGCATTGTGTCCGCTTCACCATCAAGAGCCTCCGCGCGCCAAGCTAGCCTGTCGGGACAGGACCCCTTCATGTCCGTTGATTCGCCGGCCGGCAATCGGGACATGGTGGCGACCGCCGCGGAGATTGAGCCCCACGCTGTGTCAGGCTGGGGCTCAACAACGGCGGTAGTCGCGGAATCGGAGCCCCGCGGCGTTTCAGGCTGGGGCCCGGTGGCGGCAAGAGCCGCGAGAGCGGAGCCCCGCGCTGTGTCAAGCTGGGGCTCCCAACTGGACCTCACTGTGGTTCCACCCGCGGAGGATGTCCTAGAGCTGGATTATATGGAGGAGGATGAAGAGGATGCCTCTGAGTTCCACTTATCCGACTCGGATGAGCACGAAGATGACCTCTTCGTTTCATCTGCCCAGGCTGCCAAGCCGGAGGCGATGTCCGCTCCCCCGGGCGAAAGCACACCAGCTTCGCCCTGCCTCAGTATGGACTTGCAGGCCGTGTGCCAACGCGCTGCGTCCAGGCTGGACATCCCCTGACCTGAAGTGGCCAAGGAGACCTCCAGATCTCGCTATGGGGGGAAAAACTTGCCCCAAGCAGCGAGGATGAAGAGGCAGCTTCTCCCAGTCTTTCCAGAGAGGCTGGACGAGGTGTCGGTCTCGTGGAGAGACCGCCCTTTCAGCAACAAGGCCCCAATCCACGGTGCCTCCTCTTTGGACTGTGACGGCATGGAGAAGCTCGGCCTGCTCCGCATGCCGCCCATGGAGCCGCTGGTGGCAGCCCATCTCCAACCGGAGCTGGCTTCGGCACCGAGCAGGAACCCCACGCTACCAGCAAAGGCAGACCGCTTCCAGTCAGCAATGACCGAACGAGCCTATAAAGCCGCAGCTTTGTCCGCCAGGGCGCTCAACGTCTCCTCGCTACTGACCGCCTACCAGGCGGAGCTCTGCGAGGACATGACGAACAAACCTGAGCCTGCCGTGTGGGACGAAATCGCAACGATCACGGACATTTGCCTCCGTGTGCAGCGCTGTGCAGTCCAAGCCACGGGCAAAGCACTGGGGATAATGGTGGTACAGGAGAGAGCCAGGTGGCTTAACCTGACGAACCTTTCAGACCGGGAAAAAGAGGACGTCTTGGACATGCCTATTGTTCCCGAGGGCATATTTGGCTCCACTCTAGCTTCGATGCAGCAGCGGTGTGAATCCAAAAAGAAGGAGGATGAGGCTCTCCAGCTTTGTCTTCCCCGAAGGGTCCAGCCGCCGCCTTCAACGGGCCCGCGGCAGTCCTTCACTCAAGCTGCCTCACATCCCGCCCGTTTCAAGATCCCAAAACAGCAGAGGCCACAGCTCGCCCCGGGTCTCCAGCCCAGACACGAGGCGAGGACGTGCTGGCCAAGAAAGTCTCCGGTTCTGGCAGCAGCCGCTCAGGCACAGCCGGTCCAGACTTTCAGCCACCAGACGAGGAAGAAGAAAAGGGCGGCCTGACAGCCTCCTCTCCTCTCCTCGATAAAAGAGCTGGAAGTTCCCTGTTCTCCAGCTCCAGAACACGTTCCAGTGTTAGATGCTCATGTGTTTCCGGGGTGCAACCATGCCTCCATCTTCCCGTCGCCTCAAGTGATGTCAGAACGTCATCCTCAAGTTCGCGCCATGAGGGAAATGGACTTAACATCAAAGACAGCAAGCTCCGCTGCTCGTTTAAGTCACACAAACACATGTCATCACTATTGTTTCTTAATAAATCATTTTCCACTGTCGTTTCCAGGCTTAAAGCCAAGGTCCAGTCAATAAAAATGAAAAGAAAAACAATAAAAACAATAAACAGTCTGACGTCTACCCCCCTTCTAAGAGTGGCTGCTGCCTCTCTCATAAGGCAGACGATGGACGGGGCTGTGAAGGCATCACCGCCACGTGCATGCGCAGTGTTGACCGGGTTTGTCAACCTGGGGTACCACCGTGTTCAGACACTAGAGGGCCCCATAACACAACAAATAAAGACATAGAGTGCAGACGACAGGGATGTGACATCTCCACTCGCTTTGAGAAGCGAAAAGTGGGGGATGCTCACAGGTTCTGCTTGGGTTTTCAAGACAATAGCACGGGGTTACAGACTCCAATTCGCTGTCACCCCCCCCCTCACTTTTCGGGCATTCTGCATTTGCAAGCCCGGGGAGAGTCGGCCCATATTCTGGAGCAAGAGATTCTTTCGCAACTAGAAAATAAGGCTATATCTATAATACCATCTGAACAGAGTCAGAGCGGCTTTTATTCCAAGTATTTCCTCGTTCCCAAACAGGGAGGGAACGGAATTCGGCCTATACTAGATTTGAGGGCTCTGAACAAATATCTCAAAAGATACAAATTCAGAATGCTCACTCACACATCTCTGTTGCGTCTCATGCGACAAAACGATTGGTTCACATCAGTCGACCTGAAAGACGCGTATTTCCACATCCCAGTATATTATCCACACAGGAAATATCTGAGGTTCGCCTTTCAGGGTGTCTGTTACGAGTACAGAGTACTTCCCTTCGGTCTGTCTCTCAGCCCACGAGTGTTTGTACGGTGTACGGAAGCCGCGATAGCCCCGTTAAGACAACAGGGTATTCGCTTGGCAACTTATCTGGATGATTGGCTCCTTCTCGCACAGTCGGAGCAAGAGGCTATTAGGCAGACGAATGTCCTCGTAAAACATCTGCTCGATCTGGGTTTCGTAATAAACACAGAAAAGAGCATGTTGTCCCCAGCCCAGACTGTACTCTTCCTGGGCCTACGCCTGAATTCGGTGCCCTTCACAGCCCGCCTGTCAGCAGAGAGAGTGAAAGCCTTCAGGGCTTGCCTCGCTCATTTCCAGCCACGCAATTATGTTCTCTTCAGATCATGTCTGCGGTTACTGGGGCTCATGGCGTCAGCCATCCTGGTGGTACGACTGGGACGCTTACACATGAGGGAGTTTCAGCGCTGGGTAGCTGCCCTCATACTGGACCCCGTGCGTCATGGCAAGCGGAGAGTGATGGTCACTATGAAATGCGTAATGGCACTGCGCCACTGGCTGCACACAACTTTACTAGTACGGGGCGTGCCTATGGGTGCTGTCCTATCGCGGAAGGTGGTCACCACAGACCCATGTCTGACGGGCTGGGGGGGTATATACGAAGGTCGACCTGTGAGGGGTCTCTGGAGCAGAGACCTCCAACGGTCACACATAAATTATCTGGAGCTTTTAGCGGTGTTCCTCACCCTGAAACGCTTTCTGCCTTTTCTCAGAGGACATCATGTCCTCGTGAGGACAGACAACACGACCACAATATCGTATATAAACCGCCAAGGGGGTTTGCGTTCTCTCCAGTTACACATGCTGGCACGCAAACTGATCTTATGGAGCTGCGGACGCAGGGCTCGACATTAAGGGCTGCCCGATGGCCCGGGGCCATCTAGTATTTAGCTCGGGCCATGAAGCCTCACCTGCTGGTTGCCCGATCGGGCAATCTATTATACCAGTATCATGCAGCTCGCGGATCCAGTAATGAGTGACCCGACAGTAAAACTAAACATATCTATAACTAGTTTAGGTAGTTTGAGAGGTAATTCAAATAGCTACGTGTGATATTCTAACCTGAAGTGTGTGTTTTGTTCCGCTCACCGCTGCATGTGATCATGCAGAGCTGCGCATCGACTCGTCAGCAGCAGCTGATCTCTCTCTCCCGTCAGATTAGACTTCACTCGCGTTTATGTCCATATCGATCAGATCCAGCTAGTTTTAGCTAATGATATGACTACCTGCTTATTAAAAGACACCGTGACCTAAAAAATAAGTGTCGCTATGCAACTGGGTGAGGCCACAAAGTATAGTGCAGCATTATGCATTTGTTTACATGCCCACCGGAACCCCGTGGCATTAGCAACAGATCAACGCACAGTCAACCCATACAGCACATCTCTTTCTCCACATTAAGTGTTACACATTAGAATTGACTACTCTTGTCTGTCACATACTCTTCTTGTCTGTCACATAAGTGGCGCAACTGAAGCGGTATTGCGCTCAAGGGAAATTATTTTGACCGGACATTTTGACCGAAGAGATTTAGATTTGCTTGCTAACGGGAACTCTGACGTCGCCATTGTGTGTGCTTCGCGGATGCACTCGGCTGCTCGGGTCTGCTCGGTCAGCTTCTGGATGAGGAGGCATATCTTCGACCAATTTACAGTAGATAACATTACAAACATTTTTAACAGGGGCCATAATAGCGTAAATAATGTTTGTTTTGGCAGTTATAACTGCATGTAATGTTTTCTACTTTTTTACATCTGGGAAGGCATTTGCCTTCATCAGATGGAAAGTGTCTTGACCAACAACTTAAGTATTTATTATAGCTATGCATGGCATGCAAGCAAGCAAACACAAACAAGTGAAATGAAGAATACAATTGAAATTGTAATATTGTGGTGGTTCATCTTATAATTCAGTCTAGAGAATGCACCAGGCAGCATCTAAGACATGCAAAAATCTAAATGTTCTAGGGGGAGGCCCCCCAAACCTTCGTGCGTCATTTCGTCCGCGCGCATTTTTCAGGGCAATCTCTATTGGGCCCACAGGGCCATCTAAGCTAATTATGCACTGGGACGTCTCCTCTCTCTGAGAGCGATGCACGTACCAGGAGTGATGAACCTCGGGGCAGATCTGCTTTCCAGAGGTGCACACTATATGCAGACTGGACTCTACATCCAATAATTGTGAGTCAGCTGTTGGTGCGTTACGGCCGGGCCGTGGTGGATCTGTTCGCATCAAAAGAAAACGCTCAATGTCAGCTGTTCTTTTCAATGCGCGATTTAAACGCACCGTTAGGCGTGGACGCGCTAGCGCACGTTTGGCCTCCGGTCCTCCTGTACGCGTTCCCACCCCTGGCTCGGATACCCCCAACTTTGGCCAGAGTGAGAGAACAACGCCACACACTGATCCTAATAGCTCCACACTGGCCTGCAATGTACTGGCTGGCGGAGATATATTAGCTGCTGTGCGGGCAGCCGTGGCAGCTCCCGCTACGCAGGGACATACTGTCTCAGGCGGGGGGGACGATCTTTCACCCACACCCAGAGCGCTTGACACTATGGGCCTGGCCCGTGAGTGGTATAACCTGAATACAGTGGGACTCCCTCAGAAGGTGATAAACACTATTCAGAGTGCAAGAGCTTCCTCCACCAGGTCCCTCTATGACTGTAAGTGGAGGGTGTTTGAGGAGTGGTGCCTTCAAAAGGGACACATCTCTTTTCAATGTCCTGTCGGGGTGATTCTATCATTTCTACAGGACCTGATTGATAAACACAGAGCTTTCTCTACGATCAAAGTGTACCTGGCTTCTATTGCTGCATGCCATGTGGGCTTTGAGGGAAAGACGGCTAGCCACCATCCCTTGGTCTGCCGTTTTATGAAAGGGGCTCGCAGGCTCCTCCCTGTTTCCAGGTCACTGGTGCCCTTATGGGACTTGGCAGTGGTTTTAGATGGGCTCACTCGGCCTCCATTTGAACCCCTGGAAGAAGCTGACATGAAACACCTGTCACTGAAGACAGTGTTGTTACTGGCTCTGGCATCTGCCAAGCGAGTCAGTGACATTCATGCGCTCTCTGTACATCCTTCATGCACTCAGTTTGCCCCGGGGCAAACGAGAGTGTTGCTGAAGCCCAACCCTGCCTTTGTACCTATGTTGGTTGGGCTCATGTACCCCCATTGACATTGAGGCATTTCTTCCGCCATTGTCTTCCTCTGAGGAACAGCGGCCGAATTTGCTGTGCCCAGTCCGTGCTTTACGCACCTATATGGACAGGTCAAAAGAGTTTCGATGCAATGACCAACTCTTTTTATCCTGGGCTAACACTCATAAGGGCAAGCCCGTTACCAGGCAACGGCTCTCCCAATGGATTGTGGAACCGATTGCTCTGGCTTATACGAGTCAGGGTTTGCAGGCACCAACGGGCACTGCTCACTTTTGTCCGCTTTAACAGGCTAGATGTCTCTGCTCCAAGTGTGGCCTGCGCAGTGCTGGGTCCCGTGTTGAGACAGGGTTCTACTTGTTAAGTTCTGGTTGTTTTGTTGATTTTCGAGATAAGCATGTCTAGCAATACGGGAGTTTCAATATCCCATAGTGAGACATCGAACGGAGTGTTATGAATGAGAACTATAGGTTACTTACATAACCCCAGTTCTCAGAGTAACATGAAGTGAGATGTCTCACCAGAAGGCCCTTCTTGCTAAGGCGAAGCGAGAAGAGGTGCTTATTTTTGAATTACGCTGCGACGTAGCGCAAGCTACTTAAAGGGTGGGTGGATTCCCTGACGTAGACGTCAAGATCACCAGCCAATCAGGATTGGCGTAATGAAATTGATGCTTCTGTTTGCATACGCGTTGAGGTGCATCCCATCGTGAGACATCTCACTTCATGTTACTCTGAGAACTGGGGTTACATA